>NW_024962263.1:71563664-71835669 GCF_019238085.1 Lagopus leucura
TAGAATAGAATAGAATAGAATAGAATAGAATAGAATAGAATAGAATACTAAAACTGAAACTTAATCTTCCGCATTAACCATAAAATTGCAAGCAATTTCTCTACTCTCTCTACAGCCTACTCCTTCTTTCACATTACTCCAAGCCATCACACACCTTGACTTAACTTTGAGCTGTTTCAGTGGCCACCAAGTGAGGGTTGTGCAGGGGCTTCCCAGAGGGAACTGGCTACAAGCAACAGGACAGAGCTCATTTTACCAACAGGAAAACCTTTGTGAGGCTCAGCAAGGGCATGGCATGAATGAAATCATGCAGAGTTGCAACAGTTTGAAATTTTGCAAGCAGTCAAGGTTTACACCAATCCTTAGCTAATCAGGATTAGGACATTTCTTGCCCCTTCCTCTGCTGACTACACTCTGGGAAAGGTTACAGGGCTCCTTAAGCCGAGCGGCTAATCCCACAAAACAGCTGATATGACACATTTATGTGTGTCACTTTAAAAAATGGTGTGCCTTTGTCATTGTTAGAGACCTCGTGAGAGTGTCACTCCTTTTGAGCAGCTTCTCAATCACTCGTGTTTTATGTCTTCTATAAAGTCAGGAATAACTTGAAAGTGAAAATTCCCCAAATGTCAAACCCAGTGAATGAAAGCCCCATCCCTGCACGGGGTGGAGGCTTTCTGGGATGGCTGCTCACTCCCCTGTAACAACAGATACATGTTGTGGATTGCAGGAATCTTCTGGTCTTGGAGAGATGGTCACCCTCCATCTGAATTAGCCTTGCACGCTCCCTTTCTGCTAAGAAACACTTCAGAAAATTGTATTTAGACATACATATATTTCCACAAAAATAGCTTACCCTGAGGATTAAGAAGTCAAATTGAAAAAACAGCCTCCTGAGCAGAGCCATCCAGCAGTTCATGCACATCACGGGCTCAGCAGAGGACTCACTCAGTACCAGATCTCACTCAGATACCATTTCCCTGCAAAAAAGCAGTGCTTATCAGATCAGAAGGCCTGGGTTAATGCTGCAGCTCAGAGGCATGACATTAAGACTGAGGGGATGTGTGAGCTGCAAAGGCAAAAGGTCTCCACAAATGTCTAAGCCAGACGCAGTGTTGCAACGCTTGCTAAGTTACAGTGAGAGCTTGTGATATCACACGCTTTTTTCTGCCAAGTCGCCACAAGGAAGAGGTCTGCATGTTTATTAAAGGAGGAAAACCAAGGGCCATGGCCAAAAATGTGAAGGTGCAATCTTGAGGCTTTTTTTTTTTTTTTTTTTAATTCCTTATTTTGAAGGATTTGGAGCAGACAGTGCAGCAGTTTGCACATTAGCATGAGCCACAAAGCACAGCAACATGCACTGCTCCCTCTGCCAGTCCTGGCTCTCCTAATTCCCTTGTCAGGGCAGCAGGGAGCTGGGCCCTGGGGTGGTGTTTATACATACGTATATACATATACATACATACATATGCATGGATAAACACACATATATATACCTGCCTACACACCAGCCAGCTGACCCCATTGCCAAGGATCAGGTTTTCATGAACACTAAGCATTCATATTCTCAAAAGAAATAATGGGAGCCATGGATTCTCTTCACATCTCTCCATGCCCTAAGGCATGCCTATAATAGAAAACCTGCCCTACTTTAACCAGATCAGTTTTAAAATGCCAGGTCTTAACAGTGAGATTTTTGCCACGTAAGTAGTTTAGACAGAGCCAGATATTACATATATCTAATGGATCTATGAAAAGGATATTTCTACTGAAGAGGCCATGGTAACATTTAATAGTGTGTAAAGCCCATGTAGGAATTTTTTTTTCAATGAGAAAATCCTAAGTTTTCCATACTGTTAATGTCCAGTTGGATTATCCTTCCTTCTATGATGGCCAAAGAGAAGGCTATTCCTTTTATTTGCGACCATGCCATTCCAGAGCAGAATTTTACCTGCAACACAGCTACTAATATCATTTCCATCCTTCTTGAGGTTTTCCTTCTCTGCTCTCTTTCCCTTCTTCACTGTCTTTCAGGCAGCCTTTGCACTGTAGAAAATAACAGTCCTATGAAGAGACTGCATTTCAGATGCAATGCTGAATTTCTGCTGTGGATGTGAAAAGACAACCTGGAAAAGGCAGTCAATCTCCCAATGTGGCCATCGTAGCACCCAGCTCATGGCTGAACGCCCTGCAGGATGCTCTGGAGTGAGTCCCTTCTCCCAGTTCTTCATCCTCCTCACCCATACAACAGAGAAAGCAGTGATACATGTCACTCTGAGCTTTCTGAATGAAAGCCATATTAAACATGTATTGTTGCTGTTAAGATTTGTTACTATTCAAACTTGTATTTCATTTCTCAGCTGCAAAGTGCAAGACGTTACCTGGCATTTAACTCACAACTATGTCTACAGATTTGATTATTTGGCATCCAAGTTGTGCTTCAGGCAAGAAAAAGCGCCTGCTTGTCTTACAGCTGTCTCAAATCCATGTAACAAATGCCAACAGCTCTAGCAATCTATCTTGTTCTTAACACATGCCTTATCTTAAGAAGGTCATGTTTCACATTGAATTTTCCAAACCCAGGGAATTCATAGCAAGCTCTCATCTGATTTTCGCCATTTAACTAAAACAGTCAATCCACTCACAGAAGAAATGTGATTCATAGGAATTTGACATGGAAGAATCCAGTACATTATTCAAGCCCAGTTCAGAACTGGACAGTAAAAAGAAAGACCTTGAATACTTTCAGCTGCAAAATAAACTGAAGGCACTATGATGCGAAAGATGGGGATGAAATTAACTGAAAGATATTTGTTTTGTTTCTACTTTCTAAGAGTGAGAGAGAATAAGATTTATTCTTTGTCTGAACCCCGGCATATTCTTTTAAAATAGACTAAAAGATGAAATATCCAAAAAGCCTCTGCTGGGTGATCATTTATCTTTAGTGAGGAGTGCTACAGTGAACTCAGGTGCCTTCTGTCAGATCATTTCACTCTGGTAAGGGAATGAGTACCCAACAAGCAATGCTTTACTGGCAACAGATGTCACATCAGGACTCCTGAGCTTTGCTGCTAACACGCAATTACCTTTACAATCCCTTTTACCTCACATTGCACAACATTTGCTTGATTGTGTTTCAGGTTCCCTTTTCATAGGAAAAATCAATACAGTCTGCTGCCACAGAGCAGGTCTGGGATGACATGACTTGCGACTGTTAGCAGGTTTGACAGAATGAAGGTTTGTTTATTGGCACCCTGCTGTTAAAATTCACCTATTTCACATATGCAGATTGCAGTTTTAAAATGCTTAAATTGCATCCCAAGGGTGTAGTCCTATCCCATACGTTCAGTGTAGCTGATTCAGTGTGGCAGGATTTAAATTTGTATTTCCTCAAACACACAGCAGAGACAACAGCTTTCTCATAGACCCAATCACCATTTTGAAGACAAGGCTTTGCTTCAATGTCTAAGACTTAACTAAAGCCGCTTGCAGATCACATTTGCCATCCTAGTCTTATCCCCCAATCTGAGGCACCTCGACAGCCTTGAGAGATTGCGGAAGTTCAATGTGCAAAGTTGTATCGATGGAATCCATGTAAGTACTTAAAAAAAAAATTAATAATAATACTTACACCAAGCACCATTTTCATTTGAAAATCAGCTTATAACTGTGGATTTCTCTGCATTTCCATTAGTGAGCAGCTTAGCAGCTGCGGCACCCGCACCTTCCCTATGATTGAAAAAATAGAGATTTGTGGGGCTATTAGGTGAACAAAACCCCTAAATTCTTCCCTTGCTATAGCCAAACTAGAAAAACAAACTCCTGTGAGAAAGCAAAGGTGAGATGGAGGAATTAACTAAATCTTTGGAGACCATAAATCTGTGCTACAAAACTCTTTAAACTTTGATGCTTACTGCTTTTAGGTCCAGAAACATCAGCTCCAAAAAACAGGAAACGACAGCACTTTTCATGATTTGGTCACTGAAGAAACTATTTGCACTGTTACATCACAATGAGTCCAGCGAGAGCCATTTCCTGCAAGCTTTCTCTTTACTGAACAAGACCAAGAAATCTTGAGTAATAGGAAGACAAGCAAGGACACCACAGGTCATCGAGTCTGCTGGAGATTTGACTGTGCTTTGGACAGAGGCCTGGCTGATTTTAACAGACTGTGCTCATTTCTACTGTATTTCCCATATCAAGCACTTCCCATGTACTGCCTGGATTTCAGCATTTCTTTAGTCCGCCTGCACATTGGCTAAAATAAAGCTGAGAGAGATCACTTGGGGAAAATGCTCAAATATCTAAAAGTACTAGCAGGTAAATATCTGCCCTTTTGGCAAATTAAAAATAAATATGCAGTGTAACATAGTCAGCATAGTTACCTTGGAGGTATGCTGGGCAAAGTGAGACTTCAGATCCCAGGAACTCCAAGTGAAACACGAGCTTTGCAGCACGTCTGCAAAGAGCCAAGCATGCCATCATCCACAGGCTGTGAGAAACCAGGACAGGACTGGGAATCACACCATGATTTATGCTAACATTGCCCTCTATCAGAGACTTTAGGTAAAGATGATCAAATGATGCATGAATTTTCTATTGAACAAATTTATTGTTACAGTTAGGATAAGGCACATACAACTACAAGAACTGTGAACAAATACAGAATTGTATTTCTGTGAGGATGTGATTAGGCAGTCAGTGGAAATACAGTTTAACAGCTCAATCTTCCTGTGGCCTCTCAGCCTCCTATTCTCACACCAGCTCTGTCCTTCCCAGTGACACATTTGCACAGCCACTGAGTAAATCAGGTAGAAAAAATTATTCAACTGAAAAACAACAGAGGAAAAGAGAGCTGGTTTTTAGCTACATCAGTCCAATGCATGGCTGCAGGATGCTTGTGCTGGTGCAGTCCTGGGCAGAAGGAAGGTGACGCAGGGTAGGGAACAGCAGCCAAGGGCACAGGAGGGACACTCTTCAGTCTGTCACCGATGCCATATTTTCTTATCAAGCTAGGCCCTAAGGCCTTTCCTCAATGCCATGGTGCGACATAGAAAATATTTGGTTGGGGTAATAACCAAAAGTTTTGAATAAGTAAATTTAAGCACATACATTAATTTTGACCAGCTTAATGTATGTGCTTAAATTTACTTATTCAAAACTTTTGGTTGTAACCTCAATCAAATATTTTTAATTTTTTTTTTAATTTTTATTTAATTTTTAAATAATTTTTTGGAGAAAAATTCCTCTGGTCAGTTGTATAGAGATGAGACAGAATTTTTGTTTTCCCTATCAAAAACACCCAGGTAGTAACATGGATTATCTCTACTTTGGACAGCAGCTTCTAAGGTTCCACCTGAAAGGCACGGGGGATGTCCTGCTTCTTTAAATGAGTGCTTACAGACCTGGGAGTAGAGCTTCATTATCATTTCTATCTTCATTCTTAAAATCTTTCTTAAAATGTGATTACATAGCACTTCAATTTCTTGGGATACACAGAGATATAATTCACTGAAATACTCTTCTGTGACACTGAATTTATCTGACACAACATTATTTAGTAAAGATTCATCATAGGTTCAGGCATTGAACTGGTGAAGTGACACTTGGAATCACTGGTGTTTACACAGCCCACTCTGGTTGCTCAAACACATCTCAAAGCATCCAACCACACTGCTCACAGAAAGACATGTAACTGCCTGAACGCTGTGCCCCCACAAAGGTCTGCTGGCATTGCCAGGCCAGCTGAATGCTGCTGCAGAAGCAGGCATGGTGACCAGAAGGCACGTCCCCTGGCCTCATGTTACACGAGAGCGGGACTGACACAGACCTGGTGTGCAGATGGAAGAGCTGCGCAGCTCCGTGGCTGAAATGTGTCACAGGCCCCAGGCTTCTCTGAAGCCTTCCCAGTCTCCTTGGATCAAAACAGGGAAGCTGCTAGGGAAGAAACTCTGTCTGCTACACTAAGCTTGGCTGAAGAAAACATACAGCTTGCAAATATCATTTTCAAAGGTTTAAATTTCAGTCTTAAGGCTTGTGTCTCCAGGCAACATCAAGAAAGATTAAAATGCAATCTGCTTTCATACCTAGCTTTTTCTAAAATGCTTTCAGGGCTTATATCACCACCTCTAGGAGAAAATGAAGTAAGTAACAAAGTCATTGCAGTAGAATCAAAAGGCGTGATCTTTTCATTTCATTTATTTTGGAAACATTCATCACTGAGAGGGAACATGGAATAGAAACCTAGGCTCACTATGTAAACGACAGGGCTTTATGGGACAGAGTCCTTGAGTGGCTTCTGACCTCAGCCTGCAATGGGCTCTCTGGCCAAGGCTCCTGCATAGCAGGTGTGGATTTCCAATGAGAGTGCTGGTAGCTGGGGACTCCCCATTGCTGCCTGGCATGGCACATGTGCTCTGGGTCATATGAGCACTGTGGGGCTATTCTAGCCCTGGGTAGTGTTATTTCCATCACTATCCATCTCATCTGTTCTTATTTTCACTCTCCAAATTCAGAAGTGCACTCACTGTGTGCAGCTGTAAAAGATCAGGCCTAAAGGGCAACACTGCCACCCTGCCGTCTCTTGCCTAACTCCTAGGTTAAGTTTTCTTGATGATAAAGGTCCAGTAATTTTATCTGCAAATAGCCCTGTGTGCCCTTTGGCACGCTTGGGTCAACTTGTGTTTAGCCTGTGCATAAGTGTTTTACTGAACCAAAAAGAGTTATTTGGATGAGTTATTGAAAACTGAACGTTAGCCTATGTGGAGAGTTGGTCTTTGACAAAAATTTGTGTTAAAGAATGAGATTTGTTTGCAATGATTCAAGGATATTATTACCATAAAACATACAACAGAAAACAACTGAGGACAAAAAGACCCACTACAGTTCTCCTTTCACCGACAAAATTTTTTATAAACAAATTTTTCCAGCTATAAAAAGACTGTTTGCTATTTCTTTCTAAGTGTGCATAAAAATACCCGTCAGGGCACGTGGAGCAATGATATGGTAAGTATGTTTACAAAAAATATTAGTGAACATATCTGTTTAATCTACCATATACCCACTCATATCACAACATCTCTGGTGTTAAATATTAGTCCTTTCCTGTGTTCTCCATGATACCATTAACAATTAGTGCATGCCAGGCTTGGGTTTCTCATTGTGCATGCTGAAGCTCACTCTGACTGTGTTTAATCTGAGGGTGCTAATATATTGATTCCGTGATTTGTGTTAATTCTTTTTTCCATCTTTGTTGTTTTATTTCCTAGTGAAGAGTTACAGATTTCCTATGGGCCTGGCCCCACCCACTTGACTCTCACCCACTGGATATCTATAAGCACTGATGAGACTCCCTGTCTATCTTCTCTTCTCCAGGCTGAACAGTCCCAGGTCTCAGCCTTTCCTCATAAGGGAGGTGCTCCAGGCTCCTCATCCTCTTTGCAGCTCTTTTCTGGACTCTTTCCAGTAGTTCCCGTCTATCTTGTACTGAAGAGCCCAGAATTGGACACAAGAATCCAGACATGGCCTCACCAGGGCAGAGTAGAGGGGGGATCACCTCCCTCAATGTACTGGCCACGCTCCTCTTGATGCACCCCAGAATACTGCTGACCTTGGCTACAAGGGCCAACCTGTTATCCACCAGGGTACCCAGGTCCTTCTCCACAGAACTCCTTTCCAGAAGGCCATCCCCTAAATCCATATCAATGCCCGTGGCTACTCCTCCCCATGCTTTGAATTCTACACTTGCCCTTGTCGTACTTCATCAAGTTCCTCTCTACCCAGCACTCCACCTGTCCAGGTCTCAATGAATGGCAGCACAACCTTCTGGCATGTCAGTCACTCCTCACAGCTGCATATCAGCAGCAAACTGCTGGGTGGGGGGCACTCTATCTCTTCATCCAGGTCCCTGATGAAGATGTTGAACAAGACTGTTGCCATTATACAGGTTAGAAATGCTTGCTATTCCTCCGTGCTTAACAGTGTAATTCACTGACTATCCTGTTTATTCACAGAGGTTAATGCCAACTTTCCATCTGATATCTTAGAGCTACGGATAACTAAAAAAAAAATCTTATCTTGTTCCAAAAATAACATAGCTATTGACTTGCCTTTGCTAGTTAGTGTCAGTATATGGCATATGTTGCTATATTCGCAGAAAATAACTTGGAATAATAATGAGAAAATGTACTTATTTCTAAGTACACAAGAGTTTCTACTGAAAGCTGAATGACTGTTAATTCAGCCACTAAGATATAATTCTTGCTGGAATTTGGTACTCAAACGTCTAAAAATAAATTGGCAAACTTTTAAAGTGGGTGAGCTTCTTTTTTACTATATCATTTCAGAGTATGCTTTTTCTTTTCTTTTTTTTTTTTTTTTTTTTTTTTTTTTTTTGAGTGATGTGAAAAATGTATGTCTAAGAAAATTCTACCAGTTTAGGTACATCTAGGATATTATGAATGGCTGCGGGCAGCTCCATGATGGGACTGGATTTAGAAGCCTCTAGTGATTGAAGAACAACATGATGGAAGACTGACTTGCCACATTAGGAGCTGTTTCACAACATTTATGCTTCAAATTTGACTAAGAAGTTTGGAGCAGCTAGGTCTACAAATATTTACAAGGAAGAAGACCACTTGTAGAATAGGAGCCTGGATTTGCTCCACAGAGTTCATAGGGCTGGGACTATGTGAAGTCACATTTTTGGTATCTGTTATCACGGCTGTGCTTTCTCTGTGTTGCCAGTGGAAGGGAGTTCTCCATTATTCATTTGCAGCTACAGGACGGCTCTAAATTGTGCATACTTGAGAAAAAAAGGAAAAGAAAAAAACAGGAAAGAATAATTTGGTTCATGAAAACCAAGGAATCACCAAAGTAGCTTGCTTTTTGTGCATGGCTCCTGGTTTCTCCAAATACTGTTGTGATTAAGATAATAAGCAGTTTGAAACAGTAGAAGGAATTCACTTCTTAAGTACTGCAGCAATCTTCAGCATGCTATTTTTTTCTTAGAAATTACACTGTGAAGTGATAAAGAGGAGTTTTAGGGCCAGAATAAAACTGCAATGGTTTTTCTCTAAAGCTGTCTTTTCCCAGTGTCTCCCAGAAGGCATATTGTGTTCTTTTTTTCTGTAGGACAGAAGCAATAAAGCAATTAAGTACACATATGTGGTGCTCAGGGACATGATTTAGCGGGGAGTTGTTAGAGTTAGGGTAGTATGGTTAGGTTGTGGTTGAAATCGATGATCTTTAAGGTCTTTTCCAACCTGAGCAATTCTATGATTCTATGATACACTACAAGTGTTCAGAAAAGGGCAATGAAGGTGTGAGGGGTCTGGAGCACAGGTCTTATGGGGAGCAACTGAGGGAACTGGGATTGTTCAGTCTGGAGAAGAGGAGGCTCAGGGGAGCCCTTATCCTCTATAACTGCCTGAAAGTAATCCCTGGTGAGGTGGGAGTCGACCTCTTCTCCTGGATACAGTGCCAGGAGTGAAAGCTGACAGCCCCAGATGAACCAGGGGAGATTCAGTGTGGATATTAGGAAAAATTTCTTCCCAGAATAGTGGTGAGGTATTAGAAAGGCTGCCCCATGGAGTCACCATCAGAAATGTGGAGATGTGGCACTGAGGGGCATGGTTTAGTGGGCATGGTGGTGATGGGTTGATGGTTGGACAAGATGATCTTAGTGGTCTTTTCCAACTTAACTATTCTATGATCCTATAGTTTTCATCAGCAAACTATCATTATATTTTCCAAGACTGTTTTCCAAGAGTTTATCTGACAAAGTCAGCCAGCTATAGCAAGAATGAAACCATACAATTTTAAACTAAGTATCTTACTCTGTCCTACAGGCACAGTGCCACACAACCACAGGCAGTCAAGGCCACTCTGAGCCACATGCATGTTTCCCACAAGTTTCCCAACCAATCCCAGACTTAGGGGCAGGCATCAGCCCACTCCAAGTTACTCGCTTGCAGCATGCAGCCTCTCCCTGCCTCACCTGGAGGCTGCAGCTGAGCACTGGGCCCATGCAGGGTCTCATGGCTGTGTGCCATACAGTGACTCTAGTTATCCAGAGCCAAGGGATGGGCACAGGATGGGACACCAAACTGCAGGATGGTCTTCCCAAACAGAATGGATGAGTTCAGACACATTTTCAGTCAATAAATGTCAATCTTTTTGTATCTCCTTCTATTTTCCTCCTCTCCCTGTAGAAATGAGACGGCCCCAGAGGCCTCAGCCAGAAGATGGTTACACCCTGCCCACCAAGCCTGAGATAAGCATGTTGATCAGGACTGGAATTGCAGTAATACGCATTTATACAGGTATGCATATCCTTCGGAATGCATTCATATACACAAGAGGGCTGCTCTGAAAGTACTGCCTCCTCTTTTATTATGTCAGCCCACAACATCAGAGGCTCATGTTGGTGTTATGGCAGTAGAGGCTGAACCTTCCTGCCAATATTCTGTTAGGTGCTGTTGCTGTGTGACAGATGGCAGCAGAGGAACAATATGCCAAAATGGCATCTGACATGGAAGTAAGTATGAAACAAAGCCGTACTACTGAATTCCTCCATGAAGGAAAAATGGCACCTAGTGACATTCACTCATGCTTGCTGAACATTTATGGAGATCAAGCAGTGGATGTGAGCACAGTGGGGCGGTGGGTAGTGTATTTCAGCAGTGGCGACAGCAACAGCGGATCATCTCTGCTGGTGCAGATGTTTACAAGCATTTAAGCTCCTCTTCATTGCTTAGTGAAAATGCCTAGCTAATGGTGGTGGTTGCGTAAGATACAGTGTTCTGCAGCTGAGAATTTACTGTGCTCTTTGTTACAGTTTTAGTGGAAATAAATAGGAGGCACGACTTTTGGAGCAACCTCCATACACAGCAACACCCACCCACTCTCCAGCCATCCCATCGCACTCCCGCACGGCGCCACGCCGCGTTTCGAATCCGCAGCTCGGCTCCACGCCCCGCCCCACTCCTTCGTCTCGTGACCGACGCTGCGGCGAGATCAGCTGACCCGGCGGCTCACGTGACGAGGCGGTGGTGTGCGGGCAGCGCGCGGCTGCGGCGCGAGATGGAGCAGTGACGGGTGAGCGCCGCGCGGGGTGGCTGGGAAGGAGGCCGCGGCCGGGCCTGAGCGGGGTCGCCGCTGTCGTCTTCCTCTGGCCCCCGAAGCCACGGCCGGACCCGGCGGGGAGGACGAAGCCGGCCGGGCCCGCGGCCTGCCGGCCTACCGCCGGCGGTTGCGCTCGCGGCTCCCGCCCCCGGGGTCGGCCGCAGGCGCTGCGTACCCGGGCTTCGGAGCGGGCGGCATTGGGGCGGCCCCTGCCTGTACCGCTTCGCACCGAGGGATCGCGGCTCAGAGCCTTCCCTGCCGCCGCGGCTCCTGCCTGTGCTGCTTGGCGCTGAGGGCCGCGCGCCGGGCGTCGGCCGTGAGTTCTGGGAACGGGCGCAGAGAAGCGACGTGGTGGGGCTCGGGACTGCCGGCCGGCCTGAGCGCTGCTGAGGGAGGTTTGCGCTGAACGGGAAATACGGTGCCTTCACTTCCCCTCTTCTGCATCGTTCTTGAGAAACGCAGCGCGAATTCTGTTCTGACATGGCCTGTGTGTTCCCATAGTTGAGGTGTGCGTTCAGGGGCTTTGTTGCTGACGTTGGAGCCACTTTTCTTTGGAAATCCATTCCGAACAGAAATTAAGCAGTCTCAATTACAAGTAGCAACACGAGAAACATTAAAAATGCTGTATCTGGCTGATGTCAGCTACTGAAGCAGCTGGGGCTCAAAACTGATACTGTGGAAGAAAACTTAAGGGAAAAGGAGTACTTCAAGAGTATTTTAGAGATGAGCTGTGCTTATTTGGCAGGCACAGCACATGGCAGCGTGGTTATGTTACCTGGGCCTCTTTACAGTGGCGTGTGGAAGGCTTTATTACCCATCAGAGTCCTGCTGCAGGCATGGTTAGGTGAAGGCATCGAGGAATTCACAGAGTGCTGTGAATCTGAATTGAGAGAAGTGTGTTCTTGGGGATTTGTGGTATTATGGCCTTACAGGTGAGAGCTGCATTCTTTGTGAGCGTGAGGTCAGGTCAATATTACTGATGGTTACAGTGGTTACTGCAAGATGGGGTTACTTTATTTTCATGAACTTTTAAGATACCGACACTCCAGGTGATCGTTATGGAAGTAGGAATTTCATGACCTACTAGTATTATAAGAACTGCTGTCACCAGCTCAGTCCTGTGCAAACTAAGAGAGGGGAGATTTACTTTAGATGTTAGGCAGAAATTCTTTACTCAGAGGGAGATGAGACGCTGGCACAGCTGCCCAGAGAAGCTGTGGATGCCCCATGCCTGAAGGTGTTCAAGGTTAGGTTGGATGGGGCCCTGGGCAGCCTGAGTTGGGGACTGGCAACAGAAGGGAGCTGGAACAGGATGGACTTTAAGATCCCTTCCATCCCCAGACATTCTGTGATAAAGCTGAAACTCCAGAATCTGTTCTCAGAGCTTCCATTTAAGTCCAACTTCTGAAAGTTCATCGTGGTCTGTAGAGAAATTTTTGCTTAAATTTTCTTTCTTATGTTTCTGACTTAATGAGTTAAGACTTTTTTTTTTTTTTTTCCCAGCTGTATAGCAAACACTTCTTGCTAAGTTGGCCAGAAGATAGAGTGACACCTCAAAAAGTCTTTCATTTCTTGACAGGTAGTTTTATCGGTGCTCAGCAGAATTAGGACTGTGATTCCTACCTGCTTAGAATCACAGTGGCTGTAGTACTGAAATAACAGTGTTAAGAAGATTTGAAAGTTTGATTAAATGTGTTGGTGCATTGAATGGTCTAAGCTGATAGATTTGTGTGGTGGACAGTTCCATCTAGGAATGAGGTTATCTGTTTATAAATGTTGCTGCTTTTTATGAGTGTGCCTCAGAAATAATAGGAATAGCAAAAATAGCTGACAGTAATTAGGTGAGACAGTGCTATGACAGCTTGCACTCAGTGGTATGTCACAGAGCAGTGCCAGTCATGGAGGTACGAGTTGTAAGCCCAAGTT
This sequence comes from Lagopus leucura, assembly GCF_019238085.1. Lineage (NCBI taxonomy): Eukaryota > Metazoa > Chordata > Aves > Galliformes > Phasianidae > Lagopus > Lagopus leucura. Next base: position 71,576,715 of record NW_024962263.1, read on the forward strand.
CTCATTGGCTCTTACTGCTGTTTCTCAGTTCTGTACTTGCTGGATTCTTGGCTTTCCTCTGGGATTGTTGTTCCAGAACATGAAAGCAGACAAGTTTGGTAAACTTTGACCGGAATGATCTCGAGGCTTCCAGTTTGCAGATTCCAACTGACCTAAAGAGAGAATAAATTCACTGCAGTGGTGGATCTCAAGGAAGGCTTTATGTATGTCTGTAAATATATATATAAAATATATATATATATATATATATACACCATTATTTGCAGTTCTAAGGAGTAAAATAGTAATTTACTTAAAATTAAAATAAAGCTGTCTACATTCTTGCATGCTCTGAACACTTGGTATTTCCTGCTTTATTCTCTGGTGCTCTTTAAGTGTAACAGCACTTCTCCTTTTTCCAGTTCTTGTTTGTTGTTCCCTAGTTCTGATTGCAAATTCCATTTTCCTTATGTTGAGCAAATATGGGAGCAAGCACTTAAAATTCTATGAAGCTTCTCTGCCTCGTGTCTATTTGGAAATATATCTGGCCCCGTAAAAAAGCCCCACTGTTCACACCAGTCTGTGTAACTGACTGGAATAGTGCCAAGCTGTCAGTCTTTCACCCACGTCAGATAATCCTCTGTTCTGCTGAGGTGACTGGGATGGGGAACGGGCTGTTAGAAGTGGAGCAGTGCTTCAGGAACAGCAGTCCTGCAGAGGAGAAGCATTATTACCCAGCTCTGTGGTCACTGGGAGCAATAGCTGCTGCACTTGCCACAGTTGTTCAACTCAGCAGTCAAGATCAATTCATTTTCCCTTCAGGTATTAAAGAATTATGAAGTGCTCTTGTTCTTGTTTTTTTAAGCAAGGGAAAAGATTTGCCAAAGTCTGTCAGGTGTTTTTAACTTTGTAGTAGATTTGTCTCGATTTGAAATTGAAATGGTTAATCTTTGAAAACCGTCTTTAAAAGGCCAAAAAACTAATTGAAGAGATCATTCTTTGCAGTGGATTGGTTAACATCCAGAAAAAAAATCGTCTAGATTTTTGACAGTGTTTTTCTTTTTCAGTCTCTAACACAATGAATGAGACAAACTCGTGGTGAACATGTAACTGTTTCCTTAGATGATGTGTTCTATGGAAACTTCAAACATTTTCCTTAAGATGTATTTATTTTTTAGTGGAAAGCTTGAGAACGCAGTGTTCCATTCTGTTTTTCTGAACAAAACCTTGGGCTTCTGTGTTACGGCTCTTCTGCCTTCTACAAGAGCTTTGCTGCTGCTGCCATCTGAACTGGTTCCTCTTATTTATCCAACATTCATTCCGAAGCCTCTTCAAGCCCTGGTGTAACCAACTCCCAACGAAAACCAATCTAACGATTAAACACTTGAGTGCACATGTAAGCTGCGGCGATGTCTCCTTGTGGGGTGAAGTTGACTGTAAACTTGGTGGTGTTTTTTATACGGTCAGTGTTCATTGAAGCATGAGGATAAGTGAAGTGCCGTGTATTCACTAAGTTTAGTGTGTGTTAGGGAAGATAATGCATCTAAGTGATCAAAATAAGAGAAACTCTTCTTCCATTCCAAAGCGCTGGTTGCAGACCCCCTGTGGAAGCCCGTTGGTACAGTTAGTGTTTCCCTAAACGATCCCTGTAAGATAATTTGTGTTTAGTACATGCACTCTCTGTGATATTAGTATGATCTTATTGAAGATCTGTGATGAGAGCAAGGGTACCAAGGGTAAACGAGCTCTCCTTCATGTTGAAATGAGTGTCTACATAATGGGGTAATATGTTCATAGGATCACAGAATGGTTTGGGCTGGAAGGGACCTTTAAGATCATTTAGTTCCACCCCCCTGCTATAGGCAGGGACACCTCCCATCAGACCAGGTTGCTCACAGCCCCATACAGTCTGGCCTTGAAAGCCTCCCAGGAAGGGACATCCACAGCCTCTCTTGGCAACCTGTTTCACCGCCCTCCCAGGAAAGAATTTCTTCGTAATATCTAGTCTAAATCTGCCCTCTTCCAGTTAAAGCCATTTCCCCTCATCCTGTTATTACACGCCTTTATACAGTCCCTCCCCAGCTTTCCCATCGACTCCCTTCATGGAAGGCAGCTATCAGATATCCTCAAAGCCTTCTCTTCTCTAGGCTGAGGTGCCCCAGCTCACTGGGTTACTGGGTCTATTTTCAGTTAGATTGCATGTGATCTTTTGTAGGAGTTGCAGGTGTTAATGTTGCAAACTCAGTCTTTAATGTGTGGGTTGGGCAGTTTAAAAAGACTGCAACTGTGCAAATGTGTAAGGCAGTGAAAGAATTTCTGTAAGACAGGAGAAGAATATGGAACCAGGTGAATAATGTCAGTAGAATCTCATCTGGTGGCTAGGGCTGCACTACAGTTACGTGGAACAAGAGGTTTTTCTTCAGGCAAAGCTTTAAATCGGAACTAATGGCAGATATTCTTTCCTTCCCAAACTCTCATTTTTTCCTGCCAGCATCTTGACTCTGTCTTGAGAAGCAGAAGCATCACGATAGAGACACAGAGATGACTGAGTTTTGGCTGATTTCAGCTCCTGGGGAAAAAACCTGTCAACAGACATGGGAGAAACTACATGCAGCAACCACAAAAAATAACAATCTCTCAACTAATTCCAAGTTCAATATTCCAGACCTGAAGGTAGGTAAGCTCCCTGTCACGTGCAGGAAGTACATTTGTTTCGTAGTGCGTTTGCTTTTTTTTCCTGAAACTGTAGGCGATGAATACTTGGAACCTTTATAGAAAAATAAACAGCTGATGTCTCTTGGAGTATGTGTGGATCCAAAAAATTGATTTATACAATCGATTATCTTTTTATCTGGAAGTCTAGGATGAAAATTCTTCACTCTGAGTTTTAAATGCTCAGCAAGCTGCTCTTTCAGAGAATACAGTTTTTTTCCAGGAAAAACAGTCTTGATCTCCTACTGCCAGCAGTTGGCCAGAGAAGAAAATTAACTTTGGAAATTAAGGTGCAAATGGAGACATGTGATTTGAGTGTTCAGATGAGAGTTTTCTTTGATTTTTATTTGTTTCACTTCTGAATTGTCTTTTCTGACTGAGAAGTGATGAAATGGGTTGATTTAAAACAAGGGAGATGATCAAGCAGCTGGTGTCTTTATGTTCTGAAGTAGCATTCTTCAGGTAGATTAGTGATTATGTGCAGCTGAGCTTTCCAGTGTGACCTGCCAGTATGTTACAGAGAAGAGGAAGAACGCTTTTTCAACTATTTCTACAAGAAGGAAAGAGGGTTGTTCCTCTAAAAGCATGTTTCTCTTGGTTAACTACTATTACCAGGGATGAGAAAGGGTAGGAAGACAGCATGTTAAAGAAAAAAGGTCTACCTGACAGCTGGATGCTTCTTGAACAAAAAGAATGGTAAGCTCAGTTTAACTTCTTAGAACTGTAAGATTAGCAAAAATGAAGGGCAAAAATGCCACCCCTGTCTATCTGTACACGAAATGGTTCGAGTGGGGTGATGCTTCATCCTGTCTCCACTAGGGAATGGACCCAGAGCACCCAGTGCTTTACTGCTTCTTTTAAGAGAATTTTCCATTTGCCAGGTTAACATTCACTTTTAGACCATCCCAAGTTATTTCAGAATATGAATTAGTAAAGGTGTGATGAGGGCCTTTGGCAAATGTCAGTCTTCTCCCCAGAGGAGGTGAGGTGCGTTGGTGGTGAGTCAGGATGACGTTCAGCTTGTAAGCTGCCAACAGTATTTAGAATTAATACTAAAAATTTATGTGGCCATTATGGCTGTTAACATTTGTTTTCATTTCTCCTCTTGCATTTCCTATGAACTAAAATTATTCAGATTCTGCCCCTTTTAAGAATATTCTTTATATACAGTGGGACATAATCTGGCTTCTGTGTATCTAGTAAAAGTATGCTAGGACTGACATCCTTTAGTGAATGCTTGTTATTGGAAGCAGTCTCCACTGAACAGCAGCTGTATTACTCAGGGACTTATTTGTGCTGTAAATGAGTAGTTAAGACATTAGCTTCCTTATTCTTGCTGTAGCTTAGAAGAAGGCGAGTCTGGGAAAGATGTTATGACGTTGCTTAAGTAGTTGTTCCCTTTTCTGCTTCAAGGCTGAAGAAAACAGGAATTGGGCTAAGATGAATAGTCAGATCTGTGAATGGAATAAAGATACTAGACTGAAAGATACTATCATCTTTGCTAGATGGAAGATTTGATTTCTGCATAATAACAGTCTAGCAAGAAACATAAGCGAGTAGCTGAAACTTTGGAGTTTGAGAGTCATCTTTTTGTAGATAGGTCCTATTTTTATTGAACAGAATGAATAAATGTGTCTGTGCTTGAAGCAATCCTAAGAAACTCTTATAACATGACCAACTCAAAACAAAATCTCTCTTCGGCTGTTAAACTTGAGCATTACAGGGTTTTTTGTATCTTAAACCTGTTTGAGGTTTGTGTAAGAACAAACTAAATCATGGAATACTTAACTACTGTGCTGTAATCTTCATGCTTAAATTGTACTGAGTCTGAAATAGTCATCCCTGACCCTAAAAAGTCTATCTATTGCTCTAGACTATTGTGTGAGGTTTGGGAAGAAAGTGTTCTCTTCTGGGGAGTGGAAGAAAGTAAAAGCTTGTAGACAATCTAAAAATATTTCATTACTCTGGGTACAGAAAGTCTTAGACTCTTGTTGGCCAGACTGCTGCAGAACTATTGAATCTTGTGCATGTTCAAAGTTCTGGTTGCTTCCGGCGCAGAGGTGCCCAATTACAGAAATTTCAGACTTGATCCAAAGTAGTAAATAAAATGCTGAAGCAAGAGACTTGTGGAAAATGCAGCCAATTCATAGTATAAAAGTTGGTTTAATATGCTTTGCAAGGCTAGAATGCTAAAACAGTGTGCCAGGCTACAGCGAGTTAGATCTAGTGCTGCTGAACTTTAGGGATATCTTAGGCATGCAAAAGAAAGTGTGACTTTCTTAAATTAACAAGTCTGAAATATTGGAGAGCTGTATTTTTTGTAGTTCTGCAAAGCTGCCTGTTGAGGAGATTTGGCTTTTACTGTCATCTGGTTTTCTTTGTAGGCTTGCATACAAGTGCTAACAAGTTGTGATCTTTCCTTCTAGGTTGGCACGCTGGATGTTTTGGTTGGTCTGTCAGATGAGCTGGCTAAGCTGGATGCATTTGTGGAGAGGTAACATTTTATTTTTACTAATGTGCAAAATATTAGAGCAGTTATGTTGACACTTTACCAATCCATAATGATGCATGGATTGTTTTCATCTTTTTTGTTTTAGTGTTGATCTTCTTAGCTTACTGAAATCTTAGCTTGTTGACTCCCCATAGAAGATGCTTTTTTTTCTAGTAACTTACTTGAGGGGGAGTGAAGAATCCAAACTTCTTATGGAATAATGGGACATGATGTACAGATGAAAGATGGTTCTCCCTGTAATAGTGCTGTGCATTGCCAGATCCTGGAGAACTGTTAAGAATTGAACCTGATGGCTGCAGGAAATGACAGTGCAATTGGGTAAAACATGTTCTTCTAGTATAATAGAATACTGTTTACAGGCTTCAGGAAGGTTCCTAACCCACAGAGGTGATTAAACAACATTAAGTCTTAAAACTGTCAATTTTGAAGAAATTAATGGTCCTTTGAAAGTGATTTTGAGCAAACAAAATTACATAGCCAGAATCTGTGGAGCCATCTTCTGTTTCAAGGAGAGAATTATTAAGTAGTTGTTTTTAAGTTATGTTAGATTACTCAGTTGTTGTCAGCATGGCACATGTGAGCAATAGTGAACATTGCTTTTCTAGTGGGGAAAGCAGGTCTTGTACCTCAGATCTCATGAGGCTTAGAGCTGGAATTTCTCTGTAGTTCTTCAGTTATCTTTGGTATCTTGTCTCAGTTGCCTTTAATTTTTTGTTAGTTATGGGCTTGTACCTCACAATCTATTTTGAGAGAGGAGTTAAGATTTTGAAATTACAGACTTGAAGGTTGGGGTGTAGCAGAAAGTAATGTCACCTTGTTCAGAACTGATGAATTGCAACACTAGAAAAGAATTTTTAAAGAATTCTGACGTGTATTGGAGATACTGAGCACAGTTTGTGTGGAAAGCTAATATGTAAAACAACTAACACTTCGCTTTTGATCCAATCTCTTAATTCTTTTCTCAGGCAATTTCAGATCAGCTCTATGAATGGAGTTAATCAAAATGGCAATTTTTTTCCCTCTTATTTATAGCTTAATCTTTCATTTTTCAGTGTTGTAAAGAAGGTGGCGCAGTATATGGCAGATGTTTTAGAAGACAGTAAGGATAAAGTTCAGGAGAATCTTCTGGCTAATGGAGGTAAAGTGTTAACAGTAACATGCATTGTAAAAGGAGTGGGAGGGAAGGAGGTGATCCAGATATGTTCTGCTGCTTCTCTTTGATGGTCTGAAAGCCTAGTTTAGGCACGGAAGTAAGTTTTCCTATGAGTCATTTGCCATGGAAGAAATGATAGGATCCAAAATGGCAAGTAATTATAGATCTGCATATGAAATATTCACATTCCAAGGCCCTTTGATCCTTTGGGGCTGTCATCACTAGTCTCTGAAGGAACGTAAAGGTTGCTGATCATTGTAAACAATATTGTCTGTCTTAAAGTCCTCCTTTATCGCTTCAGTTGACTTGGTCACATACATAACAAGGTTCCAGTGGGATATGGCCAAATATCCAATAAAGCAATCATTGAAGAATATTTCAGAAATTATTGCAAAGGTAAGATCGTTTGTTTTATAAAGCTTAATTGACCTTGTGTTATTTTATGCACAATGTGATGTTCAGAGCTTGTTTCTAGTTTGCCAGCTTCATTCATCTTTGAGAGTAGTAGCAAGCCTGTAATAGCAAGACAGGGACAGGAACTGGAGACTGTGCTCACTGAAGGCCACAAGCTGTCCCTCTCTGCTGTTTTTATTTCCTAAGACCATGAATTTAACAAATAGCTAGCAAATTATTTCACTTGCTATCTAATTTTTTGCTGTACTAGCTTTACACTTGTCTGATGTTATCGAATGTTGTGAACTCTTAACATTGAAATCACAGCATTTATTTACCTTCTGGAAGCCACAGTGCCCAGCTGTGAGGTGAAAACTAAGCCTTCAATGTAAGAAAAGCTCATCTCATTGTTGTGGTTGTTTTCTTTCTTTCTCTTCATGCTGGTAAAGTGTTCATAATGTTGCAGATTTCATTTATACTTGTTGTGAGCATGGATAATAAGATCTTGAGTACCAAGTTACTGCATTAGAATGGTGAAAGAGTTTTCTGTGAGCTATTCTTGCTTTAAATATCTTCTGAGTTTTTCCAGTTTCTTTTCTGTGTTTTGTGATCTTCAAACAGCTCTGGAGATATTTGCATTGGTAAGATATGTAACCAAGAATAAAAGTGCAGCAGCTGCTCTGGATACCTTTGAGAGAGTCTTTGGTGTTGGATATGTGGATGCAAGAACTGGGAGGAGTTGCATGTCAGTTCTGGCAGGCTGATGCTTTGCACTAACTGCAGATTCCTTTTGCAAGTTTCTTTCCTGAAACTATTTAAAATTTTTGCAGACACTATAAAGTCTTAGTTACATTCTTACTCATCATTATTAACACTTTAACTTTGATACATTCTTTGACGCTGTTGCTGTGTCCTGAATTTGCACCTGAAATTATGTTCAGTAATGTAATGATTCCTGGAAAACATCTGCGGTGTGATGTTATGTGGTGGGAATAAGGACTGAATTATGACTTTAAGATTTACATATTAAAATATCCCACGCATTTAAAATGTGATACTATCTAAGAACCTGAGTGCTTGCTTCTTCACAAGGAGCTGAAAGTGTTTCATTTTCATACCTTACTGCAGGTACTTGAGAGAGCAAGTATGAAGTTTAACTTGGGAGAAGAGAAACTTGTTTTTTGTAGCAGTTAAGTTGGTTGAGAAAGCCACAAAGAACTTGAAGGGATGATACTGTTTGTTGAAATATTTTCAAGGATTCAGTGCATGTTTTCCTGTGTCCTAGAGCTTGCTAGATAAATTATCTGCTTGCAACAAAGCTGGGCTCCAGAAGCTGGACTTTAAATAAGCACCTCACTGAGTTGTTACAGTGAATGCAGAGGAAAACATCTGCTCATTTGCTGGAGTCCAGCCTGAAATTGGCATCTTTAGGTTGCTTGTTCTCTGAGTGATTTTCTGTACCTCTCTCCTTGATAAACTGTTATAGCAGCACCATGAGTCTACCTCTCTTGTTTGTAAGGGTGTTCGTGAACTTTCTGGTTCTTTACTGAGAGAGTGGTGAGGTGCTGGAACAAGCTGCCCAAGAGTTGTGGATGCCCCCGTCCCAAGGCCAGGTTGGATGGGGCCTTGGGCAGCCTGGTCTAGTATTAAGTGGGGAGGTTGGTGGCCCTGCCTGTGAAGGGGGGGTTGGAGCTTCTTCATCCTTGAGGTCCCTTCCAACCCTGGCCATTCTGTGATTCTATGAATTCTTACAGCGAGACAAAGTTTGAAATGTGGCTGTTGCCAGTGTTACACTCCAGTGTATTTTCAAGAGTCCCGCTGTGACGTTGAGGTGTGCAGCTCTGTGTTTTCTGGTAGTTCAGAAGGAGGCAATGCTGATTCTTTTTTATGGTGAACTCCAGTCAGTACAAGTTTTCTTTTAAAAGGCTACTGACTTTACAACTGAGAGTGGTTAAAGGATCGACAACTGGAAAGTAATGAATGGAACTGCTTGATAAAGAAGTTTGGTATCAGCTGTTTTTGATTTGTCATTAAGCAATGTGCTTTCAACAGTTGTTGAAAGTTTTGATTGTTGAAAAGCGAAAGGGGGAGGCTGCCAGTCTGGGAAGATATCCAAATGCACCTGCTTCATGCTTCATAGTATCTGATGCTTTTTCCCTAATGCGGGCTTCTAGCTGTGAACATGTTAGTGCTGTTTCTTGTGGTATAAAAAAGTTGTCATGAAGAGATGTGCTTTGTAATGGCTGCCAGAATGTTCCTCACACATCGTTAAAAGTGTCATCAGTCAAAGGATCTAAGTAGCTGTAAAGACTGATACGTTTAAAGCACAAGCTCTCTTATTTCAGAGTATTTTGTCTAAAGCATTGCTGTATATCTGCAGAGGTGCGACCTGTTCACCTGTTGTTGAATGAAACTGCCAGGGTGTTGATGCTTTGACGGCTTCTTCCTGGTACAGACGAGTGAACCTGTGTTACCATAAACGAGGTTGCTATGTAACAAAGTGACATACTTTTAAGAGGTCTGTTTTGTAGAAATGAAGTTTGAGTCCCCAAGTTGAAGTGCTGTTTGTAGTATGCCGAAGTGCTGTATGCAGGCAGATGTTTTGTCAGCAGTCTGGGTGCAAATAAAAGGAGAGGCTCTCAGCTTTGTGCTCAGATGCATGCCCCTAGCACTTCTCATACGCTTGTTCCTATGTACTGTGGAGGAGGGAGGAGGCAGTGGTGTGAAGCCAAAGCAGTACTGCTCCGAGTTCTTACAGTTAGCCAACTGTTCACTAAGTGAACTTGAAATACTTTACTGCGTAGGGTAGGTGCTGATTGAAGTATGACTGCATGCTTACAAACTACTTACTGCTTAATTTGTTTTGTTCTTCAACTTGCTGCCAAATTACCCAGCTGGGCCAGTAGTACTTGCTTAGACAAATGTTTGAAGTAAATTGGGTTTGTCTGAAATACTGTTTATCTGTCTACCTTGAAGCTGGACCTGGGCAGCTTCAGGCATTCCAAAGTATATAAGCTCTTATTAAATGAAGAAAATATCTGTAAAACAGACTTCCCTTTATGTCTGTAAGCCAATGCCAATATGTAAAATTGCAGCATAGAAGTTCATGAAGGGAAGTGATGATAGGATGCGTTGTATATTCCTTTGAAAAATATGGAAAATGGGAAATAAATGATTGGGGGAAAGTGGGGTAACATTTAAAGCTGCAAATAGTAATGGCCACTGGGAGTCAGGTATGCAAAATATTTTGTTGATGCTCTGTCTTTGCAAATGAACAATGCTGTCCTTCTCAAAGAGAAGCACAAGTGAGAACATGCACTGAGCAGATGTAGTCTCTTAAGTGGTAGGTGATGTGAAGCAGTAATGCTTTGTGTCACTTAATTCTTGCTTTCCTACACATAAGACTGTACTGTTGTTCATGTTATTAAAACTCTAGTGGGAGAAAAGTGTAAGAATAGAGGAAGCAGAGGAAGGAAATGATGTTCAGCGTTTGCCAGTAAATTTGTGTTACACTGTGAAGGTGATCTTAAATGCTGTCTGCTGAGCTTGAGGGTGGCAACACAGTAAGTAGTGGAGTACTGATCAGCTGGGAGCAGTACCATGTCCAGTTGACACTACTAATCCAGAAGAGGATGTGTAATTCTTACTGTTGGCTCATTTTCTTTTATAGATGTTATAACCTAAAATATCCTGGGTTTCAGGTGAAGCTTGTGAAGCTCTAGAGAAATAAGCATTTTATCTTGTGTGTTTTTTTCATCGAGCTCTTTCTGGCAGATGAAGGATCTATGTTTTGAAATTAAGAAACTGTTATTTAAAAAATCAGTTCCTGAGTCACTTTTTTTACTTAATCTTAAAGGGAGTAAACCAGATTGACAATGATCTTAAAGCAAGAGCCTCGGCATACAATAATCTAAAAGGGAACCTTCAGAATTTGGAAAGAAAGAATGCGTAAGTCATATCTGTTGTTTGTTGCTGATGTGTGAAGAGGTTGTGTTTATAAGCTTAATGTGTTTTTGAGGCGTTTGTCAATCTTGAACAATGGCTGTCATAGAACCAGTATTTATTACCAGCTGACTTGCTGGTAACAGCTCACTTGTGATTGGCAAGTGCTTGTGAAATATCCAAAAAGCATGTGTAAATTGCTGATGCCTTTGGGAGAAGTTTGCTGTTAAAGTGGTGTGTTACACTGCTGTATTGATGTCTAGCTGAACAAGGAAGACTTTCCCCTTACTCCAGTTCTTGCTGTAAGCATCTCAATGTCAGTGGGTTTCTTCCATCAAAATTAACAAGCAGAGGGACAGGTGTTGCATAAATGCAAGAATGCAATAAAAAGAGCTGCATGCTGCTCTCCGGTACATGTGATTATTCCAATACAGTCAAGATACAGTAGTTCTAAGAATGGTGGATTAATTTGACTTAGCACTGCCATTATTGTTAATGACTGTTTTATGATTGAGCTATAAATGCTTCTTGAGCCATAGTAATTTGTCAGCTAAGTCTCATAATGTCTGTGTAGGTTCTTATTCCTTAGTGAACAGGGCAATATGCCACTGCTTTAAATCTTCACTGAGGTTATGAGTGTAGGTCTGCAGCAGCTTAGTTGTAACTCTGAAGCCCCATATAGCAAATTTCATAGAGAATTGATGGTTCTTGTGGTTATAAATTCCTCTTTAAAAGAGAATTTGGCTTCCTACGTCTGTGCGGTGTTTGGAATATAGAAATGCCGTACAGCAGTGGAGCTACTGATTTAAACAAAAAACTTTCAGTGACTTTAGACAGTGAGCTACAATGTTCATATAGAAACTTTTGCTTTGTCTGCTAATAATGATTGCTTAAGTGAAATATTTTTGGAAAATGTGTGTATTACCAGACACCAGAAACTATTGTGAATACCAGCTCGGTTTTCAAACATGCATTTACTGTGGTTGTCTTTATTTCTGTACAGGGGAAGCTTGCTAACCAGAAGTCTTGCTGATATTGTAAAGAAAGAGGACTTTGTACTTGATTCAGAATATTTGGTCACATTATTAGTGATTGTACCAAAGTAAGTTTGTTTAACTTAGAACTGCTCTGAGAAGAGCAGAAGAGAATAATAAACTTTAATCAAGCAACAGATCCCATAGCTATATAGCACTGTAAGAGAGGATGCCTGGAATTGCTTTGTATCTTCCTGGATCTACTTATGAAAACAATTGGATGCCTGTAGCAGATGAGCCCACATGCATACATTCCACTGTTCATAGGAATGCTGGGTTCTCATGATTTTATTTTAAGAAACTGCAGATTATCCCTTTGCTTCTTATCTGACGTTAGCTATGGCTATTCATGCTGTGGAAGATATCCTTATGAAATAATTACAGAGTAAAAACATAAGTTCTTTTCTGTGAGATGGCTTAATGATTGAATTATCCAGATTAGCTCTACGCTGGCTTTCACCACGTAATGAACCAAGTAAACCCTTTGCAACTTTACTCTGTGCTCTTTCAGATTGGTAGGACATTGCTTTTGTACTTAGTACACAAACAGGATTGCATTGGTAAAAACTTATGTAATGTCTAAGGTTTTCTGGGAACAGGTGGTTCCTAATCCAAAATGACAATAGATCTGAAATAAGAAAAAAAATTATCCAAGGCAAAGTGGTAATACATATATCTTTAAAACTTGTGAAACGAGAAAATAGCTGTGCTCTGGGCAGCCAGTTCTTTTGTCTTTGCAGTGCTAGACTGTCTTCCTGGAGCTGGGAACAAGGAGAGTTTCTAACTTGTAAATACAGCATGTAGGGCTGTTCATCACATGAGCTAGTAGTCTCTCACTTGTGAAACTCCAATGGCAAAACAGGTCCAGTGGTTTTGCAGAGAACTGACAATTGGTTTACCTTGTCGGTTATTTTTCTTTTACCTTTGACTTGTTTGTGGTGTTACAAGGATGTGATCTCTTCACCACTAGCTACAGAAGGGCAGAGATTTCCAAATTCTCCAGAGTATTTTAGGCTGTTGCAGTGCTCTGGTGAACCCATTTGTAATTGCAGAAGGAGGATTCCCTTTAACTCAGAAGAGCGTAGTTGTGTACAAAGTCTGATAAACCTTGACAGTTAAGTCCATTTGATCCTCTGAGATTTATGCTGAAGGATGATTGATTTCATTGTTCCTTGATTTTAAAACAATCACATGCTTGTCAACTTATACAAAAACTGAAAGTAAAATATTTCTCACTTTTTTCGGTGTAGCTTATTTAGCAATAATTGTAAGAATTGTAAGGGGGAAACTGTTGTGTATTTCTGACAGCCTACAGCTGGGTTGGAAGATGTAATGATTAAATTTGTTTTCAAAGACTTTTTCAATTTGGATTTTTTCTAGAATAATAATGATAACCTGTGTATTTTCTAGGGTAAATTATAATGACTGGGTTAAGCAATATGAAACGTTAGCAGAGATGGTTGTTCCACGTTCCAGCAAGTAAGTTCTCAATGCAAAATCTCATGTGTTTGTATTTTACATGGTGATCTTTATCTGTAGTGACTCTGGTTAGTCTAAAACTTGTCAAAATGTCTAGCTACACAGCTTGATCTGAGTAAATCAGGCTTGACTGTGTTGTGGTTGAAGAAAAAGTTTTAAAAATCTGTCTCCCTTTAGGGTTGATGAGCTACCAAACTCCTCACTTATGTGGGAAGGGTGAGTTAATCTAGTTCAGGTCAGGCATATTTTGATACACTTTGAAAACTGCTAAAAAAAGTCAAGAGCCAGAGATGTAGACTTTGGTCCTCTGTGCATAGTAACAAGTCACTTCTCATGTGTTAGCGAGGGTCCCCGTTGCCAGACTGTTGTGCATAATGGAAAAAACTAAGGCCAGGATTGGGTTAATGCTGTTAAGCAACTTTCACAAACTTATTACCATGTCAAAAATACAGTCAAATTATAGGAGAAAGCATTGCTGTGTTAATTTGAACTGACTGATTGGGGTTTTGATCAGGCAGATCTGATATTACCAGCTCTGTGCCAGGTTTCATGTTTGGGTTAGATCAGTGTCAGCCTAGTAGGAGATCTGCTGATGATTCTAAATTAATTACTGGGAAGCTATCACCTAGAGATGTATTGAGAAGAGGTTAAATCATTATATAATGCCTGTAGTACAGCACTACAAGCAGTACAGCACTGAAGAACGGTTTCCTCAAACATTTTTCTCAAAGTGAACTCTCAAAAAAAGCATTATTATATTGATCTGGACAGACTGGAGAGTTGATAGAATCCTTAGAGTTGGAAGGGACCTTTAAAGGTCATCTGCAGTGAACAGGGACCTACAGCTAGGTAATGTTGCTAAGAGCCTGGTCCAGACTGGTCTTGAAAGTCTCCAGGGATGTGGCATCCACATCTCTGGGCAACCTGTTCTCAGGCCTCACCATCCTCACTGTAGAAGATTTTTTTCCTTATTTCCAACATGAATCTCCCCTCTTTAAGCTTGAAGCCATTTCCCCTTGTTCTGTCGCCACAGATCCTTGTGGCAGTGGTCCTATCACCCAGCCTCCTTCTTTCCTGTAGCTCCCCTTTAGATACTGAAGTGCTGCTGTCAGCTCAACTTGGAGTCTTCTCTGGGATGAACAGCCCCAGCTCTCTCAGCCTGCCCTTGTAGGAGATGTGTTCCATCCCTTGGATCATTTTTGTAACCCTCCTCTGGATGCACACTCCTGTACTGAGGGCTCCACATCTGGATGCAGTACTCCAGCTGAGGTCTCAGCAGTGCAGAGTAGAGAGGCAGGATCACCTCCCTCAACCTGCTAGCCGTGCTGCTTTGGATGCCATCCAGGATATGGTTGACTTTCTGGGCTGCAGGGGCACACAGTTTCCTCGTGTCCAGCTTTCCATCCATCAGTACCCCCCAGGTCCTTTGCAGCAGGGAGAAACCTGATGAGGTTGAATAAGAACAAGTGTAGAGTCTTGCACCTGGGAAAGAACAACTGTACGCATCAATACAGGTTATGGGCTGACCTGCTGGAGAGGAGCTCTTTTGAAAAGGACCTGATTGTTCTCGTTGACAACAGGTTGACCATGAGGCCGCCGTGTGCCTCTGTGGCCAAGAATGTCAATGGTACCTAGGGGCACATTAAAAGGAGCATGGCTAGCAGGTCAAGAGAGGTGATCCTCCCCTTCCACTCTGCCCTGGTGAGGCCACGTTTAGACTACCTGTGTCTAGTTCTGCTTTCCCTAGTTCAAAAAAGACAAGAGATGTTCTAAGAGGAGTCCAGCAGAGGGCCACAAAGATGACAGAGGACCTGGAGCATCTCCCATGTAAAGAAAGGCAGAGTAACCTGGGTCTGTTCAGCCTGGGGAAAAGAAGACTGAGAGAGGATCTGGTAAATGTTTATAAATGTCTGAAGAGAGGTGGGAGATGAACGGATGAGGCCAGGCTCTTCTCAGTGGTACGTGTTAGTAGGACAAGGAGCAGTGATGTAAAACTTGAACATAAGAAGTTCCATACAAACATATAGAAGAACTTCTTTATGGTAAGAGTGTCGGAACAGGCTGCCTGGAGAGGTTGTGGAGTCTTATTCTATGGAGATATTCAAGACCCATCTGGATACCTGCCTGTGTGACCTGTTGTAGGGGTACCTGCTGTAGCATTGGACTCGATGATCTCTTGAGGTCCCTTCCAACCTCTGTGATTCTGTGGAAGCATAAAATAGTAAATCTAGGCATCTTCTTTAAAAAACACTTATTAACACCAGCTTCCTTATTCCCTTTTTCTTTAGAACGTATGTTTAAGAATTCTGTAGTCTAAACTTTTCAGTATTAAGTCAAATCTACTTCTTTTTAGAGTAAAATGATTTTAATTTGAACCAATCCCTAGACGTATGAAGTGCTTCTGTGTGGTAAAGTGTCACTCTTTATAAAGGAAATAATTAATAATGGTTGCTAAAGCTCTTGTTACTTTCTGTAGAGGGTGTTTAATTTGGGAACTCATCCCATGTGACTATTTACAATTATGTTCCGGTCTAAGTAGCCACGAAGTACAAGTTAAGCCACTGTATTTCAGGTCTTTAATGACTTGAACCTTAATTCTAACTTCATTTTTCTGTAGTGTGCTCTTTGAGGATCAGGACAGTTACCTTTGTAACGTCACCTTGTTCAGGAAGGCAGTGGACGACTTCAAGCATAAAGCCAGAGAATACAAGTGAGTCTTATTTTTATGTGTTCTCTTGTGCTTTGAAGCATCTCTGGATAGCTACTTCTGATTGTATTCACTTCCAAATGCAGATTTCTGGTCCGTGACTTCCAGTATAACGAAGAAGAGATGAAAGCTGATAAAGAAGAAATGAACAGACTGTCAACCGACAAGAAGAAACAGTTTGTAAGTCTGTGCAGGCTAGTCATTGCAGAAACCTAAGATGTCTAGGACTTGTTATTGCTACATAGCGATTTCATGAGCTTGTGATTCTGAGAGCATTGCAGGGATGACACATCAGGTCAGCCTGCCACCTGGTTAATCTTTTCAGGGATAACGGTGCTGAACCAAGTGTTGGTATTGCAGCTAAAAATATGTGAAATCTGCAAGTGGGCAAACATTTGAATGGAATAATCAGATATTAAAATGGCCTTTTATACAGTTAGACCATAACAAGTGGGATGATGTACTGAAGAGATAACCAAGCCTTGTTAAATGTATCTTTGCTTTGTGCAAAATCACCCTTGAGCCATTATGTCAATAGCAAACTCTACCTTTAATTCATCAGTCACACTACAAATATTGAGTATCTGCTGAAGTGTCCTTAGTAGTCTGAAACTTCCTGAGGATTTTTTTCTCTTTTACAGGGGCCTCTGGTGCGATGGCTGAAAGTTAATTTCAGTGAAGCTTTCATTGCTTGGATTCATGTGAAAGCACTCCGAGTTTTTGTTGAATCTGTTCTAAGGTAATGAGACAGGCCTGAACAGAACATTCTAGGAAGAAAAGCACATCTAGCTTGGCTTCACTTGCTTGAGTTTTGTTAATGCCACTCTTCCACAAAGGAGGAAACAGTGGAGTAGGGCAGCAAGAACAACTGTTGGCGTAGCTCTTGTTGCCAGATGTGGAACATCTGAGGTAGATAACTTCATCTCATTCCTTCAGTGCTTTAGGGGAGTTGTCTGTCCATTGTAGCAAGACATTTCTGTTGTATTTTTTAGCTTGCTTAATTGAGCTGCTTGTAAAAAGAGCTTACTATAGCTTGTGTTTAAGTGACTAGTGTGGATAGTTCAGAATAAAAAGTTTTGAGGCTTTGAGTAGCAGTACAGTTTGACATCTTGAAATGTGTGCTAGTACACAGTAGTTTTCTTGTTCAGTATTTTAACTGTAAGATTTCTCTTTGTTTTTCTTCATACCATCCAGAAGCATAGCTAATGAGTTGACATTGCTGTAGTAGTTCAAACAGACCTGGGTTTTTTTCAGAGCAGAAAGAACTCAGTCAGAAAACCAAAAGGTGTTTTGAAGTTAGTTTTGCTAAGACTTGTTGTCAAGGATGCCTTCAGAAAAGGCCTTGCAACCTTGCAAACCTGCAATCTGATTTGTTTTTCGTAGTGCTGCAGGCTTGTTTTGAAGGCAATCTGAAAGTAAAGAAGGCAGTTTGACTTAGTTTGAATATTGGCAGATATTTCTGCACATCTAGAAAGGTGGCTGGAATAGAAACTGGACGCTCCACCTAGTGGTGTAAAGGTAGTCTTGCTAGTAAATTCATGGAAGTGTTCAAAGCTTCAGGTAATGTTTTGAGAATTTTGTAAAGCACGTGGATTTTAAAAGGTGTTTTGTTATTTTAAGCTTGAAGAAGGAAGTTCTGCTTCATGTGTTACTGTGTGCGGTGCAAACAGTGATTGTGCAGAAATAGAAATGAGTGGACTTTCCTCATCAGCAGGAGGATTCTTTCTCAATATCAAATACATTTCATAGAAGAGAGCTTATTTCATCTCTTGTTTGCTTAACTTCTGTAGGTATGGTTTGCCGGTGAACTTCCAAGCAATGCTGCTTCAGCCTAATAAGAAAACAATGAAGAAACTGAGGGAGGTTTTGTATGACTTATATAAACATCTCGACAGCAGTGCAGCAGCTATCATTGATGTAAGTGCTTTTGTAATTGCTTCTCTTAGGTTTATTGTGATTAAGAAAAAAAAAAAGTTTTCTAGCTTCTTAAAAAGCTGCATCTCTTCATTTTTATTTTTTTCTATGGTACAAAAAACTGTCTCCATATAAAAATGCAGCTTCTGTCTTACACTTTTGCGAAGGAGATAGTATGTAAAGTTGCAAGCAATGTGTTTTAAGAGCTGTCTGGTGTAGTTCTGTTTCACTTCTTACTGCATTCTTTCTTGCTACCAATGGAAGGATGTCTTGCAGAATGGATACTTATTCACATCCTCAAAGAATCAAAGGGAGTTTTGATCTGAAATTAGGCTTAGAAACTTGAATGCATTTCCTATCTTGTTTTTGACCCTTTAAGAAATATTTAAATTATCCATTGCCTCAGGTAACAGTGGTCTTAAAATAATGAAGTGAAGTTTTCTTTAGTTGCTAATTTGTATTTTTGAGCTCATGTCATTGTTCTTCTCTGCTAACGAAATATAAATTGTGCAGATGGAGTCATCTGTTCCACTTTCATGTCTTATATTCATGTTTAAAACTGGTTTGTTGGGAGACTTATTGAACTACTTCAATTTTATATTGAAAAGCAGTGCTTTTCATAGTTAAAAATTGAGTAAAAATTATCACATAGTGAGTTCAATTACAAAGGAAATCTTTTAGTTATATTTAATGTTTTTTCCAAAATATTTTGAGACATTTTGGTGGAGAAGGAAATGTGGGATGATTAAAGTGAGAGGTGCTAAGCTTCGTGTAGCTTCTTGGATCAGTACCTTGTAACATTATTTGTGTGAGCTGGCTGAGTTTAGGAGTAGTAGAACATAATTGGAGTCCTTTCCCTTCCTTTTGGTGGCAGTGTGTTTACTAACGAAACGGGTGTGAATTATTGATGCAAAGTTGATGTTAAGGTTTTGGTTCATTTTCTCAAAGTCATAACTTGTTTGTTACCTAATTTCCCATTTTCAAGTGAATGTTTAAGCTTGAAGTCTTGACTGATTGCCTTCTCAAACATCTGAATGTTTATATCAATTTCTGAGTAGGAGCCCAAGTTGTACGAGTCTAACCAGCTTCAAAACTTATTTGCAGGCAACTATGGATATTCCAGGCTTAAACCTCAGTCAGCAGGAGTATTACCCGTATGTGTACTACAAGATCGATTGCAATTTACTGGAATTCAAGTAAAAATTCCCTAACGTGACAATCCTGTGTTGGTGTGAACAAACAGAAGTGAGGTTGAAGTAATACCTTTAACACTCTACTAACCATATGCTTGCTTCTTATGTTAGGTGAATTTTAAGCGCAGTGGTCCATCTATAGACATTTTCTTTTTAAAGGAAAGTGTAGTAACCTGCTTTTAAATAAACGTCTGTAAATGTATATTGAGAGAATTGAAGTATTTATAAACAGAGTGCTTTATTTAAGGGAAAGGTCATTCCTCTTTCATACGTGATCTGTGTTAATTCCATTCCCCACTGTTTATTAAAAAAAATTGTTTACAGAAGAATAGTGTAAATGTTTATGGCCATTTTGTTTGTTTGATTTAGTAGATACACGTGTTAACATTGTTGAACTGTGATGTAAAGTATGTAAGATTGGTATGAAATTGTGCTTTCTGAATGTTGTAAAATTACAATTGAAGCACTGTAAGCACACAGGAAAAAATAAACATATGTGTGCAAATGTGTCACTTTGTTGTGCAACATCTAATTGCAGTTGGCTGTGTCTGAACCGAAACGATGTGTTATGGCTTAAATCCAGTGCTGCATCCTGCCTGCATTGGCACAAAAATGCCATTGGCTGAAACACAAATACTGTTAAGAGTTGTAGGTATTTCTTTCACTGGGCAAAAATACGCAAGTGTGGTGACTGCTCACCAGACCTGTGTATGAATGTTTGTCTTATTTATATCTTCGTGACTCTCAGGATTTGAGATGATTCTTCCACAAGTGAAGGTAAGGTGGGATGCTAACAACCAATACTAATATGTTGGGTTTTTTTCCCAAATAATTCTGCATTCACAGAATCATAGAGTGGCCTGGGTTGAAAAGGACCACAAAGATCATCTGGTTTCAACCCCCTGCTGTGTGCAGGGTCACCAACCACCAGACCAGGCTGCCCAGAGCCACATCCAGCCTGGCCTTGAATGCCTCCAGGGATGGGGCATCCACACCCTCCTTGGGCAACCTGTTCCAGTGTGTCACCACCCTCTGTGTGAAAAACTTCCTCCTAATATCTAACTTCCCCTGTCTCAGTTTAAAACCATTCCCCCTTGTCCTGTCACTCTCCACCCTTGTAAACAGCCATTCCCCCTCCTGTTTATAAGCTCCCTTCAAGTACTGGAAGGCCACAATGAGGTCTCCTTGGAGCCTTCTCCAAGCTAAACAATCCCAGTCCCCTCAACCTTTCCTCATAGGAGAGGTGCTCCAGCCCTCTGATATCTTAGTTATTGCATTCTTTGCAATCGCTTGCAGCCTGGGGCTGCTTTCTGGCTTTGAATTATTAGACACCCTTTGCTACTTTTTTCTTGTTGTGACATCCTTCCTACCATACAATACATGTGACAACTGCCATTTAGTGTATTCATAGAGAGGGGTTTATTTTAGTACCAATTGTCACACCTGCTATTAACATACTATGTATTTCAGTTGCTAAATATATAATAACAACTGCAGTACCCTTTAAAACTGACTTAGGACTGAGATGGGAAGTGGCTGCTGTGAACTTCCTTTCAGTGGTGTGTCTGGGCTGGAGTTATTTAGGGCTGCAGTGGTTGATTTTGTTTGTGAGGAGTTGTGAGGAGGGCCAGCCTTGGAATAACAGATGTCCGATAATGTTGGGCCTTCCTAGGGGTGAAGAAGGATAATTTGGGTACAGGAACGGGAGGTGGTCTGTATTAGATTTAACTTATAAGAAAATGCTACAATAAGAATCTCCTTTTGATTTGGTTTAATGTATTTCTGCAGTTCTTAAAATAATTGTGGCAAGTGGAACAAGGTTTAAAGTGTATAAAAATGGAAAACTTTCATTCCATCTCTGAGAAGCATGCCAAGTGATTAAGGTAAAAAGGAATTTGTGGAAGAAATGAAGAGTATGGTCTTCTCTGGAATGTGAGTGGTATGGAAATTTGATTTGTACTATAATAAGTAACAACAGGTGATTGATGGCCTAATAGGGAAAGCAGGCACATGTGGATTTTTACCATTTACATGGCTGGAAATAGTTGAAATCTGAGAAGGAGAGACAGCTGCTGCACAGCAGAAGTATCCAAAATAGCAACGCACCAAACTTTTAATAAGAATCTTGAAATGTTGATGGTTAGCTTTTAAAGACTCACAAATAGGTTGTAGTAATGAAGTTGTATTAGAAAACAATCCCTTCAGTGAGTTCTAGGATCACCTGGACTGGAGGGAAGTAGAGAGCTGGGAGGAAGAGGAGCAAATACGGATGTTTGTTAGGGAGAACTGGACAGTGAGAACATGCAAGCTAGATGAGGGGACAGGTCAGAGTGGTGTAATCCATGGCATGAAGGCCATCCAAGTGGGTACCAGTGGTGGTGTGCCCTCGGGTCAGTACTGGGGCACCCAGTCAGGACAGAGTGCACCCTTAGCAAGTTTTCTGATGACGTAGAACTGGGAGGAGTGGCTGACAGACCCCATGGCTCCCATTCACGGCGACCTCGGCACAGTGGAAGAGAAACAGGCTGATGAGAACCGTGTGACGTTCAGCAGACAGAAGCCTAAAGCTGTGCGTCTGGGAAGAAACAACCAGGAGGCTGGTGGTCAACTAGCAGGGAGGGAAATCCTGTACAAGATGGCTACAGCTCCCAGGCACGGAGAGGAATTCCTGTTCTTCTGTGTCCTAGAAGGGCAAACAGTAAATAGGCATTCAAAAGAGGTTTTGTATCAGGCGAGGTGACAGACATAGGCAGTATGGTGACATGTTGAATTACTGTTTTTTTTTTTTTTAATGTTAAAGTTGGTCTTAATTGTTTTAATTTTTCTTGAGCAGAGACAGGCGTGTGAGTGCTCCTGCAATATTCAGGAATCTCATTCTGGGACTGCATTTGGTTTAAGGACTACAGCTGCTACACACAGCAAACCAGGGTGACCAGCAGATGCCAGCTCTTTGGTTCGGGGCAGTTCTGTTTTCTTTTTAATATAGCAGTATGTTAAAACACTCTGCTTTTAAACCTCCGTGTTAATGTTCATAGGGGTATTTTTGATTTTTGAAAGCTTTTTGAAAGATGAATGCATCTCTGTCCTGCTTAACTATTAGATGCAGAAAACCATGGCCCACAGGGACTGGTCCAGGAACAGAAGTGGTGAGAAGGTGATCAGATGCCTGGTACATGAATTTGGTTTGACTTTATTTTAGTAGAATTCACACTGTGGAAAGGATGCTTGAATTCTGCACATCACTTATGTCAATAAAGGCAGTTTGTCTTCCACCTAACAGGTTTGATTCTTAGTGTACAAGGCTAACATTTGCCAGCAGCTTGGTATTTGCCTCCACGCAGATACTGTATAGTGCACAGTTTATCTTACACTAACTTTCATATCTTTAGGACACAGTATGTGAGATGAGTCATAAGCAAATGGCAGCACCCTTCACTCGGTGGGGATGGGATCTTTTTAATGGTGCTTTAGTACAAGTGAATCAACTCCTGCCCTTTCTGTAATGTCACTGCAAGAATTACTGCTGGAGTAAATTGTGACACCTTAATCTTGCAAAGGTCAGCATTTGCATTTTGTACAGCCAAGGAAAACAAGTGTAATATATGAATTCCTGCTAGTGCAACTTCATTGTGCCAAGAAGGTTTAGATCAAGCATAGAGAAGGATTTTTTCATGGAGAGGGCAGCCAAGCACTGGAATGGGCTGCCCAGGGAAGTGGTGGAGTATTTAGGAGATGAGTGTACTTGGCACTGAGGGATGTGATTTAGTGATTGGACTTGGTAGGTCAGGTGGATGGTTGGGCTTAGTGATCTTGAAGGTCTTTTTCAACTGAGATAATCCTATGATTCTGTGATTCTGTTCTATGAATTCGATCTTCTCTTTCTTGAGCTTCATTTGAGCCCATAAGCAAATTATTGCAGCATTATGCTTCTCTGAAACTTTTGGGCTTGGAAGAATATGTGCAATTTCTTTCTCTCCAGTGAGAAGAGAGTTTGTGGGGAAGCACAGAGGGCACAGCTGTTTTGTATGAAGAAATCTACAGGGGAGACTAAGTATATGGAGAGCCAGCTTTGAGTAGCAAATGCTGTTTGGCAATACTGTAGCATTCATGTTAGAGTTTAAAAAAACAAAAAGTGAACGTGCATGCTGTTATAGGTCTGTTTGCTATTTATTGGCCTGTGCTCGGTTATTCTAAAAACAGCGTTTTTTAGCTGTTGTATTGTGTAGATTCATTAAGGACTTCTGCTGCCCTGCATGATGTGCTTAAGTCTGCTTCAACAAAGTCTTGAACTCAAAGCTCTTTTTTTTTTTTTTCCCACCTCTAGAGAGCAGCCTCGAGCTGCTTTCGTGGAGCAGTCCCAGGGAAACGTTCAGCTCTTACTGAGAGATAAAGGTTTGAAATTAAATGTTTGATCTTTTAGTTATTGCATTCTATAGCCTTATATTACCCAGGAAATACTTAGTATTGTGCATGATTACTATGCTTTGCTTCCCCATGCTCCTCTGAGATTAACATTCTGCTGCACACATTCACTTACTGGTGAGCTGGAAGTGGACTCACAATTGCTACCTAGAAATTCATATTGTATCTGAAATTAAAAATATAGGATTGCAGAACTGGATTTAGCTACACTGTCTATTATTTCAGTTGATTTCAGGCTTGCCTTTTCTTTCCAGTCTCATCAGGAGGAAATCGTAGTTGCTGTGGACAGGACTACACAGGTACTTTATTCCCCCATAAATCCATTTGGCCATTTCCTGCCTTGTGGCAGTGGTGGGGCCAGTATGAGGAAGCAGAGCTGCCAACAGACCCAGCTGGGTTTTCCATTGTGTGGGTTGCCTGCTCTGACGTGCGGCACTGCACATCCGCCAGCGGTAGCAGAAGGGAGATGGAAACAAACCTGGGTGTTGGAAGCGCTTGTCAAGATCGTGGTTGCAGTGCAAAGCCAGCCCAGGAGCAGCTGTCCCTCTGTTGCTCTCATCCAGGGGAAGACAAGGCTCTGGGCAGGAAAGGGTTTTCAACTTAACTTCACCTTAAAACGTGATGGGGAAAACAACTGCAAAAACAAATTCTGATTTAGAGTACACGGCACAATGAGAACCCATTCTCCACCCAGAGCAGCCAGGGACAATGGCCCTTAGCAGTCTCCTCCTGCTCTCCTATGTCACCTTTCATCATGTCATTGGCTGCTCTTTCCTGAGTCTCAGCTTTTGTCCTTCTGTTACTTTGACTTTCCTGTCTTATTTTTACTGCCGTTCTTCAATATTCCTTCACTCTACCAGAGGCTGCAGTTCTGAATGCTTTCATGTTGCTTAGCAATATTCTTCTTTCCTTCTCAGGAGCTTGGTTTTCTTAGAAATATTCCATGTTTGCAGTCCTCGCTTGCTTGTCCTGAATTCTGATGTCTCCTAATCTTTATTCCCCATAGCTAAACAACAGCCTAACAGGCCGAGTTCACCCAAGTGAATGTTTGTAGGCATTACTAAGACTACTTGGACAGTACTGTTTTGGAATTGGTTATATTTCACCAGATCCTTGGTGGCTGTTTAGTTGTTAAGAGGCTTGCTGCCTGCTTGTTGCTGCTTGTTGCTGTTTGCCCCAGACCAAACGCGTGCCATGGGGCTGCCTGTGCTGCTCTAGAGGGCCATCAAACAAAATGCACTCAAATTACACATTATTCAGTCAGTCTAGTCATTATGGTCCACTGATGAAGAGTCTTGAAAAAATTGAATTATACATGGATTTCTCAGTCACCAATAATACAGAAAGCATTTGAAGAGGCAAGAGGGAAACAATGCAGTTTTGACCAGCTGCTAAACCCAAGCTATTCCCAGAATCCCAGTTGCTCATTGCAAAATCACATCCAGAAATACTGGTGTTGGTGTAAATGCTTTTACATCTCATTTCAAGGGTAAGGTTATCCCCTAGTAAGTAAGTGCTAGAAAAACGGGTTGTAATTGCTATGAAGAAGACCACCTGTGAGGTAGCAAAGGAATGCCAGCAGCTCCCTATTGCACAGAAAAGCAGAAGTATCTGCTGCACTCGTTTAGTGGGAAATCAGATGAAAAGACTGTAATGCAGAATTGCTTGTCAGAAGTATATTAAGTATACATAATTATCAGGGGTGAATCCAGTGCTGCATCTTATTATTATGTGTTTAAAGTTATCTGAAGGATGGAGTAGTTTCCCTATAGAAAAAGCAATCAAGAATTCTTCAAATGGGGGATCTAAGTTTTGTGTCTTTAGCATACAATTTAATTTTTACAGAAAGCAACTGCAAACACAGGAAGTGGGGAAGGACAGGGGAGAGTGTGTGCTTACATCTCTATCAGAACAGAATGTGGATGCAAGCATCCTGAGCTTACATGCTTTAGATGAGCCTAATAGAAATATGCAGGGAATAGAAACGTAATCAGGGAGAAGTCTAACAAAACAGATTGACCTCAGCAAGATGAAGTAGGAGTGTTAAAATGCTTCTTGAACATCAAATGGGTGTGATGTAAATTCTTCACCTACATGTCCAAAATGGTTAGTTTGTACAGGCGTGTAAATGGCCCACTTGTAGTGAGAATTGAGACAAGTGCCTGACAGTGTTTATCTCTCAACAATCTTTGTTACAGGTGAAGGTGGCAAAGATCTTCAACTTGATTTAGGTGAAAATCTGGTTATCATTCGGGTATTGACATGAGCTTCCCTGCCTGTGGAGGTGCTGCAGCTTAGAGCATCACACTCCTTTTCTCAAGTCTGTTAGCTAAATAATAGAACAGAATGATTTGGATTGGAAGGGAGCTTAAAGCTCAGCCAGTTCCAACTGCCTGCTGTGAGCCGTGCTGCCACCCACCGGCTCGGGCTGCCCGGGGCCCATCCAGTGTGACTGTGAACACCTCCAGGGATGGGGCACCACAGCTTTCTGGGCAGTCTGTGCCAGGGCCTCACTGCCCTCTCAGTAAAGAATTTTCCCCTGACATTTGACCTAAATCTCTCCTAGTTTAAAAACATATAAACATTTCTGTTTGTAAGCTCCCTTCAAGTGCTGAAAGGCACAGTAACATCTCCCTGGAGCCTTCCCTTCTTCACACTGAACAAATTCCTTGGCGCACTGGTTGACCTCTGAAGGTGTGAGGTTCTCCAAACCTGTTCATGTAAGTTGTTATTTCTTCTTTTTTTTTTTTCTTTTTTTTTTTTCTTTAGAGAAATGAAAGAAGAACCTGGCCCTTCAGAATGGCGGATCTACAGCTGCAACATTGCAGCCATCTTCAAGCGCTGCCCAGTTTGCCTGCTAGGGCACCATTTAAGTATTGAATAGAGGGTCATTGCTGTCATGCTCAACACTATGATTGCTGCTGTGAGGCCACTATTAGTGCAAATGGCAGTTTCAGGCCCATTACACTGAGTGCATTCAAGAGGGCCCAAAACCTGTGGAAAATGTATAATGAAACTATTTGGGAATGCTATTAGGTCAACTGACACCAGAATGGTATATGCAGCTTGTTGTTTTTCTAATGAGAAATACTGTTACTACTGTAAAGTAGCTGTTTCTAATAATTGTCTAATTTTCAAATGGAAGAATATATTGAGATAATTGCATAAGTACTGTCTAAAAATAAATTCTAAAACCACTAAAAATGGCTTTAAATTTGTTAAATACTTTAGCTGGCCTTATTGAAATACATTGCTTCAAAAAGTGGGAAATTATTCTTTCGTGGTGAGATGAAAAAAGTGGTTTTAATAACAAAAGTGCTTTAAAAATTTAAATATGCAAGCACTTCAAACCTTACAGCTTCAAATGTGGAGAAGATGAATTGGTCAAACACTGTCCCTGTTTCAGTTAAAGACAGTCTTGCCACTTATTTCAATCAGGTACGGGTTACACTCAAAGTGATAAATCTAACTTATAATTTCCCTGCTGCTTTGCTTTGCTGGGAGATAATATATTTACCTCATTCAGGCCTTGTATCTCTCATTAGCTCTCATTCAGGGACCCCAAAGAGTTTAACAATCACTCAAAATCCACTTATACTTAAAATACCAATGTAGGGATGTCATCCCTCTTGAACTCTTTCTTAGCAAATCAAATCTGTGAGATTCAAGGCTTCAAAAGGAGATTATTGTAGATTTTACAAAAATCTTTATAAGTGGGTCAGTTACTTTACAGCTTTAATAATATTCTTTTTTTTTCCCTGTGTAATTATTAACACAATATCATATTTTGATTTAAGTAAATCTTTGCTTTGATATATTGTTATTTGCAATAAATACTGAAGTATCCAATATTTTTGTGTAACGTGGAGGTGTCTTTATCAGCAGGAACATCTCCTGGGAAGAAATCAAAGAGCGCAGGGCAGTGTGAAGGCAGTCTAACCATGCATGATGGAATTCAGCTCCAGACAACACCACTCTTGGTGTAACTTACATGTACACTGGAAGTGCAGGCTCTCACTATAGAGAAGAAGAGGCACAGAGCTAACTGCAGTTGTTAAACCATGTCCAGTGACATCTGACTTGCCATAGGGCAACTGAGAAGACAAGCAAGGAAGAAATGGGGCCTACAGGAGGTCCATGCCCTCCTAGATGGTAGGAGGCCAGCCTACACATCATACAGCACTTGGTGTTTTGTTCACCCATCTGACTTGAACTCTTTCCAAATGACAATCTACGAACTGCTCTCCAAGCTAGTAATGGGATCCCCATTGACTGTGGCAGGGCATAGGCAGTTTTAGGAGCCTGAATCTCCTGCCAAATTCCAAGTGCTGTTTCCATTCTGCTGTATCCAACTCACTGTGATCCTTCCACAGAGCTCTCCACAAACCCGTTTTGCAGTCTTATGCAGGGAAGCTTTAAGATGAAGCATTCTTTGTTGCTGTTATTCTTGTTGCTTTTTAACTATTCTTGAAGCTATTAAATGTGTGGTATTTATCTCCCTATCCTCACTGTGAATCACGCAGGGAAGATGAAACAAAGGTGATGGTACCACCTGCTGTGTGCGAACTCAGTCCCACGCTGAACACACGCGTTGTATGGGTGATAAATCTGCATTCAATGACAGCAGATTTGGGCTCATTGCTCTGCCTCAATCATCAGGAACGCAAACAGTAAACAACAACCAAGCCCAGCTACTATCAGCCTGCCATCTCTCGGGTCCAGGTGAGTCACGCTGCTCTCTTTGCACAGATGCACAACAAACCCACAGTTCATGGTGAGGGCTCCCAGGTGCAGGGTCAAACTGCTAAAAAATAACCCGTGTACCGAAGCAATTCTCATCAGTCGGCTTGCTGGGGAAGCGAGGTGATGCCCCATGGTGTTGTTCAGATCTGCAGCACAATGTTTTCTAAAAACAACAGCTGAATAATTCCAGAATTTCAGGGAATGTTCTCGGCACAAATGGGTAGCATTTGTCTACGCTGGGTGACATCAGATGAAAAATGATATTTTACTGAAATAAATGATATTTTACTGAAATAGCTGTTTAGTCCCTCTCTCATCACTGCACTCAGGGCAACTGGTGATTATGGCTGAGAGACTTGGGAGACTTTCTGTAGGCCTCTCTTCTTTACCCATTTCCTTCTTTACTCCATGCAGGAAGATGCTGATTCCAATTTGGGGAATTGCAATTTGACTTATCCTGCTCCCTGGCCCAGCAGGTGCAGGACTTTGGCCGGGCTGTGAGCCCAGAGGCCGAGAAGCAGGCTGGGCCACATGCAAGCACGGCCATTTGCTAGCATTGCCTCAAGGCCTCTGCAGAAGTGACCAACACTGGGGTCACATGCAAACTTCTCCACATCCTGGACACTGGATCCCCTCTCATAGGCATTTTATACTTGCACACACTAACATCCACATGCATCTTGCACAGACCTCTGTGTTTTCTGTTCCTGAAGAGCAGGGAAAACAATCTCTTTATCAGGGACAGAACTGACTTTGCTAACCTCCTCTCATAGCCATATTGATGTACATTGAGAGGGACTCTTGATGCTTTTGAAAGAGGACCTTCGCTGCCAGAAATCAGCAGAGCCTGATCTCCTCTCTCCCTGACCTTCAGAGCTGGCGCTGTTCAGATCCTACAACTCATTTACACCTGTCCTTGCGCACTGCACCGCTACCCAAGAAGATCAGAAAGAAGAAGAGCAGAGTGAATTTATCTTAATCTGCAGTCCTTGGTGTCTTCTAGATTGATGAACTCCTATGTGGTGAATTCATCTCCTGAAGCATGGGAGAAGACCACCAGGAGACCTAAAGCGTGCTGTGGAAAATGGATCAAGAAAAGTGACATTGCCATGGGAGAAATTCTGCCATGTGTATTGGTAACACAGGCAAGTTCTCATTCAATGCCAAGTAGATATGGATAAATTCTTAGGAGAAGGTGACTTTCAAAGCTATCAAGCCTATTCTCTATTCATTCATGACAAAGTTTCACTTGATGGAAGATGGTGAGTGAGTAAACCTCAAGCCCTACAGGACTATTGTAGATAACCAAGTTTCCACAGCTTAACTTCTGCAGCTGGCTCAAAATGGCGCACTGAACGGGAGCTTATCTGCTGGCAGTACATGTGGTCTTAAGGTGGCATATAGCACCTCAGCAAGCCATAGTCCTAGTGAAATCTCCCCAAGGTCATCCTCTCAAAAATCAAAGAATGCCTCGGTTTTGTCTGTTCTCTGTTAGTATACATTTTTAGCCATTTGTGATCAGCTGTATTCTAGTAAATTGTCTCTTTTCTGTGTTAACCACAGGTGGGATTTGCCTTTTAAAGTGGAAAAAAAAAAAAAAAGTTAATAAAAAAGGCTGAGAGAGAAAACCATAATGCTTAAAAACAATGTAAATGCATTATACAGTGTACAGAGTCTCAGATTTTTGCTTCTGAAGGAGAACAGCAGTGTCATATCGCTCTAAGAAGAAATTATTCAAAACACCTCTGCTAACTGATAACTGCTGAGATAAAAATCGTGTTGAATCTTCAGCTCATTGTTCAGCTGTGCCACAGCAAAATGCCTGTATATCACTGGTTATAAATTCGGGTAATTTACCTCTCTAGGAGAAAGTTACTTATACTGAAATGGATTTCCAAAGCCTACTCCCTATGTGATGATGAAGGGATAAGGAAAATAAAATGGAATTATTCTTTGCTCAACATGCCAGTGCTGACTGGGCAGGAAGAAAATAGTTTCTGGAAAGAAATCTAGATGGGAATGGGACACAGCTTTCTGGTGATGAGAAGCTCTTGCAAAGCCTCATCTCTGGTGAGCTGTAGTTCCAACAAAGGCATGAAGTCAGATTTCTTTCACCTGCAAACAGTTCCTAGGGAAAAGTAAATTATTGAGGTTTTCAAAATGACGCATTGCTGTAAGTACATCTGAAGGTCAAAAAGTGGCTTAAGAAAATACATAGAAAGCTTTCTGGCTGTTAAAAACTGACATGGGATTAGGTACTCGCGAGGGAGAGTGATGCATGGAGAATGTCTAATAAAGAATGTGGAGAATCTGGGGAGTGCGAGACGCCTGTGAGATGCCACACTTCAGAGAGTGCAGTCTGGGTCAGAGGGCAGGTGAGAGGAGCCTCTCTCAGAGGGCTCTTCTTTGTGCCTTCAGACAGAGCTGTACCTGAGATCTTTCCGTATCATTTATTAGTAATGGGGGAGCGGTGAAAGCAAATTTTAAACACAGTCCTGGAGCTCTGGTGTCTCTGGAGCAGGACAGATGGATAGATGGACCCAGCAGACCTCTCAGTATGGGACAGCTGAGGAGCTGCTGCTGCCTGGGGGTGACAGTAGCCCCCTCTGACAGCACTGCTCTCCCACTGCTCCATACGGCTCTTATCCAGCTCTTATCACTGCACAACGATGGAAGAGCTCTGTCAGTAGTTTCCCTCTGTGTTCTGAGAATGTTTGATACATATTTTAGTGGTTTTGTCTTTTTAGTTTTATATGATGTATTCAATGTGTATATATTTACTCAGGCAGCAATCCAACACTGGAATACTCAATTTCTCCAATTTGAGAAATAAGGTGCAGAGCCAGAATGCCAAATTTCCAGCCATGTTCTAATTCTGATTTCAGTTAATTCAAACCCAAATACTCCAATGTATTTAAATGTCCCTTTGCACACAAAGTATGACAGAGAACCAGGAAACTAATAATTGAGTTAACTTTCCCAAAGAAATAAGAATGCAATTATTTAATATTATTCCAGTCACAAAACGGTTGCAAGACACCACATTGCCACTAGGCAGCAGCTGGCTGCTCCAGCTGAATGCTCCCGCCCAGATCTGACCCACTGCCCCCTTCAATTTGCTTGCCCACAGGTGCACAGAGCAGTAGTAAATGTCAGCAGTGACCAGTGAGACTGTCTGGTCCTTCTCTTAGGTTCCTGGCCCCCGAATCTTCGCTGTTTACAGACTGGCACTTAGAGGCAAATGGAGATCAGGGCTCAGTTGTGTTCCTTCAGTGCTTTACGATAGTGCAGATGGACTTGCTCTTGGTAGAGGCAGCAGATCTCAACCAATAAAGACAATCTCCCTCATAGGAAAGGGCTCAGCCATTTAGGGCAAAGGGAAAATGCCGCTGTTATGCTGCTGTGGTTCTGCACCCCCCAAAGTCCCAGACAAATTGACAACGGGAAGGCAGAACCTCCAGCCCTGTACCACCCCCCGGTAGAAAAGCACACAGCCCTGTTGTTGTTGACCTGAGGAGGATCGGGAGGAAGAAACAAATAACCTGCTGAGACGGGCACAGATAACGGAGACGTATTTTGAAGCTGATGTAAATGCTGTTGGGTGACGCCGGGTGAGTCACTGCAGTGGGTGGCAGCGGTTTCACATAATAGCGGTATCATCTGCCTTCTCCCATTGCGCTGACACACGCCTCGAACACAGGCACTGTGCAGCAACCGGTGACTCACACCCTGTGTACCAAACTGAAATGGCTGAGGCCTCACAATATTTACAGTTGCGTTTCACATCTTCATGTGCAAAGCGATGCGCGGGGAGCACTGCCAGGCTGCTGGTTCCAGTCCCGGCTGCTTTGCAGCTCCTGGGACTGCTTGCACCGTAGCAAGGAGAGTGCATGGAGGGGTCTCAGGGTGAGCTGCTGTAGACAAATGGTGTTTGGGCATAAAAGAGGAAACGAGCAGCGAGTCAGGTTCTTTCATAACCACATTTTTAAAGAATGGCACTAAATGCAGAATAATTGCTCTCAGATAAGTTTGCAGTCCCATTTAGAAGCATCTCAGCAAAAACATTGGAGCTGGAAAGAAGATTCACACAGCAGGGGATGTTTAGCTCAGTTGTGCTAAAGCTTAGAAATACTCCAAGTGCTTATTGAGCGGGGACAATCTCTGCTGTTTTAAATCATTCTGACCATAACATTGCAAAACAAGATTTAAAAATCCAGTGTAATTACTTCTAACTGAACTCTTACCTAAAACCCTGATAACACCCACAGATGAAATCTTCCAGTTCTCCTCTTCCTTTTTTCCCACCCTCTTGGCAGAGCAGAAAAGGGTGCAAAGCATAAGAAGAGTACAGAGGAAAATGTTTAGGGTTTACAGTGGACAGAATGCACTCTGTGTGTGTACTGTTAGCAACTCCCCCTGGTCACATAGCTCTCCATGTAGCACAGAGCCAACTGAGTGCTTGCCTAGTGTCTTACTAATTGTGTTTGGATTTCACTGTGCTGTTGCTTTGGGCTGTTAAAGTTTATAGCAAAATAAATAAGTCACCTGTAACCAATTAAACCATAGCAGTACCTGCTTAATCTTGTACTATCTGCAGATGGAACACATCCGAAGGAAAAAACTGGAGCTATTTTAATTAAGATTTGTGTGCTAGGGCCATAAAACTTCAGATTCATTCTTCCAGGAACATCTTCAGTGATAAATTCCCACACAGGATGCTATTCAGTGCCATAAAACATTGAGTTTATGACTATATTTTATGCTTTACCTTTTTAACTAGGGACAAACTGTTGTCTTGAAACAGAGTGCAAAGAAAGCACGCACGTTACATGCAGGAGCTGTGCAGGGCTTTGGGCAGTGGGACCACAGCTGGCACCCAGGCCAGTGGCTGGCTTTTGGCAAGCCAAGCTGCTTACTCCTCTCTCAGAACCACTCATAAATTGCCCTCGTGAGCCTTATGAAGCTTCCTTGACTGTAACTGTGCAGATTGCACTGGAGCTGCTGCACTCAGGTTCCTTGGCTGATAGATGTTGGAACACCCTTAAGTAACAAACAGACTGTGAGCAGCTGACAAATTTGGTCCTAGAAAATATTTATGTTTCACTACCTTTATTTATTTTAATAGGTCTGGGATATCCAAAGGGGCCAAAGAAAGATGGTTTACCATCTTCAAAAGGAGATCTCAGCTTGCCTGTCACAGCATGGTACTGCCTCTGCTGGAGGTTCTGATGCCTTTCAAACACTGGGCTGAAGGGAATGGCTATGAGAACAACCAGCAGCTCTGTGTGTTAAGAAATAATACAACCAAAACTGCAGGAAGTGTTCAAGAGCAAACTCTCCCTGTACAGAGCCATATAGTCAATTATATGCCACAATATCACTAAGTCTGACATCCGGCTAACACTACCAAGTCCACCTCTAAACCAAGTCACTAAGGTACATGTCCATGTGTCTCTTAAATGCCCCCAGAGATGGGGACTCCACCGCCAACATGGGCAGCCCATTCCAGTGCTTGTCTGCGAGCTCAGTGAAGAATTTCTTCCTGCTATCCAATCTAAACTTTCCATGGCCCAACTTGAGGCAGTTTCTTTACATCCTTGATATTTTGCATCCTATTTTTCTGAAAACCCCATTTCTATCATCACCCTGCCACACATCTCTGCTCTGCTAAGCCGTTTCCACCCACCTGCCATGCTGGAATGCCAGAGACTGAGTTCACGCAGCACATGCTGCCTTCCAAAGGCAAAGGTACCATACCTTATTTCCACAGTCAAGGAAACTCTAACATGTTTAAAATCCCGACTTTTCAGAAGTTAGAGGTGAAAGTAAAATCTTAACTTTCCGCATACTGATGTTGAAGTTTGGTCTGCACACAGCATGCTGGACAGTCTCTCACAGGGGCTCAGCAGGAAGGGTGAGCTGCAGCAGAGCAGGTGATGTGCAGGGCAGGGACAAAGCGTAGCCAAAGACTGCCCTTTGGAAAGTTCAGGTGACCGAAATTTTCAGTTCATCATCACAGGAAATCTAGGTACTACTGGATCACAGTCATTCACAACTGGGAATAGCTATTCTTCTGGGGGGTTCAATTGCAAGCTTAGAGAGATGAAGTCCAACAGCCACAAAACAGATAATTAATTTCTCCTCGGGTGCACAAAATACCTGTCTAAAAAGAAAAAGTGTCCAGTTGTAGTTACATGAAACAATGTACATATCTTGAACATATGGAATGCATATACAGAACATTTGTAACACTAAGCAATACTGGATTCTTGTGTCTGTATGTCTATAGGCTGACTTGAGAGCAATCAGGTTCTGGAACCACAGTGCTGTTGTGTGACATCCTGACGACGCAAAGGCTGCCCTGGATTTAATTACACTCACGCAGAAAGGGACAGCCCAGCCCATCTTCCTGCAGATGCCACAGTGGGCAACTCCTCAGTTGCCCGTGTCTGTGGGATGCTGGTGACTTAGTCCAGAAGATGTTGAGAAGAAGTAGAATATAGTACTGAAATCCATAAGGGCTGCACAAATGACATCAGGACAAGAGGTAACACCTGGTTTCAGAAGTGCAGCAGGACATAACCTGAGCTGA
The DNA here is from genome assembly GCF_019238085.1 of Lagopus leucura. Lineage (NCBI taxonomy): Eukaryota > Metazoa > Chordata > Aves > Galliformes > Phasianidae > Lagopus > Lagopus leucura. Next base: position 71,611,490 of record NW_024962263.1, read on the forward strand.
TAGCTGGCAGTCACTGGCGTTGGTTGAACCAAGGATCTTAAACACCCTCCTCCTCCTTTCTGTGCTATTTTGGCTCTCTGAGGGGAGAACTCTACTATGCATGAGGCTACACAAGTCATTAACAGACTGCTGCATCTATCAGGAATGCAATGGTGCTTAGGATACTCTGCACACCTGCAAATTAGTAGACAAATGGCCCTTTCCAACCTAACCATGGCCTTGAACTGCAAGGTAAGCAAGTAAACCTGAGATTCTGTCTGCTTTTCTGCAGAAAGGTAACAGGTTTATGAAAAAATCTGAGACCTACAAAGAGATTCACCTGGTGTACATTAGATGATGTACAACATCATCTAATACGGCAAGCTCAGATACCACCGAAAAGCTGAAGACAGGTAGGACATCTTTTCCCTAAACCTCCCATTGCTTTGAACAAAGCATGCAAACAACATCCAAAAGCTAGCAAAGCCCTTGGGGTGAAGGTCTGTTAACTTGACCCTGTAATGTTGTGAGGGGAAAGTAATAATGGGTTCTACCACGTCTGCCTGCATTTTATGAGGAGAAGTATAAAATCAAATTATTTAGAATCTATTTTGAAAAAATGCAATTGTAAAGCTGACCCTCCCCTTGTTCATCCCCTGCCTATTCTGCAGCTCTTCTCCCAGTACCATGGAACAGCCACAGAAAGCAGCACATACAGAGAGGGTGTTACTGGCAGCTATTAGAAACACACTTGCTGCGTGTCATGCACCAGGCAGCATGAAACCAGAACAGCTACGGCACAGCACAAACTCTGTTAATAGGATTTATGTGAGACCATACTTGTACTAATGATTAATAGACAGCGATCACATTTTACTTCATTGCTAAGCTCCTGGCATGATGGTAACAGCGTGGCAAATTAAATGAGACAAAAAAATTGCATTCTCAATCTCACTCCTGCTAGGCTGAAGCACTTCAGGTGCTGAAAGAAAACAAAAAGTCATAAGGTTTCTCCTAGTGCCATTGCTGCAGACTTTGTGTGGCCAGCAGCAGCCTCTCCTGCAGCACTGCGCAGGTGGCTCATGCCTAGGGTTGGTTGGATGTGGCAAGTTCTTCTGATTCTGAGGGCAGATTTCTGTTCCATGCTCTCCCAATATGATTCTAAATGCAAGCAACAGCTAATATTTTCAACTGAATATTCTTGTTATATTGCTGTATTGAAACTACCACTAGGTTTTCATGTCATCCAGAGTGCAGGAAAGTGCATTTAGCTCTGATAGCTCATTGTGCTTTATGGCCAGGGGCCCGTTCACACAAGCAGCATGTCTTGGGGTTTGCCGTCAGCTCAAGTTTGGAGCAAAAGTGAACAGCCACATGGCAGTTGGTGAAAATGAAATCCATCAGTTTACTTACTAAGCTTTAATAAATAAATATATATATATATATTTCATTATTTACACATTTTTATTTTGAAGGAGGTTTTTAAAATTCATCTTTCAAGCCTTAATATTTGACATGAAAATTATCCAGCCTGTCATCTGAGTGATTTAATAAACTCACCAGAAATGGCCTCAGGCATTTGGATGTGAGCACAGTGATCTTTGCACTTTCTTGCTTTCATTAGCTCAGGAACAGGAAGGCAATGTGCTCCTGTGAATCTTTTACAGGGCTCTGCAAAAGTGACCGTGGTTTGGTATAAGGGCTAAAGAACCTCTTTACTTTATAGGCTCATTGCTCTCTAGTGGTAATAGTAGTAACAAAACAGAAGAATGAGCCCTGTGTTGTTCTCTTGCTTATAAATGCTTTGGAGGCTGTGTTAGGTAAGTCATGTCTGAAGATGTAGTTCCTATGAGTACAGACAGAACCTAAGCCAAAGTGATGCAAAGGGATGTGAGCACTCAGACAGGCTGAGTAAGAGTCTTCCCAATGTTTAAGTTAAAGCAAAGCTCAGCAAAACACACCAAAAACCTCTCAGGGATTCTGTGGCAGTGGGTGCTCTCTGGAAGTCACTACAAAATGGCGGTGTGAGCTGAACACCTGAGGAGCCATCAGCTTCCAGAGCCACAGGGCCGATCAGCAACATCAGAGCCCTCTGTGCCCCAAGTCCATCCTGAGTCTGAGTGGGCCCTGTGGTGGGGCAGGAAGCCAAGGCCTGCTGAGGGCCCCGCAACACACTCTGGTACTAATGGCATTCCGCTCTGGAGAGCTTTTGCTCCTGAAGCTTTGCTCCAGCTGTGCACAGCTTCTGTGCCACACTCCATGAGGTGCTTGGAGCAAGGCAGCCATGCCTGACACTCTACTACAGAATGGGAGAAACGTTCATTTTGGATGAAGTTCCCCCCTCAAGGTCCAATCCTGCAGTGCCTGAAGGGCATGTGCCATCTGCTTGACAGCATCCAACCCCCGTGTCTCACTGGGATGGCTGACTGGCCCAAGCTGTATTCTGCTTTGCAGGAATCCCATCAGCAGCACTTCTCATTCCTGGCTGCCTCCCAATGTGCGTCCAGGGAGGAGGGTCATACATTTGCCTGGAGTCAAGCGCTGATTATCGTGCCTTCAGTTCCCCATTTAACAGCAGCAGAAAGTGCGCTGCAAAAGCCAGAAGTGAAATCTAGGAGGGGCACGTGGGTGTATGAGACAGGGGTGCAAGATACAAGCATGATGGGGGGCCTGGAGCATCTGAGGTCCTCAGTTCAAGAAGGACTCTAGAGAGAGCCCAGCAGAGAGCTACAAAGATGATGTGGGGCCTGGAGCAGCACCTCCTGTATGAGGAAAGGCTGCGACCTGGGGCTGCTCAGAGCAGGGAGGGCTGAGAGGGGATCACATAAATCCTTGTAAGTGTCCGAAGGGCAAGAATCAAATGGACAGAACAAGGGGGAACAGGCAGACACCACAAGACGGGAAGTTCCATACAAACATGAGGAAGATCTTCATTGCTGAGAGAGTAACAGAGCACTGGCACAGGATGCACACAGAGGCTCTGGACTTCCTTTCTTCAGAGATACTCAAAGCCCACCTGGACGTTTTCCTGTGCGACTGCTGCAGGGAGCTGCTGTAGCGAGGGGTTTGGCTGAGTGATCCCCAGCGGTTCTTCCCAACTACTGTGATTCTGTGGTTCTGTGATGTATGTAAAACGGGTACATAAAGCGATCTGCAGAAACGGGCCAAGAGGACCGCTGCACCGTGCTCGCTCTGTAAGAACCGGCCCACCCAGGGAGGAGCACGGGGACACGGCAAGGTGTAGCGGGGAAGCCGGGGGGGGGAAAGGGGGGGGGAGGGGAGGGGGAAGGGAGGGGGAAGAGGGGAAGGGCTGGGAGAGGGAGACTTGAGGGAGGGGAGGGGACAGCGGAGGGAGGGAGGCCGGCCGAGGGAGTCGATAAAGGCTGGAGGAGTGGGGAGAGCACGCCGGGCGGCGGTGGGGCGGAGAGAGTGAGCGAGTGGGAGACGAGGAGCGAAAGCGGCCCGTGCCGTGATCGTGGCCGTGGCCGTACTGAGCCCGGGGCCGTGCCTCGCCGCGGGGAGGGAGCGACGCGATGATGCCGGGGCGGCGGCTGTGAGCGGCGGCCGCGATGGGCTGCGGGGGCAGCCGGGCCGACGCCATCGAGCCTCGCTACTACGAGAGCTGGACGCGGGAGACCGAGTCCACCTGGCTGACCAACACCGACTCCGAGAGCCCGCCGGAGCCCTGCGGCGCCGAGCCCGGCAGCAGAGAGCTGGGCGCGGGGAGAGCCGGTGAGCGGGGCCGGGCGGGGGCTGCCCTGAGCCGGGCTTCTGAGTGCGGGGTGTGGGGCTGGCTGTGTCCCAGCTGTGGGGTTGGATGCGTCCCAGCTGTGGGGCTGGCTGTACGCCCTGTGTGCCCCGTGTGCCCGGTTACACGGTGTGCATAGGGCTGTCTGTACCCTCGGTTCGCGGTATGTGTAGGGCTGGCTGTGTGCTTTACCCGCCGTCTCTTCCCTGCTCCCACCAAGGCACGAGGGCAGCGAAGTGTGGGCTGGAGGACGCTGCGGATTTGCGGCGCTGCGCACCGGAGCATCCTCTCTGGGGGTGCAGCAGGGACCGGACAGCCGTGCTCGGCTGTGTGCGGGAAGAGATTCTCCGTATCTGAGTAGGGCAGAGGGAAGGGAAGAGAACTCTGCCTTTTTGCTGTGAAATATTTGGTTTTTTTTGTAAAACAGCTCATTTAGGAAATAGGTTTAAAATGACGCAGAGGTGGTGATGCACCAGCCTTCTTCCAGGTGACATGAGATCAGAGTGATAACCAAAATACAAAATTGATCAAGTGGTGTCCTGCCAATGTGCTGGCTGGCAAATCTGAGTTTCTTGGTTCTTGGAACGTTCTCAGTTGTACACCTGTGGCATTACAGCAGGGACAGAGGTGGAAAAGGGAATGAGGAGCTCTGGTCTGATGGGGGGTTCCTGATTTAAGAATCTTTCAGTGTGCAGCGGTGTCTGGAAATCTCAATCTAGGTGCAGAAATCTGTTGTGTTGTACAAACACAACATGACAAGGATTGCTGCCCAGATTGATTGTAATTTGTGTACAGAGTAGTAAATGCCTGTAGGCAGCTTCAGGGTGGGAGAGGGTAACTTCACAGACTTCTGTACTGAGCTGCAGGGCACCAGGAAGAGGTCATGTGCATGGCCAAAAGCTCCCGTGGGTGGGCAGCACAGGCAGATGGAGAGGGCAGAAGACCAAACAAAATGTGGAGGCGGGATGGGAAGGGTATGTGTGCTCCTGGAGACCAGAGGGAGACGTCACAGAAATCCCATGAGAAACTGAGAATTTGTAGGTGGGTTGGAGTAGGAAATGCTGTATGGAAAATGAAAAGTTAGATAAGGATTTTGAGGAGGTTCGAGGTGATATTGACTGGGAAACTTGGATGGAGGCAATGGTGTTAATCATGAAATTAATCAGTGAAGGCTGGATGTAGCAAGAGGTATCCCATGCTTATTGTTATTTTAGCCATGTTTAATTTGTGTTGGTGGGTGAAGATTATAAAGAGAAGGCAGATACAGCCTGAGATTTGATATTGAATAGGAGGTGAGAAAGGGGTAGGTCAATAATCATTCTACACAGAAACAATTGAACTTACAGATGAGAATACTGGAGATAAGAGGAGGACAAGAGACAACTCCGAAATGCAATAGAAAATGATTTGGAGATGAGAAATGCTCTACACAAAATCTCTTCTGCAAAAGAGAGTAAAGAATAAGGAAAGAACATACTGATAGGAACAAAGGAAGGATAGCTTCAGAAGGGAGAGTCATCCTGACCACAGCCGGGCTGGCTGCAGCCAGCACAGGAAGCCTGAGGGATGCATGGTGACCTGGAAAGTCCAGGAGTGCTTCAAAAGGGCTGCTGCAGGGCAGTGTGTGAGTAGGAAAGGAAGGGAGTGAGGAGAGTTGCTCCAGAAACTGCACACTGAGTGGATTTACAGATGAAAGGGAAAGGAAGCAGCAACCGGAGGGGCAAAAGTGGCCAAGTATGGTTTTGAGGCTTCAGGAGGAAAACATTGCATCATTGTGAGAGCTGGGAACTGCAGAACGAAGAGAGGCACAAGAGAGTAAGGGAGGGAGAAGAGGACAACAGGGCATTGAGGAGAGGGATGCACTGCTGGCACAGCTGGACACAGGAAACCTCTGTAACTGGATGAGAGGCAAAATACTCAGTGGTGAAAGAAACACGGTATGCAGAATCAATGAGCGTAGTAATGAGGGCTGGGCTAAGAACTGCCATGTATTAATGTCAGTAATCTCATCCCACCCCAAAATGTCATTATATTCTTCTCCTCAAGAAACATATTTAGCATGCCTACTTTCATTGGAACTACATGTATTTATGCAGCCAGATGTTTGAATCTCTACTAAAGCATTAAGAGAGATGAAGTTTCATTACGTTAAAAAGGAAGTCATACTTCAGTTCTTTTTCAGTTTTCCCTTCACTTTTCCTTTGTTCCTACTTCAGTTGATCCTTTCTTAGGATGTTTACTCACTTCCCTACTTGTTTTTTTTTTTTTTATATCTTCACATTTTTCTTTTTTTTTTTTTTTTTTTGTTTGGTTTGGATTTTTTTGACAAAACATACGGGATGATAGCAATTGTTATAACAGCTAAAGTAAGACAGAACTTTTCTTGGGTTCAGGACCATCACTAGCAGCCACAAAGACGTGACAGCAGCTTGCTGCAGCACGGTGCTGAGCCCCTGACAGGGATGAGCAGGGTGAGCTGGTAAGGGTGAGTTGCAGCATAAAAGTAATAAACAACTTCATCAAGCACAGCAGGGGGTGAAATTGAAAGACACCTTTTAAACCATCAAATTTTGTACTGTTCATAGGGTGAATGGCTTCCAGGAAGGAGAGAAAAAATGGAAACTCAAATGGGGCTGCAAAGGAGCGGCTTCTTCTACAGACACCCGTCGATGTGCCAGCTGACAACTCTTCATGACATTTGACTGCTGTGTAGGATATAGCTGGGGAAATAACAGGCTGCATTTCTGCCTTGGCCCCCATTCCTTGGGCCCTGCAGCCCTCTGCACAAACTGCCATCTCTCACTTGGGCAGCCTGGGCAGCCAGGTAGAGGTGTCAGCACATGGAATGACTGCACAAGGAAGGGAGAACATGCAGGATCAGACTGGTCCCAAGGGCAGACGTCACAGGTCACAAGCAAACCACAGTGAAAGGTTAAACTAAAAAAAAAAAAAAAAGCACAAAAGCTGTGAGGTGTTTGAGCACACGTTTGTGTTTTCTGCTGTGTTACACTGGGAGAAGTCAGGTCAGAAGCCATAGGCTGGGAAGTTAAGACGCATTCTACCAACTTCCTACCAGTAGTGAAGAAGTGTTTTATAAAAGGATGAAGTAGCAACAATAACAAACAAATTGCATGTTTTTTCTCAAGCAGGCCTTACGCTGTCCCACCCTATTACCGTTTCCAGTAATTAGGATTCTGCATTCAATTATTTTTTCTTCATTACTGCTGGAAGTGCCTCAGATTGGATAAAGCAGCATGTTGCCTCATGGCAGAAAGAGCTCACAGCCGTGGGTGAGCTCAAGTGCTGTAGTCTCCTTGGGATAGGCTCTGTCCTTGCTGTGTTCCTGTAGCGACAGCGCTGTGAGCCCCAGCCTCAGCTGGAGATTGTTGCTGGAACACAAACACAAGTAATTAATTTTTTAATGACGTAGCGACTAATGAAAACGAATGTCATGTATGAGAACTGAGAAGCTGTGTATCGACTGTCTCTGAACTCATTTGTTCAGTGCCTCAACTAATAAAGCACTCATGTATTTTTTATCACTGCCTTGCTCACGGCACCAGTCAAGGCTTTAAAAGCAAAGACAATTGTTTTTTATTGTCTTTGTGCTATTTCTATAGGAAAGTCTGTTCTTCAGAAGCACTTAAAGAAAAACACTCTCCACAGTTTATCCTTTCATGAAGATATTTACAAAGCAGCAATGAGATGGGAGCAGAATGGAGTCCTTTATTTAAAAAAAAAAGAATACCGTAAAAAAAAATCAATTAAAAAAATCATAGAATCACAGGGTTGGAAAGGACCTACAAGATCATCTAGTCCAACCGTCCTCCTATCACCATTACTACCCACTAATCTACTATACCATATCTTGTAGCAAAACCACATCTCATAGCAGAGAAATGCCATTAGTATCCTGTGATCTGGCTGCTGACCGGCTCTAACACAGCCGTGCAGGTATGGATAACTCCAGTTCTTTTCTGTCAGGTGAAAGGTGCAGCTGGGTGCTCAGTGCCTGCTGCAGGGAGCTTGGCAGTGCGGGTCCATCTTTGCAGTTATCCCCTGGCCGGGGCACAGCGCACAGGACGCCATGCTCTACTGGCAACCTCTCCTGTAGAAGTTTTTGAAAATTGCATTTCCTTTCTTTGTAGTAGGAGAGACTGACTGCAGTTGTAGGGAAATTCTGGGGCTGGTTGAATGCCTGTCACCATGACAACACAGCCCGGATCAGTTTGACCACAGCTGCAATCATCGCCTGCTTCATCCACCAGGTAAACATGAAGTTAAATCTTAATGTAAATGAATAAGCAGCCGGTGGGTTATAGAGGAAGGACTTGCTTTGTGCAGCAGGTTGTTTCTTGTAATGCAGACTGCAGAGAAGTATTTCATAAAAGCAATCCTATTTGGCTTTAGAGCCAGAGAGCGATCACCTTTGCTAGTGGTAGCAGTGTGTTGGGGTATATCACTATCCCTTCGTGCTCCTATGCCTGTTATTGCTGCTTGCTTATGAGCTGGCTGGTTCAGAGTCTGATATGCCTAAGAACAATTACAGCAGCTGTTCTGGCATGTAGTATTTTAAGGAGATAATCTTATTGCAGCTCAGAATTGCACAGAATGAACAGAGATTCTTCCCAGACTGCAGACACGTTCCGGTAACTCCATGTTCTGCCTTATTCCCGATCTCAGATACAGTCATATGGTATTAGTTAAGGTAACTCATTTACTTGTAATTTCTGGATATGGTCTCTTTCACGTTCAGTTGTAACTGGACACTGGATGGAGGACAGTTAAAGAAACCCTTCAAAGTCACAAACACACACACACACACACACACACAAAACAACACAGAGAAGGGAGAATATAGCACATGGGGTATTTCTCAGAGAAATACAGTTTCTGCTTCTAATGTTTATCATCTAGCTTTCATAAGCAGGCTTCTTATGTGTCTGCTCGACTTTGTACACCAGCGCCTTGGAAGAAATGGGCCTGGGAGTGTTGATCAATGCTCAGCTAAACGTGAGTCAGCAGTGTGCCCAGGTGGACAAGAAGGCCAATGGCATCCTGGCTTGTATCAGAAACAGTGCAGCCAGCAGGAGCAGGGAGCTGATCATCCCCCTGTACTCAGAACTGCTGAGGCCACACTTGGAGCGCTGTGTTCACTTTTGGGCCCCTCACTAAAAGAAAGCCATTGAGGCGTTGGAGGGGGTCTCGAGCACAAGTCTTATGGGGAGCAGATGAGGGAACCAGAATTGTTCAGCCTGGAGAAGAGGAGGCACAGGGGGGAATCTTATCACTCTCTACAAATGCCTGAAGGGAGGCTGTGGTGAGGTGAGGGTCTGCCTCTTCAGCATAACTAGCGATAAGACTAGGAGAAATGGCCTCAAGCTGAGACAGGAGAGGTTCAGGTTGGATGATAAGAAAAATCTCTGAAAGAGTGGTCATGTGCTGGAATGGGCTGCCAGGTGAGGTGGTGGAGTCACCAACCCTGGAGGTATTCAGGAAATGTTTAGGAAATGTACTAAGGAATATGGTTTAATGAGGAGATATTGGTGGTATGTGGACAATTGGACTGGATGATCTTGGTGTCTTTTCCAACCTTGGTGATTCTGTGATTCTATGATTCCTGCGTGTTAACATTTGCATGGAGGGACAGTAGTCTCCTCAAACATGGAAACCTCCCCTGTGGAGTGGGTTTGGGCAGGTGTGAGAAGTGGGTTGGGAGAACCGAAGACTGGTTCTTTACAGAGCAGTGAAGCCCACCCAGAATCCTGCAGCTGCCAGTGCCATTTGTGCCATGCTCTGGAAGCAGCAAACCTCATTGGCAGGGCTGGGGGCACAAGCCCAGTGCCAAAGAGTCCTGAGAAATGGCTGTTTCAGAAAAACTGATCATTCACAAACACTTCAGTGACTTTAGATAAACTTACAGCATGTCCACTTGAAGTGACAGAAAAGGGAATGGCATGAGTGCACTGCCCAGCTGCACTGCTGCCTCAGGAATGGGAAAACAACAGCAGCCTTCGCCAGTAAAAAAACATCTTTGCATCAGTCAGTGACTCAGGAAATTATAAAGAGCTTTACATAGCAATTCAGGAAAATAATAGAATTAAAAGGCTAACTTGTGTAGTAAGCGATAGTGGTCAACGCACTGAACTGAAAGTGCTCAGTGCTGCCACTCTCCATTCCATACATACATTTGAGCTCTGCCCGGCATCGAACTCAGCACTAGCTTGAAACAATATGTTTTTTAAGAGCAAGCACTGAGATACAGATTGCCATCAGCAAAATATCTCACTGTACTGTCAAAGAACTTAGGGACATTTTCCTTCTCTGCCCCTGGGTCCCCAGACCCCTCCCCACCTCTCTCCTGAAATGGGGCATCTCCTTAATTTTGAGCATGGAGAAAAATCTTGATTCTGAAACCACATGTACTTAAACTTTTTGCTGGTTTATGGGAGAATTGCTACACAATAAATGTTTGGGGACTGTGTAAGGAAAATGTGTGTAAGGGTGGGACTGCTGCTCCTGTTGTGCACTACTGCCATTCTGTGTAATTATCTGGTGTGTGGGTGCTCTTATTTGCTGTGTTGTGTTTGTTCAGTATAAAGATGTCAGTGATATTTAGTGCATCCCTGGTGGGGAAAAATAAGCAAACTCCATCTCTTCTCAGAGTATTTTTGAATGAATTCTTCATTAATAAATATCAACTGCCATATAAAAAGGAGAGTGTAGCAAGATAAATTTCATTAGAATTATCAGATATAATTGATAGACAAGAAAAAGGCTTCCATTATGAGGCTTCAGCCTGCTTTTTTTGCTAGCTGCATTAAGCATTATTGGTATAGGAAATGACTGGAGGTGGATCATTCAACATGAACCCCAACCGGCTGTGATTTTTAAATATACTGTGATGGCTTTTTCTTGTCCTCTGGTTAATACTCCCTCAAACAACGGCCAAGTATTGCTAAATCCCTTCTGCAGCCTCAAGCAGACCTGCCAGGACAGTTTACCCCAGCATAGTCATTTACCCGTGGGTAAAATAAGTTCACTAAAAATGGTGTGCATGGACATTTGGATTTCATGGGAAGGAGAAAGTCTGCTCAGCATCAGTCGAGAGGATTTGCAGCAGAGGTGATTTGGAACCTTCTCTCTGGATGATTTTTCTAGAGAAAAAGTCCTTCTTGCAGCCTTGAAATCTCTGACAAGAAGGATGTTCTTAATGCTTGCCCACGGGGCTTCATTAGCGGCAGACGAGCTGCCGGAGGGGTGGTGAGAGAGGAGCAGTGTCTGAGCAGCACGCCCAGGGCTGGTTCTTCCCCTACAGGTGCTTTCATCAATGAGACCTGCTGCCTGCAGGGCTCTCAGAGGGAAACTGTTCTGCAAAGTCCTTTTTGTTGGAAAATCTCTCCTTTTTCTCTCCTCCTTTATAGCCCAGTTCAGGACATGTAAATTTTTTTTTTTTACTTTTCTGTTCCAAGGGGATGAATTTGCATTTTCTGGCCAGCACAAATGGTGTATTTTTCAGTGTAGGATTGTATAGTTCAAAACTAACACTGAAAACTGGAATAAGATTGAAGAGATGGCTCCTGCCAGCCTCAAAGCAGCAGGAGAATGTATTTCATGCTGGAAACGTGTAACAGAGTTCAATTTACTTCATTGTCCATGGACTAAGTTTCCTAAATTTCTACACTGAGTACACAGCATCCAGCACTTAAGTGACGGAAATCTGGATACTTCTGGTCAAGTCTAGAAACGTATTTCTGAATAGAACCAGAACATATCATTCATGCCACTTTTTTTCTCAGGTACTTTTTCAAATTAAAATGAAATCAACTGATGGCAATTAAAAATGCTGAGATTTAAAGCTCAGCTTTATTTTAAACTGAAATACAGTAATAGGTAAGGTTTAACAGTTCTATGATCAAAGCCAGGATTTGATAATACAGCTTTTTGTTTGGCTCCCATAAAGTGGCACTCTTTTCTAGATTATGTGGGCAATATTTCAGAAGATGCATAATGTGATTATGTACCATGTACCCCTGCATGAAAAATACGGCTTCTTCCTTAATTGTGCTGTGACAAAGCATGTGGTCCTCTTGCAATTGTATTATCTGATGAGCACATGCATAATCTGTTCCCCAGATTGCCACAGTGTTTTCTCTGTTCTGTTTAGGAGAAATACAGGTTAAAAGTAAAACAACAGGTAAATAGTGAACAACATTTTACTGGTAGCATTAATGGCTTAGGCTGCGAGGCAGGATTTTCCATTGTAAGGTTTTCTTGAATGCATTGAAAGCCTACAGATAGTTTTTGAGTTGCTGCTGGCTTGACTGAGCCTTAAATTTTAAGCATCTGATAAGAAAAGTTCTGTTCAGCCTCTCATTCTTCCTGGAAGATGATGGGTTCAGGCTGGTCTATTAAGGTGAAACTGAAGAGCAAAATAATCAACCAACCCCTCAATTGGTTGACTGATGCTTTTACCAGTTTTCTGGCAACGCGTATTGTTTTGTTTCTGTACATTTCAGGTGCATATTATCCTCTCTCTGTTTCCTCTCACGTTGCGGTTGTTCTTCTTGTAAACTGCCAGCATTTCCCAGGGAAGCCATCAGGAGGCTAACACTTGCTGTGCTGAAAGTATGAATTTCTGCCACTCACGTCTGAGTGATTCTGAGTCACTGACAGGAGAAAAAGTGAACAAACTTTCATGGAGTTGTTCAGCAGACTGCTAACAGCCGATGGATGACACTCAGTTTCAACACAACCACTGCCCTTATTTTAGGACGAACACAAAATGTGAGTGACTGGTTTTTCACACACATACAGATAGATTGAGCCAAAGGATTTTATGACCACAATCTTACCGTGAGACAATTAAGTCATTGATATCCAGGATATCCAGGCTGGAAATATCATCTAGCCATTGGTGTTTTTGGAATTAATTCCCATTTGGGATGTTCAGGCTGTATATACAACTTGTATGTTGTTGACATTTTGCCAAAGCTATCGTAAATTATACCTGTAGCTCATCATTAAAATACATCTCATGTCTTACCTGAAACCTCCTGCTTTGATTTCCTGCTGCTGAACCTCAGAGAGCAATACTGAAGTGTCAATTCAGCTCAAATGTCATGTGCTTGTAGTTGCTTTTCATGAAGACTTCTATTTAATCTGTCTAAATAATTTGTTGCTCCTGGGTATGATTAATTGAAATGATACAATCTACTCATCTTAAGCTTCTACACATGATTAGTTAGGCAATGAGAATGGTAATAATACTAGCTGTTTCTGTTCTGGCAACTGTTCTAAAGCACAGTGAGTGATGTTTCATTACCGTAGCCCTAAGGACCGTGTGAAGGACAAGGACAAGGATAGGCCATGAGAACATCTGCAGCTCGAAGCCACTGTTCAGCCTCCCTTAAAACAGGGTGGGTGCAGTTGTGATAAACCGACTGACCAGACTTAGTTTTTACAGCCATGAAGTAAGGCATTATGCATGGAGTGCATCATTTTTAAGGTGAGTTTTCACAGACAGTACTGAAACATTGCACATATCTCAGCACATGCAGAAGCAGATCTGTGTGCTATGTATCTATTCTTCTAAGGTGAAGTAGTATAAAAATTGCTTTGATGTTTTGCTATTTGTATGTTGATTTTTTTGCTTTGGAAGCACGAGTGATCTGTTTCTAACATGTGCAGCACGAGTATTCTTCTTAATATTTTCTATCTCCAGATTTTCCCAGGCTTAAAAAACACACAGCCATCAATGCCTTCATCTTCTCCCTATACACAAAGGCTCTTCCAAAATGTTACCACTTCTTATTCCACACTGTGGTGAAAATTCAGTTCATCATTCCCATTCCAGGTATTAAAACCGTTTCTTCATCCATTATATTCCATTGCCTTTCTGCCATTCAGTTCTTTCTTAACTCCCTGATTACTGCTACTACTCTTTTAACTTTACATTCCTCATCCTCCCTTCAGGATCAAGCCAATTTCCCATTACTATTTGGGGAAGACTAATGGAGTCCATTTTCCTTTCCATATCCCTTGGGTTGATTCTTGAAATGATCACCACACCTTCAAAGCATTCAAATTTCCATGCAGTGTGACAATTCAACAAATCTAAAACCCAGATCTACATTTTGCAGTAAGAGGCATGTTGTTAAAGATGGTTGCAGTGTGCTTTTTTTTATCTGGTATAAATACAAATTTTATATTCCCCTTTCATTTCATACACACTGCAGAATTGTCAGGCTTGTTTACAAGGCAGTTGTACCATGATTCTGATGATAATTTTAAACAAAAACATACCAATACTCAGTTAGCATCTGCCTGTACCTGGGAAATAACCATTCAGGGAATATCAAGGTTTGCAGCTTTAATGCTGCTCTTGTCTGCTAGAATTCTGCATATTCTATAGCAGAAGTCTTAATATGACAGCAGTAAATTTGCCTAGACATTCAGAGCTATTTTTCATATGCTTGTTTATTCATGTGCATATCAAACTCCAGTATTGGAATCTTTCAAAATTTTCTTTTATCTACCAACGAGGAGCATCTTTCAAAATAGCCATGACAAGAGAAGTTTTGAACTGTACAGATCTCTAAGAATCCTTTTTGTCTGATGCTCAGAAATGAAATGAAAGAGGAAAACAGCAAACCGAGGTGGAGTGCTGGATCTCTCCATTTTATCAGGACCCCATTGTGCATACGTTTAAAAGTATTAAAAGTATTCACCACGAAGGTTCCTTCAGTACAGAATTAATGCCGTTGTTTTATAGGAGAGCATAATTCCGTAAGGCTATATGGGGCTGTATGGGTCCACTGTGTGTTGTCTGCTAAGTAGTGACCTCCTGAGGTTCACCACCCCAGAAGGTAATGGCCTTGGGTTGTGTACCACAAATAAGACACACAGGATACAGGCCAAGGTGGAAACCCTTGCATTTTGCTGCTTCTCAGTAATATTGACAACCCCATGGCAGGGGGGTTGAAACTAGATGGTCTTTGAGGTCCTTTTCAATGCAGGCCATTCTGTGATTCTATGAAGGCTCCTGAATGTGACAAAATCATGGCCAGAAGAGGATCAAAGTCTGATTTGCCCTCTGCTGTCTATTAGGTGTTATCTGAGTCCTCTCGTCCTGCATCAACATAGATGTTCTCATATTCCTCGTACTTACTGCCTACTTCGTTAGCACTGAAGGTAAAGATATCAAACAGAAAATGTGTCTGCCTTTGCTCCTAGGACAAGCCAAGTTCCAGAAGCATCCTGAAGGCAGCAGGCTGTCGGGCACAGCCCCCTAGTGCTGGAGCAGGCTGTGAGCTGGGGGTAGTGTGGGGCCCATGGCTGGAAATGCAAACACTTCTGTTTTGTCTTGCTTCACCATCTGCAATTTGCATCACGGTAGAGTTTAGATAAATCTCTCTGGATTCTCTGAATGCCCGGGCAGTAAATGTATTGCATTTTTATATTTGCTCATTCTCTAAACACAGATTGCTGTTTCTGACAGCGTGTTCCTGGCCCAACAAGCCCTCCTTCTGCAGATTTCCCGGATCCTTCATCCTCACACACAGATTCACTGTTATGTCTGAAAGTTTCTAAATTCTTCCTTGTTGGGAAAAAAATCTACTGTGGTGTTTCTGGCCCTCTGGCCTCATCCCTCAGGCTTCTGTTTCAAAGGCAATGATTTCACAGCCTCTTCTCCACCTCAGTAGGATCTGTTCCATACTGCATTTATGTTATAGGAGAACATACAGTCGTGCAGATGCATATTTTTTCCAAGCATGAGTAGATTCAAATCAGGAGAGCACACATAGAAGACAGGTATTTCAGTGTTCTGTATACTTATTATCCATCTGTGTGTCATTAAAAGCAAAGAACTCAGTGATGATACCAAATACCTATTTTCTCTGGAAGCAGCTGCATGTTGTGGTAGCAGTGTTCAGTCTTCTTTACTGCACGTTTTCTGAGTCTTTACAGTGCAGTGTGCCTGGCTATCACATGATGCAGGCATTTTGCAAACCGGTATCTTATGCATTATTCAGGAGATAGCAGCCGTGATAAGCAAACAAAAAAAAAAGGCGCTGCTGAACCTGAAAGTGCAACCTTACTGGTTTGGCTGAGTCAGTTGCAAAGATATAAATGTGACCATTGAACAATCCCATACTTTTTGTTCATGACTGTGCCACAGGACAGCAGAGGGTGCACAGTGCTGGGTTAGACCTGCAGCGCACTGCGGTCAGATCTGTGTCCAGCTGTTGCCACCACCTGATCCTCTGACTCCAGGGAGGAGAACAGCGTGAGAAACATATGGGAAATCATTTATTCTCAAAGTTCTGAGCCTTATGGCTAAGATTAACTTAGCTCTGTTCTACAAGCTTCAAACCCCTTCCAAATTTCTTGGCAACATTAGCAGTGTCCTGTCCCTCTCTAATCCATGATTTAAAAGTCTGAAATACTAAGGAGCTCGATGATAGTAGCAATGGTTACTTAGCAAAGAGAGATTTAGAGCTGGGGTAGAGCTAAGGTAACAGAATGATTGAAGCTTACAGACTCCCCCTTCTAAAAACTAATTCTGATCTTTGCTCGTACATGTTGATTTTTTCATTACTTACAGTGAAGAATGTAGGCAGTTATCCCATGAAGACTGGAAAAACTCTGCTTCCTACTATGACTCTGAATACTCTGAGCTTTGATAAACTATTAGGTATGAGCAGCAGTGGTTCTTGGAGGGCTAATGTTATTTATTTGGTATAAAGAATGTATATATTGCTTATATAAGCTGCCTGAAAAGACCATTGAATTTTTGCATTGATAGTGAGAGAAGTATGGTGTTCTCTCTCCTTTGTCCTGCTCTACGAGTTTATATTACCTTTAATAGGCCTTCTGTTCTTCATGTAGGACATATATTTCAGACAAATTTTCCTACACCACCGGTCTTTGTGCTTCTATTGAGACACCTTTCATTTCAGGTATCTCTTTGTTCACTCTATATTCATACAGCTCTTGAAATTGCTCTTAAATACCCTTCTTTTAAGTTGTGGAACACTTGGAAGATGCACAGATATCATAGAGACCAATTTTAATTTTTATGTGACACATTAAATAACTGAAGTTGATTTTTGACTCCATCCAAGTTTTTCTGAACTGTCATATCTGTGAAAGTTCAAACAGTATTTTATGCCAATACTCTAATTGGAAAATAAAAACAAAAAAGCAGAAACGTGCAATTTTTTATTCCAAAATTATTCAAATTCTGAATCCATAGATAACAAAAAAAGAGATTATTTGAAGATAATTTGGTCTAAACCACCAGACTTGTATAAGCAGTCTGTCACGTCCCTTCTCCACACCAGCAACTTTAGGAGTTTTGGGATGCTTTCTCCTGTTACATACCAAGTGTTCTTGGTGAATCCATGCTGACTGGATGAAGTAAATATATGTCTCCTGATTCTGGGATAGTTTGGAGCAACATGAACACACCTCTGAAGGACTAAGGTAGCCCAGCAAGGCAGCTCTGTGAGAAGAAGGTGTAGCTGGGCAAGTGGGCTCAGCTGTGTGACCATCCCAGCTCCAGCTGTTCTCTGCTTTCTTCATTACCATCTAAGCTGTGCCAAGGCTACCACCTGCGTCACTGGATGATGAAGCCTGGGGATTGAGTTCAGTTAAAAATAAGCTCTTTTTTTCCCCTTGATGCTACTGAAAGAGGTGCTTGTTGAACTACAGTCTAAAAGATTTCATCAGAATTGCTAAGAAATACAAGCATTAACTTGCATGTGCAGCCTAGAAGGCCAGTTGAAACTGTCCTATTGCTGGAGGAAAACAACTCCTTCCAAGTGCAGTTCTCACTGCAAAGTGAGATTAGGATTTCTGGGGCTGCTTGGTGTGTGCTCTCCCTGCAGCCATCAAGGGGACCAAACACTGTTTGTCATTCCTGAGGAGAAGATGGAGATTTGATAACCACTCAGAAACGCTGATTTTGGGAGCAGAGACAGAAGAATATTCTAGACTTGCCAGTTCATGTGAAGTTAAAAAAAAAAAGTGGAGTTGTCAGAGCATTGTAATGGGATCTACTATTTTCCTTGGGCTCAGGAGGCCTACAGAGTTCTGGCAGGGGTTGTCCTGACAGACTGCAGGAGAGAAGTAACACTACTGAGCCCATTCAGTTATATTTCTACTAAAGCTCTACAGTGACAGTCTGTGAAGGATATTTACTGAACCCATACTGTGGGGCTGATATCAGTAACCAGACAGTTAACTTGCTTTAAATGACACTGAGGCAGGGCTGAGTATTACCAGCCTGTTAGGTTGCAAATTCCAGACTGTGCAGGAGAAGAAAGTCAGCTCTTCCCTTTCTGTGTACTGTGACTAACCCCAAATAGCAATGCAAAATAGTTTCTATTTAAAAAGCAACAATCTGCTCCTATCTTTTCTGTAACATCATCTCTGGTTTGCAGTCTGGAGTTTCTTAACTTCAGAACAGCAAACATCTTTCAGAATAAAATAAGAAAGCTTGCTGCACAAGTGAGATCATCTAGTATTGGTGACCATGAGGTCACCTTCATAAATATACAGTGAGTGGCAGTGGAAGACTCAGATGCTGATACCTCATTCACTTCTGATGTCTTAACATTGCAGAAGATGAGAATTGGATTGCAGACAAGCAGAGGACACAAAATGAACCATGTACACCATCTGCAGGGTTGAGATCTTCCATCAGCCTCCAAAAATGTACTGATGTAAGAAAAGTTGTTCTATAGACACCAGAAGGCATAAACTGTGCCTAATAACAAAGCTACTGTTCAGTGAACAGCTGTTTCACAAGACAACTTAGTTAGAGGCCAGGTAGACAAAGAGACACATGGTAGGAAGTAATTCAGTAAGGTAATTCCATAGAATGAAAATCTCAAAACTCATATATGCTTAAAATGTCCAAGATTCAATTAATGAAATTAGTAGGGAATGCCCAGCGCATTTTGCCTGTTCACAGCTGTGCTTCAGCTTGTTCACAGAGCTCCACTGGAAGGTGACTAAACAAACTATGCTGTGGTTTAGAGCTCATACTCAGGCTTAGCTACTGGCCTCTCCTTCTTGAAAACTGATTTTTTGTGTTGCATCAGTCTGTACTGCTTCATGACACTCTTCTCTCTCATTGTGCACTGTGGAGTGATAGGAAAAGACATAGGACCTAAAGTTCAAGTTGAGATGGACTTTCTGGAGATGCAGAAGACATGGCTTACTGGTGTCTCTGAGAAGTGACCTGTAGATATGTAAGAACAGCGTTAGTTTTTATACCTAGCAGCAGAATGCAGCTTCAAAATGCAAGGGTTTTTTTTAATTTCATAAATAAACTATAACATTTTCAAGTTTCAAATCAGTATTTTTTTTCTATCAAAAAAGACAATTTAGCATTATTCTCAGTAACCACCACAAATTAAGCTGTCCTAGGAAAACTCTAACACCATCTTCTGACTGCTTAGGGAAGTGCAATGGCAAGACTGCATAGGGAAGTGATTTAGGCTTCATAAATCTTACACAGCTTTACATATTTTCAAAACCACGACTTTGGATATTTGGGTGAAGCTTCACTGATTTCGGTCATTGCCTTTGAAAGCAATGTTGCTTTCTATTGATAAAGCAGCTTTTCTGACAGATCTCTGGGGAATAATTCAGGCTTTACTTTGCTTCACTTTCAATATTCTTAATACTGTGCTTGGATTCCCACCTGATTCATGGCAGAATGCACATGATTGTGATGCAGTGCATACTTCAAGTAGCAACAAGTTGTCCTTGGTTTTCCTCACATGTATTTCCCTTAGAATCTGTTACTCCTTGCTTCTTCAGTTTTGATATCTGCACTGCCAGTTAGTAAATCTATATGTCAGTTTTTCCTGTTAACTTTATTCTGATAAGGCTCTTCATAAACAAGCTTTGTTGGAAATAAAATAAAGAGCTACAGTCATACATCTCACTTGCAATTTGCGTTTGGATTTCAGAATTGGTGTCGTAGCCAGACACAGTGCTCTCACTCCCCATAAATGAGAACTGATTTTTGTTAATGCAATAAAATGAGAAAATTCTTTTAGGCTGGTCAGTATCATACTGTACAATGCCTGTCTTCTCCACTCAGCTAGAGCAGAATGTAAATTAGTCATTTATTTGATTACTGATACTCAAAAGAGTATGAAATGTATTTTCCCTGAGTTTTTTTCCTCCAATTCTGGCTAAAAAAATGGAGGCCAGAAATAATCTTCCCATCCATATTGGTTGCATCTGTTATGGTCACTTCTAAGCCCTACATTTACTGTGAGTGAAAGAGCTTTAAGGGGAGCTCTCTCTGATGCTTGCCTCCGGGTCCTGAGACAAACCCTCGGTCGTGCAGACTGCTGTGTGTGGGAAGTTGCAATGTTTGAAGCAGATGGGGAGCTGCAACCAATGTACTACACTCATTAACCCATTTTCCATCTTTTCTGAGCCAATGTACCATGGTGAACTATAGGAGAAAGGGCAAGTAATCCAAAATGTAACTACAAAGCTACAAAAAGAGGTAGGATGCTCTCACCACAGTACCATGAAGTGCCTTCTCTGGCTTGTACTGTCACAAAAAGGGGTGAAATAGGAAGAAGCCACAGTTACCAATCACTGCTCAGAACTAATTGATAATTTTCCATATCCTCACTAGGTATTCTGGAGGATGGCAAATCAACTCAGACGGGAGGGACCACAACGCCAGCCACCACAGGGATTCTGAGCACTGAGAAGAGGACCATCAGTGGGGCTCAGTGTGTGAACACCGCTGGAGCTGGGCCACCACGGCAGAGCAGCTTCCGAGCAGCAGAGGTGAGAGTGCAGCTGTGTGCCTGCTGCTGGGCTCTGGCCTCAGCTGAGTAAGCGTCACTTTTGTGATAATCCTCCTGGTCGCAGTTAAAATGGGATGAGGTACAATGACTGCACCACACCAGAGCGTGATTAGGCCCAGCATCTCTGGTGATGTCTCACGCCTGAATGGCCTCAGAATTGGTGATTAATTTAGCAGTTGTTATGGGGGAAAAAAAGAGAAAAAGCATATTGTTTTTCAGCTCAGTTCCTCTGCGTCATGTCTTGTGCAAATTGTTTGGACCAATAGTCTGAAAGGGAATGTGCTTTTCCTTCATTACTGCTTTGCTGAAATTGTGTGTGCTGCATGGTTCATTCATGGCTGAATGCAAAGTCTGAAGAAGGCGATGGGAGTCCTTTCAGCAATGTCCCTAGGTTTTGGATCAGATCTTGCCTCTTTCTCTCTTCACTCATTGTAAGCTTTGTAGAAGGATCATCCAGTGTAATGACCATGCAACAAAAAGCAAGGCTTTGAGGTCCAAGCAAATGGAAAACACAGTCTATGTTAAACTCTATCTTGGATTTTTTAACAAACACTGGATTGGTTCCTTTGTGCTTATCTTAAACCTTCACTGTATTACCTGCTGCGCTTCTGTAGAGCAGAAGCATTTCCCAGTGACACGAATCCTGCTGCTTGCCACAGCTCCATAAATAGAGGTACATGTCATACATCAGCACGACATCTAGAACACAGGTTGCTGTGAAGAAAAAACATAAATGCCTGTCATAAACATTAGCCCACAGATAAAAATCTATTGGTCGGTCTGAAAGTGGCTGAACACAATTGACATCTTCATTAATCCATTTTGAAAGAGACTTGGCCTCACTTGAGAATTCTGGTGTATATCTGACATATCGCTAGGGAAGACATTTTTTTCATTTTGCAAGCAACTGAAAAATTAGGCTTACTAGGAAATATGGGCAAACTTCCACAACATATTAACAGTGTGAATGTTCACTATAATTGGACTTAGCAAAGTGTAGGTTCCTGACCCGGAACTTCATGGCTTTGAATGCATCCTCCCACCTTTTTCTAGTTAAGATACACTCAGTAAGGTATTTGTATTATTGAACCCTAGCATCAGTTAGTGCTTGTAGCACTTTTAGTAAGGTGTTAACATTATTCTACATATGTATATGCAATATACAAAATATATGCATCTAAGAAAGGAAGATAATTTGTCTAAATTTCTTACAGCCAAAAAGGAAATGCAAATTCCTACAGTTTGCAAGGCATATTACCTGCATCAGGCTCCAGCTCTGAATTGCCATTCTGAATCTCAATTTCTTGAGTATTTAGAGAAGCATAAGATAATAGGTTTCCAATTCAGATACCCAAAGTTTAGATGCCTGGTGGATAGAAGGTGACTATTTCCACCCCTTCAACTCAAAATGTGCCCATTTCATTCATCTGAGTAGTCACATTGACAGCACTTTTCCTATTATTCCTAAATGCTGTAGAAAGCAATGTGATGCTGCACATGCTGCTCACAGGAGATTTGGGTTCTCCCACTGGCTTGTGGGGTAAATTGCTTTTCCTCTGTCCCATTCTCTTAGGCGTCATGCTCTACAGCCTCCACTTCTTTATACTGTTGTTCACATGACAGGTTTAATTTGTGGTGTTGAAAGGCAGGGAAATATGATGTGGGCTGTGTCTGGGAAAACTTAGTATTCTCTCATGAGGGTAATGGCAGGACATGGTTCTCGGCACCCAGCTCTGAACGGAATCAACCAGCCTGGCATTCTGTGATACCATACTGTAAAGATGGCTTGGAAGTAAAAGATTTTGCTGATGAAAGCAGTCCTAGTAACAGTGAAGGTCCATCAACCTCAGAAACAAAGGTGGAGTCCAGGTTATGTCACTGTCTGACAATAACCTACTTGATGTTTGTGATATATGTAGCATTTGGAGAATCATTGTGTGAGAGAGCACTGGGAGAGCAGACAGGAAAGGAGCAGGTGTATTCAGCTTGCGTACATGAGAAGGAATATGCGCTGGTCTATGAGAGTCCCCGGTTTTGCTCTCAGACAGATACATACTTTCTATTATTGTCAGTGGAAGTTTACCTCTAACATTATTATTATTTCCTCTAACATTATTACCAAGCAAATTACACTCCACTTACTTGGCATTATCTACATTTGCAAATCGTGTCATGGAACATTGGAAGAGCAATTGTCAAAAACACCTATCTCCATTCTGTTTATATCTGTCTGGTTATGAGTGTCCTTTGCTACACTTATCTGATTTATTGCACGTTGTTTATGGAAACAAGCAGACAAACTAAGACATGAAGAAGGGTTAGTTTAAATTAGGACTGCACTTGCATGCCCCAGACAGATGGACTTTCCTGAATATTTGGAAATAAGCTGATAAAGTTCTGGAAGGTATATAGAGGTCTTATATGCAAGTATATATGTCTTAAATATATGCAGAAATAAGTGTTATTTTGAAACCATGTTTTGATTTATGAAATCTAAGAGACACTAGAGAAAATTCTGTTTTAGGCTAATTACACTTGTTTCCAAGTGACATTCAAAGGAAGCCCTAATTTTCACTTTTGAACTCAAAAAAGATTTGTTCCACTTTCAGAATACACGCATATGGAAATGCTAAAGATAACCACAAGGGTTGATCCAAAGCCTACTGATATCCACAGCCGTTAAGGCAGCTAAAAGTTTACGTCTCTGTTGCATAAGAAAGTTGCTCCATGTCACTGCATTGTGAAGAGAACGCTGAGGTCTTTCATTAATTAGAGCCATCTCCATAAATTAGAAGGCAGTTGTCAATGGCTCTGTTCACTCACTGTATTACTACTGACTGTACTGTTTAAAACTTTCACAGAGTAAACGGGACACACAGAAAATGCCAACGAAAGAAGTCACCATTAATGTCTCAAAAAACAACAGGCCCAGTGACAGAAGGATGACAAAGAATTGTGTCAATTAACAAAGGAACACCAGAGTGAGGATGGACCTAAGAATCTTTTGCTGCACTTTACATGTGGTCAGTCACTGATGATTTGAAGATCTCCAGATGTACTGTGTTGGATAGAGCAGGCAGCTGCTGCTGAGTGCCTTCAGAATCATGTTTTGTAGGAAACAGCCACAGACACTGCAGGGCCTTCAGATGGCATTTGTTGGCAGTGGTGGCACCATGCAGACAAACGTTGACATTTGTGCCAGTTGTTCTTTGCTAAGCGCTATGTGGGCTACTCGTGTTCTGTTCTGCATTGCTGGAAGGATGAGACTGGAGGATAACGGGTATTGCTCATTCCGGTTTAAAACACCAAATGAAGAAAATGAACCAGCATTTTTAGACACGATGTATTGAGTGTGCACTTTCAAATCTACAGAATCTACAGTCGATTTGAATGTCTAAAGAGCTCGCTTTCACCCAGCTCAGACCCAGATATCTTGGAGACAGCAAGACAGGTGGCTTCCATGAAATATATTTTAAACTATATATATCACTTATATATAGTGAGTCACATAATGCCCTTTTTATATATTAATATTACTTCACTTTAATTTATTTTATATATGGACAGATTTAGGTCCTAAGAATGGTGAATTTCATATTGACCTCTCTTGAAGTTCCTATTTGTATCGGGCAGATAAAGTTCTGTCTGTTTTGGATTTTTAGACACATTTACTTATGTGGAGACGCAGATGGACTTCACAAGGCACTGTAAAATAGTGATCACCAACTTTACTTGAAAATAACCTTAACTTCTAAAACAACATTCCATCAATAACAGCTCAGAAATATTAGCCCTGTTTGATCAGTAGTAATAGATCTGGTGTGAATAATGCATTTAATTGCACAGTATGCATCCCAAACCACACGACTCCATGTTTATCATAAATATACAGCTAAAAGGAATATAAATTTTCAGTGCAGTGAAGAACAGGAATTAATTCAACCTATTTCTCAATATGGAAATAATACTATATATTCTCTGTAAGTTTGTTCTTTTATGAAGATAGAGTAGGCAAATTTATTTGACTCCTCCATCAAATATATATGGATATCCTTAGAGGGCCATTTGAAGCAGGTATTTACAAATTGTTCATAACAAATGGATGACAGTGGAAAGAAAATCCACGTACAAACTGCACTAAGTCCCATTTGCACTTGGAAAAACTATTATAAGTAGAATTGTGGAACCGAATCCAATCCACATTTGAACCACTTGCTGCTATGGTTTATGATTACTTAATTGTTTCTTGGAAAACAAGTCTATGCAATAGATAATTGTTTATTGATTGTTCTGACACAAAGGCAAGGCAAAATCCAGAGCCAGTAAGAGATTTTTGCATACAATAGAAGACATATTTATAAGAAGTATTTCTTTTTAGTTGTCCTAAAAATGAAAAAAAAACCCACCTGTGCTGAACCTTCCACAGTTCATTGTGCTATCTGGAATGTGATCTTTTGTGAGGTTTTTATGTAAGAGAATGAAAAAGTACTGAAAACAGTGTTATACAAGTAAACTAAGTGCAGTCTGCATGTATCTCCAGCCTGTGGCTCTCTGCCAATGTGCTTGCAACATTACAGGACAGGAAGGGACTTGACTCACTCTAACAATAAGCAATGGCTGAAGCAGCTTAGTGACATTCATGTAGGAACGGATAGCCATTGTTTGAGGCCATGTGCTAATCTGATTGAAAGCACACACTCAGGAGTCTGCAGGATTATTCTGTGCAGAGCAGACTGTGAACCAACCCAGATCTGTGCCAAACTTGTAAACCACTCCTGATCCAAAGAATTTATGAGCAAAGGGAGTACAGCATAAACCCATATGCTATGGGAAAGCTATGGAAAGGAATAAATGATGTGTAATGGGTAGAGTGGATTTTTAAAGAAGGCAAAAGGAAGTTGCGTTACATAGAACACTGTTCCACAGAGAGGTGCCTAACAATATTAGGGCAAGCAGCTGCAATGACAGAGGAGTCCTGGCAGTGAGTTATTTTCTGGCTGAGAAATCATTCCAGTTGATGTGCTGGCCAAAAGCGTATGTCGTGTTGGGTCACACTACAGAGGAAGGAAAGGCAGCAATGCTTCATAGCACATAGGTATGAGGGAGAGCCCTGCCTGCATCTGAACAGTCAGCAGAGAGCCTTTTCTGAGTCTCATTCAGAGTGTGAGATGTGAAGGCGGTTAGCAGGAGGTTATTGGACTGGTGCCTCATTATCCATTGTTACTTGCTTACGTTGGCTGTGTTCTCCATCTGTGTGTCAGCTGTAGAGCTGGGAAGGCCAATTGCTCTTCATTGCCCTTCTACCTGCTTATGGTTAGTTTCTTCAGCTACTTCAATGCTCCATAAGCATGTTTATATCCTGAAATCTAACTTCAGGATATTCAAAGACTGGCTCCAACCTTCATGATACAAGCCATGTCTAGTTACAAATGACCTCATAAACTCTTTTCTTGTAACACATTAGTCTTCTGATTCATTCTGAATAGAAACTTCCTTATTATCTACTTTATCATCCTTTACTGGATGTGGCAGGGAATGTGACCACTGAGGATGATGACAAGGCTGAATTTCTCAATGCCATCTTTGCATTTGTCTTTAAAAATCAGACCAGTTATCCTCTGGATACTCCTCCCCCTGACCTGAAAGTCTCAGATGGGGAGCAGAATAAATCCCCCACGATTAAGGAGGAAACAGTCAGAGACCTACTACTGTACCTGGACTGCCACAAGTCCATTGGGCCAGATGGGATCCACCCCAGGGTGCAGAGGGAGCTAGCAGAGTGATTGCCAAGCCACTTTCCACCATCTATCAGTGTTCCTGGTCAATCAGAGAGATGCCAGAGGATTGGAGGCTTGCTAATATGACTCCCATCTACAAGAAGTGTTGTTAAGAGATCTTGGGAAGTAGGAACTACAGGTCTGTCAACCTGTGAGCCTGACCTTGGTGCCAGGAAAGGTCATGAGATCATCTTGAGGGAGATCACATGGCACAAGTGAGACAACGGGGAGGTCAGGCTCAGCCAGTATGGATTCCTGAAAGGCAGGTCCTGCTTGACCAACCTGATCTCCTTCTACAGTCTAGTGACCAGCCTGGTGGATGAAGGAAAGGCTCTTGATGTAGTCTACCTAGACTTCAGCAAAGCCTTTGACGCTGTCTCCCACAGTATTCTCTTGCAGAAGCTGGCAGCCAATAGCTTGGACAGGTACACTCTTTTGTATGGGAACTGCTGAGACACAGCCTGAACCTCTGATTGATCACCTGAGGCGAGCAATAGGTCAGCCATGGGTGCATAGGTGAAGGCAATTCACCTGTGCTGCCGGAAGGGGTGGAGCCTGGCTCCACCTCTCCTGGACCCATTTAAGAGCTGACTACCAGCAGGGAAGGGTTTCTTCTTGGGATTCCCTCCTATGGAGTTTCATAGCAAGCCCAGGATATGGGTAAGTATTCTATCTATTCTGTTTTGGTATAATAACTGCTTAGCCAAACTCTTTGGTATATCTATAACATCTGTACATTCATTGATTATACACTCTTTGCTGGGTAAAGAACTGGCTGGAGGATCAGGCCCAGAAAGTGATGGTGAATGGAATTAAATCCAGCTAGTGAGATGCCACTAGTGCTGTTCCCCAGCAGTCTATATTGGGACCTGTTGTGTTTAATATCTTTATTGATGACCTGGATGAGAGCATTGAGTGCACCCTCAGGAAGTCTGCAGATGACACCAAGTAGGCAGGAAGTGTTAATCTGCCTGATGGTAGGAAAGCCCTACAGAGGGATCTGGGTGGGATGGACAGCTTAGATGAGGCCAACAGGATGAAGCTCAACAAGATCAAGTGCTGGCTCCTATACTTCAGTCACAACAGCCTCAGGTAATTCTACAGGCTTGGGGCAGAGTGGCTGGAAGAGCGTGTAAAGAAATGGACCTGGGGGTGTTAGTCAGCATGAGCCAGCAGCGTGCCCAGGTGGCCAAGAAGACCAATAGCACTGTGGCTTGTATAAGAAATAGTGTTCCAAAAGGAGCAAGGAAGTGATAATCCCTCTGTACTCAGCACTGATGAGGCCACATTTTGAGTACTGTGTTCAGTTTTGGGCCCCTCCCTACAAGAATGACATCAAAGTCCTGGACCTTTGATGTGCAACAAAGCTGGTGAGGGGTCTGGAGCACAAGTCTTACGGGGAGCAGCTGAGGGAACTGGGATTATTTAGTTTGGAGAAGAGGATGATAAGGGCAGATCTTAATGATCTCCACAACTGCCTGAAGGGAGGTTGTGGTGAGTTGGGAGTTGGCCTCTTCTCCTGTGTGACCAGTGATAGGACTAGAGGGAATGGCCTCAAGTTGAGGCAGGGGAAATTCAGTTTGGACATTAGGAAGAACTTCTCCAAAAGAGTGGTCATGTGCTGGAATGGGCCACCCAGGGAGGTGGTGGGGTCACTGTCCCTGGAGGTATTCAAGAAATGTTTAGATGCTGTGCTGAGAGTTTAGTGGGAAATACTGGTGGTAGATAGAAGGTTGGACTGTATGATCTTGGAGTTCTTTTCCAGACTTTGTGATTTTTATGATTCTATTATTATGTCTAAGATAGCTTTTTAGCCCTTGATATTTAAGTTCCCAATGACCTTAATAGAAGTAAGAATGCATCGAGGACACCAGAATCCTGCCTCTGTATGTAGAGTTATATTTGTTTTTCTTACTTTGCTTCTTCTAAAGACAACCACCAGTAGCCATGACCAATTTGCTTATGAAATAATAGACCACTCTGTGTAATTAAGAGTGATAGAATCTAGCCTATAGAACTCAAGACAATTTAAAGTCCTAAAAAAAATGACTGTGCTGGTTTTAGTGGAAGAAACAAGCTCAAAGAGGCACCTGGGTGTCTTCACTTCCACTGACCTTCCTAGGACTGAAGAGTCTTATTTGCAGGATTTGTTCTTCACGTTGTATCTTTAAAATAAAAAAGGCCCAAATACAGGAAGTAAAACCTCCATGTTAGGAGGTATACACTATTAGATAAGAAGCTGCTGACATCTTTCTTCCTGTTTGTCAGAATTTTTGAAATACAATTTTTCTACAGACTACATTATGCCATTTAATTTTTCCACATTCCTTGTCTGCACAGGAGGATTTCTAAAGGAGTTCTAGCTGACACAACCTTGGGTGAGATTTTTATAAGCTACTGTAGTCACGTTTTAAATAGAAATAACATTATTTTGATGGATTTTCGCAGTACCAATACAAAATATGTATACGATTTTCTTCTGATATGTACATACATGTAAAATACATTTTATTCCTATATGTGAGAAATTTAATCACTGAAAAGAAAGTTGGGTAAAGACAATTTACAGTTACCAGCAGGCAGAATTTGTTGTAGTTTGGTCTTTTACTACTGCCTGCTGTCCCTCATACTTCCTCCTTTTATTTTATAATTTCACCATTACTGTGTGACATTGACTGGAAGATACACAATTTTACTGTGCAACATTATGAAGTATGTCCTATTACTGAAAAGGAGGAAAGTACAATTAATGTCTAAGCAATATGTAAGTACTAGGTTGAGTATACATTTTTGTTATCTGAATGACAAAGATCACATATAAAATGAAGAGCCAATTTTTCTAATCTTCCCAGCATGTTCAGATACATATATATCCATTTGTGTGTCTGTTTGTTTACCCTGTTACCTCTTTAAGGTGCACTTCTGTTCTGCAGTTCTTGCATGGCATTTCTGTGGGCTTTTGAATTGTGTTTTTAGTTCTGTTACCCAAATGTAAAAGGCTTTAATATTTGAATTGAAATCTGCTTTACCTGACTTATTAGAAGAGTTAGCTTTGTAATTTGTGCACAGAAATGACATTTGAAAGAGCAGGTTTAGTTTTATTTGAAAAAACTGACTTATCCAAGTAGGAATTCAAACCAGAATAGAAGGAGCATTTTTATACTCTCATTTTAGCTGCAAATTATTGAAGATCCATCTTGAACTTGAAAACAGAAATAAAGAAAAATTAAGTGTCTGTTCATTTTCCTCTGGATTTTCCCTTCCGGTGTTTTTAGTTGATTTATCTTTAAGACTGAGAAGTTATAATGAATGGTTTGCATTGCCTCTCTTTATGGAATATTTTTGTATCTGATGTTCTCAGGCTGTGGCTCATGGACTGTGTGGTAACATAAAAAAAAAAAAAAATCTAAAATACCCATCTTTCACATTAGAAATAGCTACATTTGTCACACATGATTTACGATGTCAGAAATGAGTGGAATTGTGGGAGACGCTGGGAATCTGAGACATTCTCAGATGTTGTGTTTGAGTTCTGAGTTGCTCCATGAATAGGAAATGCTGTGCACACTGAGGTAATCCTTCCACTTGATGCATTCTCAGCAAGGCTTCTGCTAAAGCATTCAGCTGTGTTCCAGGCCCCTCACTTTAAGAAAGCCCAGAAAAGCCAGAGCAGTTAGCTGTCCAGAAGACAGTCTATGGGCAAATATTGAAGTGTGCTGGCTTAGTGCAGAAATGAGCACACTGATGAGAAACATTTCTATCTCCTTTCTTTACCATGACTTGCAAGAACAACAGAAGTTATGGGGAAGCTAGAATGATTATTGTTAGAAAACAAAAAACTTCAATGACAAGTTTATGACAGATTATCTAGGCAAGTTTGGTAAGATGACAGCAGTTCAGTGTCCCTACATCCCTATTATGTAGGAACAACTGATCCTCCATTTCATGCCATTCACATTCTATCATAACACCAGCTCTACTACATTTTCCAGAACCCTGAATTTACCTTCCTTCATTCTCCAGGTAGATCTTCCTAGAGATAACTTGTGAATAAAAAAGACATTTGACATACAGCATTAATTTTGTGCTATTCTGGGATGATTCAATTATAATGACCGTGAGAAAAACACACTCGTAATTAAAGCCCCACTCCTCCTTAGGTGGTAATAAAACCTATTTGTCCGTCTTCCTCTCCTGTTATTTTTACCAGCCATGCTCTGAAGATTTCACAGAATTGTAGGGGTTGGAAGGGACCTCCAGAGATCATCGTGTCCAACCCCCTGCCAAAGCAGGTTCCCTACAGCAGGTCGCACAGGTAGGCATCCAGGCAGGTCTTGAACATCTCCAGAGAAGGAGACTCCACCACCTCCCTGGGCAGCCTGTTCCAGTGCTCCGTCACCTCACTGTAAAGAAGTTCTTGCGCACATTTGTGCAGAACTTCCTATGCTGCAGTTTCCAGCCGTTTCCCCTTGTCCTGTCTCCACTCACCACTGAAAACAGTCCGGCCTCGCCATTCTGCCCCCCACACCTTAGATATTTATAGACCTGGATCAGGTCCCCTCTCAGTCTCCTTTTCTCAAGGCTGAACAGACCCAGTTCACTCAGCCTTTCCTCATAGGGGAGATGCTCCAGGCCCTTCACCATCTTTGTGGCCCTCTGCTGGACTCTTTCCAAGAGATCCCTGTCTTTTTTGTACTGGGGAGCCCAGAACTGGACGCAGTACTCCAGATGAAGCCTCACCAGGGCAGAGTAGAGGGGGAGGATCACCTCCCTCAACCTGCTGTTAAGACTGCTGTATAAGAAGAAGGAAGGAGTGTCTCTGTTCCACAGGGAACACGATAAATAACAATAAAATATAGAATAATAAAGAAAATGTTTATTCAAACACTGTGAAAATGGCAGTCACTTCTGAATCATGGGGAACTGTTCAGTGCTCAGCTAAGACCCAGAGTAATGGCTACAGGACATAATATGCTCACCAGAACAGCTCTATGAGAAATGCTGTTCAAAAACTTAGTAGGACAGTGGATAGCCTTGTCTCAGTTCATGCTTCAAGTGTAGCTATGTTGTCTTTCTGCAGAAGAAACTAAGCATTTCAGATATGTTTGATACAGCTGTATCATCTTTCTTTTCAGAAGATGAGAATTTTCTGCCATGTTTAAGACCCTGTCATATAACAATGTGATAGAAAGAGTGAACAACGTGCAAATGCCACAAGGTAGCCAAATGTGAGGAGAGGATTATGGAGTACCTAAGCGATGGCAATATATGCCACCAAAATCCAAACCCGGTGTCTGAGCGCTGCCCAAACGCTCCCTGAACTCCGGCATGGGGCCGTGCCCACTGTCCTCCACTGCCCCGTGCAGCCCGTTCCGTGCAGCCCGTTCCGTGCCCGCCGCCCTCCGCTGCAGCCCCTGTCCCTGACCGCCACCCGCCCCTCCCCTGACGCAGCTCCATGCCGTTCCCTCGGGCCCTGTCGCTGTCACACGGAGCAGAGCTCAGCGCTGCCCCTCCGCTCCATCGGGCCTCCCCTCAGCTCCTCTGCTCCGGGCTGCACAAACACAGCGGCCTCAGCGCTCCTCGTACATCTCACCCTCCAGGCCCATCTTTCCTGTCCTACTTTGGATGCTCTCTAATGGTCTTTTGTCCTTCCAGTACTGTGACACCCAGACCTGTGCCCAATGCTCAAGGTGAGCAGAGTAGCACAGCCCTTTCCTCAGCCACTGGCACTGCTGGGCCTGAACCTGTGGCAAACGTGTTCAATGTCACATTATACTGAAGAATGTGCTTTTAACATCCTGGCTGAACTGGAAAACAGAGATCAAAGAAAACGGCCAAGCGTTGCCTAACCTGTGCCATAGAGATTAACTCATAAATTCTATGGGTAACGCTTATTTTGCCTAGTCTTTCCAATGGCACTAAATTGTTAAGATATTTTCCCCTAACTCCAGAAAGGGTTACTTTTGCTGAAATATCATCTTTACTCTCATTGTTGATGCCTAGGGTGCTCTTTTAAACACCCTGTTCTTCCTTGATCCCTGGCCAAGATGCTGACGCAGCACCTTGTTTGATTCCTGCTGAAAAGGAAGAACAGTACAAAGGAACAAATTTTAGAGGTGCCAAAAAGCAAAAGTGTGTGGGGGCAGAATGGAGCCATAGTCCATCAGCCAGGCAAGTAGAACCCCACAGGAACCCTGAGAATAGGATATAATGAATTTAGGGGTCAGACAATGCCTTTGAAGCAGAGCCCTTTCTTCTGCAGGGAGTGACAGAGGGAGAAAGCTCATTGCAACAGAAACCACCTAAACTGCCAAGGCTTAGCTAGAAAACGGCCTTTTAGGGCATTTCTAAAACTGAAACTTATGAGGTGTTAGGGGATGTATACTACTGTGCAAACAAACAGTGCGTTTACTGCATTTTTGTACTCCACATTGACTCAGTCTTGACCTCGTATTTTGAGGAAGTCAATACTCTGCAATGTTTCAGAATCAAACTTTCAGTGGCCTCAGGCCAACAAGCATCCCGCATTGCACTCACACCTAATGAAGCATCTTCTTTACACATTTTTTCAGGGAGGAATGCTGAATAGGTACCAGAAACCATGACGTTTGGTAGCCTAAGAGGCAGAGGTGCAAACCTCTTGTTGTATCCCATCATCATCCAGGATTTTTCAAGTCTTCTCATCTGGTTTTCCTTTTTTTTTTTTTTTTCCTAGTCAGTCTCCACATGTCAAAAGCCATCCTCCTGCCTCTGAGCAAACTTATTCCAAAGCTAAGTTGTTAACTAAGTAGTTAAGGATAAAAAGTGAGCTGAGTCGCCAGAAAAGACTTTAGCATGTCACTTTAATAGAATAAAATCTGAGTTTGTTTATTTGCAACATCTTCTTGAACAGAAAAACTAAACAAACTAAATGTAAGAAATACCCTAATCTTAATGGTACAATGAGGTTATTCATAAGAAGGGAGAAGGGAGAACATAATTTCTTTTCTTAATGGAGGACTGAACATTCTACGTGATGCCCTTACAATTCTGTCTGTATCAAGCTGGCTATAATGTTTGGAAGAATCCATTTTAGATTGCTGAGTGTGGCTGTTTAGGGAAAAAAAATAGGGCTGAGAGAGAAAGAAAGAGAGTGGTGTCACAGGTCAGGACAAAGCTGACCTGTGTGCTGCCAATTGTATTAATTAGCCTTGCTTGCAAGCTTTTGCATTATAATCAGTATTGTTCAGCTTTAATTTAATTTCCATTAACCTTTGCAAAACACTTATACATAGATACTTAGATATAGGTCTAGGTCATTACTGCATGGGTAGAAAGACCAACCACAGCCAAAAACAGATAAAGAAAAGGCACCTTAGGTAATCAGCAGGTTGTTCACTTTGCTGACTCAAGGGATGAAAGGGTGGTTTAATCCTAAAATGCCAAGAGGTGAATCCTGCCCTTGTCTCTAAACCAATGCTTCCTGCAATTATCCTCCAATTAATTCCCCACAGAAACTTCATACAGGGTATTAATGTGTAATAAATTTTGCAGCATATGGATGTGTATGTTCTCATACTATAGCAACCATAGTTGTACACAGGTTAGATGTGGACCTGGGCAAGCTAAAGCACATGATCAAAGCTGCTGAGCATGAGAGCAAAGTTACTTCTCCTTGATTCACTATCCAGCTAAAATGCCATGCAAGCAGTATCGTAGCCTCTGGAAACAATTAGGATGTAGGGAGTTAAATATTAGTGGATAACTATAGAGTTTGATGCAAATGATATTAATCATCCGCGTTTCTGACCCTAAACTATCTTTCAGGTGAAATTTTATGTTTAAATTAATTGGCTGAGGCAAGTACACCCACCTCTGGAATGCAGTACTTTACTGCTCTGGGATTCCACACCTTGTAAACAAGGATTTTCTGTCCTTTGGCCTTTGTTTTTCAACAATTTGAAATGGTAATAAATGCAAGAAATTAAATTCCAGAATATGTGCTGGGCCACATTTTCCAGCTGGCATGAAGCTGAAGTTGCTGTCATTGCTGCTTATCTGTCTGGGTGCTGTGTTTTCTTACAATACATTAATATTGTTTGCATCCATCGTAAGAAAGCAAATTGTTAAGCCTGTGCTATGTAGGCATTTTCCACTTCCCTCCCATAAGAATTTCATATGACAAATGCATTTTAGCAGCATAGATTCACTTTGTGATAAAATGTGATAAGTCACATAGCTCCAATACTTGCTCCTCAATCCCAGGCCATCTGCACAGTACCTACGCACATACGTGTGCTGACTCCCAGTGAACACTGGAACAAAACAGCTAGTTCCCTCTCAGCAAACTCGGGCTTTGACCAAGAAGGGCTGTGCTCAGAGCTGCTGTAGGGGCTAAGTTGTGTCTGCCTCTCTCTGTCCACAGAAACTGCTTCCACCCCACATGCCTCCCAGCCTGACTCTCCCATGGATGCCCTCATTTGTGCCCCAGGGCATGTCTCATAAACCATGGGCAGTGTATTACAAACAGCTCCTGTGAGCTGTACAGCGGTCCTATAATTAACCTGGAGAAGAGCCAGTTTGAAGAAAAACCATGTCCGGTTCACTAGTGTACACACTGCTCTAATATAAGCTGAGACCTTGGCATGCTACAAGGAGCTGATGTGGAACCCACAGGTGTAAAGAGGACACTCTTCGGTTACTGTGGGAGCATGAAGAGACCAAGCAGAAGGGGAACCAACATTCTTAGTAGGCTTGCTCAGGCTCTTCATATTGATGGCCTCAGAAAAAAAGTCTCAGAGTCACCTCAGGAGTAGTGTTGATGTATGCAGCTGATGAAAATTCCAGTGCAACTGTCTGGAGCTGGTTTGGCATACACGCTCGAGCATGGATCCTGTCCACTCTGCTACACAGTCAGTGTGCTCACTGGCAACTTCTGAGTACACAGCTTCCTTCATCAGTGATGGTAGTCTAGGTAAAATCAATTGTTAATTTTTAAGCAAGATTGCACAGGACCACCTGAGTGTAATGTGGTCCTGTGTGATTATGCCTACAAAGTGCCAGAGGGTTTACAGAAAGGCTTTTTGTGTTCTCCATCCATGGCTGCCTTGATTTTTAACACCCAGTTCTCAAAGAGAGGGCACCAGACTAAGCAGCTGATACAACTCATAGGGGCTAAAGAAACACAGTTCATACTCAACCAGATGAGAATGCATTTCCAGGCTAGTAGAAACAGAACAGTCCGATAGAAATATTTCTATCAATGTTATACAATGATGTACTGGTAAAAGTCCAAATTGTCCACTTTTTATAGCTCATTCCCAATTAGGATTCAGCTAAGCCTGCTGCACACTGCTCAGCCTCCTCGCCACTGTGGTGCTGTGCTCCTGCACTGCTCCTCTGTGTCCTCAGGGCACTGGCACCAGCCTGCTCTGTGATGGAGGCAGGGTGTTGCAGACTGCCAGGGATATGTTTGTGTTCATCCTTTTTCACCTCATCTCCTCCAGAAGTATGACTGATGCTGGAAGGTTTTCTCTTCACTCTTTGTCCATTTGGAGTCATTTGAAATGGTTTCTGACAAGTCTGCTTACTTGCTCTTTCCTCATTAGTTTGTAATTCCATGCCATATATGAACTTCCTGGATATAGTGTATTTTACTTACGCTAGAGGCTCCTTGTTTGTCATCCCTAAAAATGCAATTCACAAGCTTCCTTTCCTTCAGTGATTAATAGCTGGCCACACAAATGTGTGATTTGTGTTTACAGTCACGGCACCCCTGGTAGAAGAAGCCTTCTCCTGTCATTACATACTTGTACTTTCAGGGGCTCCTTTTTAATCCCGTTTTCCTTCAATCACAGAAAGCTGTGGTTTCCTGATAACCTAATGAATGGTTCATCAGTACTTCCTAGTCACCCATACATCCTTGCTTTAGAGTCAATTCTGACACTTGACAAGAAGAATAACAAGCCTTCAGAAGAGACACAAAAGACATACACAGACACAGACAGAATATTTTGCTTCTAGTTGCTAGTTATGGCGGCGGCGCTGATGAGTTGGTTTATAGCTGCAGCGCTCTAATGGATAAACAGTCTGGATTATGCCTCAGTAATTTCCACCATGACCATATTTATGTAGACATAGATTGGTGGTCTTATGAGTGATGAGGTTTCAGAGCATTTTCCTCTGCCATGGGCTGCTGCCAAATGCCTCCATCAACTGTTGGAGATGGTAACCATACACAAGAATTTGGTATCCAGTCCTGGCTATCTTGGTCCCACCAGGGACATTGCTGTCCTGGGTCACAAGTCTTTTCTGAACTACAGAGAAACTGGCAAGAATATGGTCCTACTGAACCAGCAGTTAAGTTTTCCAAACCAGAACTGATGTTTTGCTGGCTTTTCTAGGAAGGATGGTAGTTGTCAAATGCCTATTTGTTCTCGTGTTTTCAACTTCTTCTGGGGAGGCTACATACAAGGGTAGGAGTCAAATATAGCAGGGATGAGATGCTAGAAAGCCTGCTGGAAACAGACCAAACCAGGCTCTGCAGATACACAGTATGCACACAGATAGCTTGGACTAACCCTAACATTTTGGAGATAAGCTACAATAGGGCTGCTGTCTTCATAAACATAGTTGCCAGCTCTATGGAACTGGATGAATTTGGAACTAATGCCAAGTTCGGGTGATACTCCTCACATGAAAGGCCATGTTTTTCATTTCTCTCTGCTCCTATACATTTGTAAAGTCTAGGTTACTTTTAATTATATATCTGAGAAAGTCAATAAATTAATACTTT
Organism: Lagopus leucura; assembly: GCF_019238085.1. Taxonomy (NCBI): domain Eukaryota; kingdom Metazoa; phylum Chordata; class Aves; order Galliformes; family Phasianidae; genus Lagopus; species Lagopus leucura. Next base: position 71,648,618 of record NW_024962263.1, read on the forward strand.
CAGAAACAACCATGTATTACCCTTTTTTGATCAAAGTGACTGGTAGAATTCACATCATTTGATTTAGAAGGGGAATTCAATGACAGACACAGATAACTTTGAGGTAGTTCCTGTATACTTACAGAGAATATACAAAGTTCTGTTGTCCTGACCACAGCATGATGCAAGCAATGAGATTTAATTCCTGTAAAGTCTCCACACCCTTCAGAGACTAGCGTATGCCTAAAAGTTGTCTCTCAGCTCAGTCATGTCAGTACTGCCTCTCTGACTCAATATCCTTTGAGGTAAGCATGCCTCATGATAGAAGAGTGTGAACCACTCTCACGTCACAGTCTCTGTTTCCTTCATAGAAGATCCTGCAGTGGTTTGAACTGATCGATCTTTTTTCATACATCAGAGAACCCTTCATTTAAGCAAGGAGAAATCACCATAGGTATGGTCAGCTACCCTATCTCAGATAAGAGATTGCTCATGCAGAGCTGAACCGTGGTAACTTTTCAGATGTACTCCATCACTTGTGGTTACCACTTGCTAGATTATCTGAGAACTTTTTCATGCTGTCTCAAACATGTTGTGTCTTGAAAATCCACTGTCACAAATGTGAATACTTGAAGACTTCTAGATTGGATGCTTCTGAAGCAGGTGGAAAGCTGCTCTCTGAGAGGAAATACTGCTGGCTATTATTCACTTCATTTATCATCACCTTATAGAAGTCTCCTGTGGTTAACTAATGATTTTTTCTTATTAGTCCAGGATATCTTGATCTATGTTTGCTCAGTTCTTTGAATTGTTTCTTGTTGAATTCAAATGGCATTTACCCCACATACTTTAACACTCAGTGCTACTGAATTCTTAGATAAATTTCTGTTCTCTCAAAAACTTAAGAAAGCTTTGCTTGAGCAAACCCAAGTGACCATCTTTTGGCAATAAATATGTATATCTTGACACTGTTCTTGGGCTGCTTGTCAGACTCCTGGAAAAGTAATAGTGCCTTTCACTTCAGCTGTCTCTGAAATAAAAGAAAAAATGATTTTCTTCTTCACATGGCAGGCAAGTTCAAGCCTTGCTTATACGCACCAGTGCAATTCAGTGCAATCTGTTTCTACTCCATGATTTTCTCCCATTGTATTTCTTTACATACTTTTATAAAATGTAAATTCGAATCACTTTGGTGCAGGTTTACAAGTGAAAACAGCTCTTTTCTTTATCCTAGTAACACGTATTACGCCGCTGCTGATCTCTTGCAATAGCCTGCAATCAAGAAGAAAACACATTGTCTACTGGGAATTAATATGAAATTAGAAAGCTCGAGTAATGCATGTTTTTCTTCTTTCTCTCGTTTTTTTTTTAAATGCAGCTAGAGATCCTGAATACAGAGTAGCATTGGGTTCTTCCAAATCACTAGAAATATGCAAATTCTTTGCTTGTTTTTGATGTTTCACTCATACAACTCATGCAGAGCTGGAACAAAAGCTTAGCTGAATTATTTTCTGTACTCCCAGGCATGTAGAAACCTTGGATTTGCTGCTGAAGGCATAGCACAATGCAATTGGCAGAGATGCAGAAACATGTACATCTTGCCAAAGCATGCACAAAGAGGAAAATGGAAAGAGGAAAACACATGAATTATGGAATTATGGAAATGTCAGACCATCGGATTAAATCCTGATGCTGTTATGCCAATGTAAATCCATGAATTTTTTTTTTTAATATTATAACAGAAATTGTTCTCTGTTTTCTATTAAAAACAGTAATATCTGTTTTTAATATAAATTACTCTGTGGCTCTTGTTTGTACAGGAACAAATACCTGCTTTTGAAGTGAAAAATTAAGCTCCTAGACATTTGTTTTCAGTTCTTATTCTGTGCTAGCTGTTATGACATATGCATGGAGACAGTAACATCAGATTTATGCATGTAAGAATCAGGCTGAACAACCGTATATGAGTTACTCTAATTGCATTTCCAGTAGAAATTGAGTTAAGTTAAACTGAATTTGACCTTGTCTATCCATTTTGTATTGCTGACATTTTGAAAAGGTCCCAGGATCTGTCTCTGTTCCTTTGGTATGGCACTTCCATTGTCATTCTGACCTCTAAAAACAGTGTTACAGTCCCTGAATGTTTCTGTTCCCCTGGGGTGGCTTGGCCTAACCCCTTGAGTGCTGTCAACATCTTTGGGCCCGTATCAGCTATAAGCCAAGATCAGCTTCTCCACAGAGATTGTTTTGCTCACTTTCATTTCTCACCATGAAAATCATCAGTCCTACTGTTTGATACTGCTGAAGAGTTGGATCAGACACAGAACCTCATCCCAAATGCATCCCTAATGCAGCCATAAAAAAACATGTTCTAGGAGAATGTATACTTCTAGCACACTGTGATCTCAACTGAACCTCTCAGGTGGTCATTGGCCTGCTAGAAAACTGGAGAAAAGGATCAGTGCATGAAGAGACCATTGGTGGCAAATGGTGACTCACCAGTCATTTTTGCCCAAATGAGCCACTACAGGTATAAATGGAATTTGCAGCACTGCAAGACTAAAGACAGGGCTCTGAGGCAGACTTGCAAGACAATTAAATTCAACAATGAACACCTAGCTATTGCAACATCATTGTCCTCTGCTACTGTGAGGATGATACTGTTAGTCAGGGACATCGTATCAGTGTTTATGAGCATCTCTATGGAAGGAAATACGGTCATCCCTATCATTCAAAGGCAGTTTGAGTCCTCTCAGGACAAAGATGACCATGCTGATAAGGCTGCTGTTAGCAAGGAAGCCAGAGAGGTCTCCCATGATTCCTGAGCATCTTTGCCTCACAGAAGATATTTAGGATCCAAGAGGTGACAGTATGAGTGCTTCCCATTTTTCTCTGTAAAAGGGAAAGCTTTAGGGATACTTACGAGCCATTTTTTCAGTTTGGAAACCAAGACTGCAGGCCTTCATGAACCAGCACTCTGTGAAGGGGAGATCAGGATTCCTGCATTACAGTCACGCACAAATCCCACCTTGTGTCTCAAGACTGTTTAATTTTTCTATTAGTTTACGTGTTGCATTTTGCTTTGTTTTGCATTCAGAACACATTTCAAGATCCTTACCTTAGCCCCAAATTAAGTTTGATATGATTCATCCCTATCCAGCAAGCAGACTCTTGCCCAGCCTCCTGTGTCTGCCCTGCTTAGAGGAGAAAAGGTCTTCCTGGCCCTTCTCCTCTGCTTCTGATCCTGCTGTCACAGAGAAGCCTGACCTTCACTCTTTACTTGTGGTCTTCCCTCTACTCAATGCTTTGCTTTTTGGCTTTTGGCCTCCCCTTTCCACTTTGAGTTAAATGTAAGCAATTACATGGCAAAAAGTCCAAGAAAGAAAATAAAAGCGCACACATGGAAACAAGAACACTTTGTTAAACAAACAAACAAAAAAGTAAAAGTGTGTAACTGAATATGGCCATCCCCTTCTCAGACTCCTCTTTTCTCAAATTGTCAGTCAGTCACAGCTGACAATATCAGAATTACTGAAATTCCGCTATGGTAGATGGGAAGAAAAATTTGGATATTAAGCATATTCAAACAACCGTATTTCTGTGCTTAGAATCAACTAATGAAGCTTTTGTTGTTGTTGTTTAAGCCTCACTGAGGCTATTGCTGCCACATCCTTGAGTCTTTTCTTTCTCAGTCATTATTAGTTTTATCCATTACTATTTTTTTTTTTTTTAGTTCAACAGCACTGCACATTTTGTTTTTCTGTCCTAATTTGTATTCAAAATGCTTTCACACTCAGAATGTTGGCTCCATAACATTTTTTACAACTAATCCTTGGATGGAAAGGCTTCATTTCTAGATATGAACAAGCAATATAACGGGTGATCCCAAATAACAAGGATTAAAGAGACTGAGAAAATCAGTTTCTGTAATTCATAAGTGATACAGTGGCTATCAGCACTATCTCCCAGGACATGGTATAACTGGAGTATATTTCACAAATCCTAGTTTAAAGCAGTAATGCTGACACCAGTCCTGGATTGCACTGGATTTTATTAACAAAAAAAAATTAGTTATTATGTGGCTACAGTTACCCCAGGATCTGAAGTGTGACTCATTTTTATGTTCTGCATTGATCTTAGACAAAACTCTACATCTCAGCTGAAAATGTATTCAGTATTCTTCATGCTTCTATTGTATTCTATATAGATATTCTATATATATAATATTCTATTCTATTCATGTTTCTATTTTGTAATAGCGCAGGAGTACCTGTGGAGAAGATCAATTTGTGATTTCTGATATTAAAACTACAAGAGTCAAATAATTTTATTATTATAAAAAAGATTAAAATGACATTTTAATAAAAAGCAATATATAAAGAAGATGGATACGGGGATCTTGATTTTTTTACTTGATTTTTAAACATTAACTTTATCCCATAGAACTGAAGAATTTGGGAAGTCACTGCAGAACTATGTTGTTATTATGGGATGACAACACACACCATCTGGGTGTGGGATGGATGTAATTATCAGTACCTGGCATGGTGCTATAAATGCTCCTTAGTTTGCTTTCAGCGATGGTTCAAGGTGAACCTTCAGAATCACCTTGAAGTAATTAGTGCTTGAAATCCAAAACCTTGGATTAAGCCTGAAAAGTTGTTTTGTTGTATCCCTGACATTCTCATGTTTCAAAAAGTATGTTAAACTATGAGCATAAAATGCAGCATTTGAAATCCATGCAAAGGCAATTGTTCTTTGATAACTGCATATCACATAGACAGGACAGATTGATTCAAGTTATTTCACCAGTATATGTTTTTTTGAGGTAAGAAAGAATAAAACTGCAGCACACTCTATTAAGTCAGTATTTGCTATTTTATAGTTGGTGACTTCACTACCTTTCTGGTCTACTGTAGCAAAGTTTTTGGCTCCTATCAATGTTAGCCACTGGAAATGACTCATGCCCGGTAGCTCTGATTTCCTTTCCCTCAGCCTTTGTGACATTCTCCAGAGTACAGAATGAGATAAGAGGAATTGCTCTGTGGAAAACGCCCACCATTGCTGCTACTGTTAATGTCACCCAAAAAGATAAGTGTCAGCTTTAGCAGGAGCGAAGTCTGCTAAAAGTCCATGAGGAACAAAATCTCCTTGATCATTCTCAGAAAAAAAAGATCTCTTTAAAGGTGTATTTCCTGTTTACTTTGCATTGTGCTGAGTATCTGAGGCTAGGTGAGGTAACCTGTTAGGAAAGGAATAATATTAGCATAATCACTGTTTTATTAAAGCAACACAGTGGATGCACGGTGTTGTCATTTACAGACAAATGAAGGATGAGATGTTTCTAGCATAAAGGAAATCAACATCTCCTTATGCGTGGCCTGTTTGGGTGCCACAAACCACACAGCCATAATGTTCGGAAGGACTGAAGTCAAAATAGGTCATACTTTGTTCAGGGGACAAATTGACATGGGTTCCAAGCAGCCAGCACTTGGCAATGCACAAACCTTCTGCTGTTCTCACAATGCTTCCTTTTCTGGTTTTCATGGTTGCTGCTGGGGGGGGGGGGGGGCGGGTGGTGCACACCCAGCTTAAAGGCTTTATGAGGAGGAAATCAGTGTTATAAAGGAAGGTTTAATCTGACTGAGCTGGATGTGATTGGAGAAGTGCTCAGAAGGCATCAATTGATCAAAGGCTGGATTTACCAAAGAACTCTGAAATTACTGTAAAACACTTATGTGCTCTTTCTAAGCCTTTCTCATCAGTCTATGTGTTCAATTAAATGACTTAGAAAACACATTCTGCCCATAAACTGAAACATTTTCCTGACTATTACTGTAAACTAATTAGAATAAAATATCTTAATAATATGATTTTGTATCTTTTTTTATTATTATTATTTTCAAGCACACTTCAGAAAAATATTTCAATTTTAAGTCTCACAACAGGATTTATTGGTGCCATCTACTGGCTATTTACTCCTAAATTTCATCAAATTAGGAATAATATGTTTTAAATGCAGAATAACGAGAGCTTCTTGAACCTCATAACTGAATCAGCCAACATCAAACTATCTAATTGGCAAATCTGTAATATTTAGGTTACATTAAGTCAAACTTTGGTACAATGTTCCAAAAATATAATTCAGTTATGATGCTTTTAGATGTACCAGCAGGAAAGAGCTCAAGCCAGCATAAAAGTGCTCATGTGTAGCATCCAAGCACCAAAGCCACAAACCCCCCTGTATCTCAGAGCTAAGCTTCTTCATGACAGTTGCTGAACATTTTAGAGCCTTCCTCCCTCATGCATGAGCACAAGGTGCATCTTCACACAGCAAATGTGGTCGTGGTGTTCTCCACCTTTCCAGGAAGGACATCTATGATAAAAGTTGAATGAAGGGTACTGCAATTCACAGCCCAGGCAGGCTGCTTACATTTCTGGTGAAGATGAGTTTAAGCTAATGCATGGAGCATGGGCACTGAAGGGACAGCACACAACCTGTCCCACTGCATCTGTCATGTGGATGGTAGCAGCCAGCAGAACTTGGAGGGGAGCTGACACCCCCCACTGCTGAAACCTCCCTGCTAACTCCATTGAAAAACATCTGAAAATGACCTGAGATTTGAACTATGCTCTAAATCTCTTCAACTCTTTGTAAAAAAAAAATAAATTGCAGTACTATAGTAGTTTGAAATGGTGCCAGAGAAAGGTCAGAAAATTAGTATTACATTAACTGAAATGTTAACAGTATCTCCTGAGCCAGGTGAGCAGAGTACTTACACATCTGAGCAGCTGCATCCCTAATCAGTGATATATTTGAGCACATGCTTAAAACACTTAATCATACTTAAAAGAGCTTTGCTGGGTGCCAATGAGAATGTTCACATTCCTCTCTCTGGTTAGTCAAGATCTTTATATAGCCAGAAACAAACATATTTAGATTGCGGCTCTGGAATAACTTGCTCAACTACTAAGTTCAGAGGAAGCAATATACATTAAAAGTGTGATTGAAGAAAGGGCTCATCCTTCCTCTTCTCTGCCTTTTTACAATCATGTAACAAAAACAGTGGAGTTTTTAAGGGAGGAAAACAATGTTATTTAGTCATAGCTGTGTTTCGGGAGACTTAATTTATGTATGAAAGTGCATTTTGATAGAAGGAGCTAAGGCATCACTTAATACAATGCTATATTACACAATATGACCTGCAGAGCTCACAGCTAAGGCTGCTAAACTCCCCACCATACTCTATTTTCAGATGCTTTGGCAGACTTGCCCAGTTTTATTGAAAGGGTGCCTATGTCAGCAAAATTTCTTATTAAGGTATCATGAAAATCACATTTTCCCTACATTAAAATTATAACAAAAGCTTTTCTGAGAAGCTGTCAACTCTATGTGCTGGGAAGCAGAGATCATTCACTTGCTATTGACTGTCCTATGCCTTTCTTGTTTCCAGGAAAATGCCTCCAGGTTTAGTCAATGAAATTTAGAAGGAAGGAGAAATCAGTAGAAACCTGCTGGAGTCTGAATCTGCACTGAGCACAACCTATCTGCAAAGTTGTTGTGTATCTGAGGAACGGATGTGTTCCCCGAGCAAAGCACCTCAGTAACTTCATCAAGAGCTAGGCACTATTTGTCTTAGGGCATCTTCTGCAGAACCTGAGTGGGAACTCCTGTACTCTCCCAGTGCTCTTTTGCCAGACTCACTGCATATGTCGCCTCAGCACTCATGAAAAGAAAAATGTAATGTTTCTCAAATGAGAAGGAGCTACTGAGAGACAGTAGAAGCCAGCTGGATGTTGAGAACTGGAACGACGACAGAGGATAACACAGGCCTTTGTAGGCTGGAGCACATTAACTTCCACAACCTGTACATAACAAGATTTCATTAATGCCACCTGTGAAACCCGCTGGGGAAATGTTAGTCACCTCCCCACTTGTTTGTATAGCAAATTGAATTCCATTACTGCTATCAAGTTACTCCATTTGTTCAAATGACTGAGCAATGTGGATCGGAGGCAGGTAGCTATAAGTTTTCTTGCGACTAGTACAGGTGCCAAGATGGTTTTACACAGGGGAATCCAGTGAGGTTTTGTGTATATTTCTACAGGAAATTACGCACAGAAGATCTGCACAGAGAGAGAGATTTTGTGGTCCTCTGAATAAAGCCATCATAGAACGGCTTAGGTTAGAAGGGACCTTAACACCCACCCAGTTCCAACCCCCAGGCATGGGCAGGGCTGCCACCCACCAGATCAGGCTCAGAGCTCCATCTAACCTGTCTGTGAACACATCCAGAGCTGGGGCACCCACAGCTTCTCTGTGCAGCCTGTGCCAGATTTTTTCTAACGTCTAACCTAGATTTCTCTTATTTTAGTTTAAAACCACTCCCCCATGTCCTATCACTATTAGATCATGTAAAAAGTTGCTCCCCTTCTTGATTATAAGCTCCCTCACTTACTGAAAGACTACAGTGAAGTATCTCTGGAGTCTTCTATTGAAGAAGCTGGCAGTTTCTCTAGTGTGCAGCTTCATACTCTCCACCACCCGCAGACAGATAGGCAGATGACTTTGATGCTGGGTAAGCATGCCTGACTCTGCAGACTACCCTGCAGCACGTCAGCAGAGATGGAGCACTGCCTGAACATCTGCGGACCATTTCTGAGGCTGGTTTGCATGTCTCGGTATCTGGTGGTTCCTGTTCCTGCAGCACAGAGCGAGTCAGGCAGCCGCACACCTGTCTGATGAGACCTGAGGAGGCCTCACACAGTGGCTCATGGCTGCCTCCCCTTAGCAGAGGCCTGGCTGTTGATCTAATGGGGCTCAGACATAACAGAAGATGTGCATAGACCCTTGAGCTCAGCCTCCAGAAGGCATCCACCACGAATGCCAGCCAGAGCCAGGTGCTCCTCTGTCTGAATATTATTGTCTTTTTTCTCCAAGCTGATCCCGGTGCTTTGCATGAACGTTGCGTAGGTGCCACACTCACACAGATTGGCTGTCAGACCCTGACAGAGCATCATCAGTGTGGCTCAGCACACTGCCTGGAAACAGATCTCAGCAAGAGCTGACAGGAGGGACAAGTCCACTTCTTGATACCTGAAATTCTCTAAGTCACGGTTACACAACGTGTTGCATAGGTAATAAGCAGGAAAACACAACTGCAAGATATCATAGAGAAGGGATTTTTTCACCCCGTATTTCTGCGAGTGCTTCGCTGAGATTCCTCGAGCTCAGGGCGGACGGGCGGACGGGCGGGCGGACTGATCAACGGCCGCTCACCAGAGCGCAGGCAGCGACCTGCCGCCCGCTGCCGAGGGGCGGGCAGCGCCGTGCCTCCTCAGGGGGAGGGAGGGAAAGGTGCGGCACCGCCCCGGCCCCCGCGCCGCCCTTTCAAGTATCGCGTGAGCGGCCCCGCTGCCCGACGCCACGTCCTGCCGGTGTCGCTGGGGAGCGGCGGCCATCGAGCCGCTGGGGGCTGCGGCCGGGTGAGGTGAGCGTGGGGAGCGGGCGGCGGAAGTGGCGACCGCGACGAGGCGGGTCGCGGTTCGCCTCGGGGAGGCCGAGGGGGGGGCGGTGGGAGGCGGGCCTCGCTGTGAGGGGGCGGCGGAGGCGCGGCCCGGGCGTGGTCGGGCTGCGGCGCCCGAGCGAGCGAGCCCCGGCTGCTGGCCGACCGCTGGGCCGCCTCCCCGCCTGGCCCCGCGGGCACCGCTTCCCAGGGCGGGGCTGGGAACCGAACGGCGGCGCTGGGAGCGGCCAGCTCTCCCTCGGGGCAGGTGGACGTCGGGAGGGCGCTCTCCTCGGTGGGAGCGGAGCGCGGTGCGGCCCCGGGCTCTGCGCGGGGACCGAACTCGAGTTGTCGCGTCTGTTCATCGCCCCGTGTCGTCTCTTCCTGCGTTTGCAGGTTGAAGAAAGAAAGGATTTAATGAACTCGCGGCCGATCGAAATGGGAAGACGCCGAAAGCAGCAGCAAGGTGCCTGATCGGCCTTCTGCCTCTGCCGCCTTTGGAACGACAAGAGAAAGATGCGTGTTCTGATCCTTGTGGAAAGACAGTCCGTGTAACTGCGAGTGGAAGCTATGTGCTGAAGTGGGACAGCCTGACAAAATGGGGGTGCTTGTGTTCTTCGTGCCTTATAGCTTGCTTCTGACTGTAGTGCGAGGGCACAGCTTATTCACGTGCGAACCGATTACTATTTCCAGGTGTTCAAGAATGCCTTACAATATGACTTTTTTCCCAAATATCATGGGACACTACGATCAGGACACTGCTGCACTCCAGATGGAGGTGAGTTCTTCCATTCCTTCTGTAGGTGTGTAAATATAAACACTGTGAAATAAACCCTGATTTGTCATAGGGATATAGCTGATAGTAGTGATATCTGTTGTACTAAGTGACAAGCTGACTAGATGGCACTTCTTTGTGATGCTTTTGTCTGCTCTAGAGCTGCTTGGCCATGTATGACTGTGTAAGGGAGCTTTAGACACACAAACTCTCTTGGATTCTGTATTACACTGGCAGAAGAATGAATGTGGTGCATCAGTGTGGCTGTTCAGAGCCACGCTGAAACAAAACTAGTTGCATGTAGCCTGTGTACCTAGAGAGCAATTCTTGAAATGCTCTAGGATTGTAGGTTATAGTATTGGCCCACCTGAATTCAGCTGATGCAAAAATATTTCTAAGTCATTGTTAGTTCTTTCTCTTAGCTTAGTTCTTCTCTTAGCTGACATCTATGGAGGAGACGTCCCTAAACTTATCCTTAGCCCCGCTTTCAACTATTTTACTGATTGATTTATTTCACATTCTGCTGTCATCTGACTGAATATAGAAAATCCTGACTTTTCAAACTGAAACCAAGTACTTTCCTACCAGAACTGACTGTAACATGGCTCCCTTGAGAGAATGCCACCTCGTGGAAAGGCTTTGCTAATTACAATAGCTATAGAGGGTGAGAGCCTCTCTGGGTAAGAGGCTTGTAAAACAAGTTTAAAACCTGTTTTAGTAATGCCTTTTCATGGTAAGAGGAGGGGAGCACCTTAACACAGGTCTTGAAAAGCTCAAAGTCTTGTGCTGTGCAGAGAGGGGAAAAAAAGAGGCGAGTTTTAAAACTCAGAAGTTTCTGGGGGTTGATTTTTTTTTTTTTTCTTTTTAAAAAAAGAGAAAAAAGAGAAAGTAGTCTTGTTGAAGGCTACAATTGCTGAAGCCTTATTTTGCATATTCATTACTGAGCTTGGGGAAGGAGCTTGGTTCAGTTGCCAAAGCTGTTTGAAATACTCAGGGTTACCACTTTTGTCTCTTGTCTCTAGCTGCCAGTCTAGAAGGGTAGAGTCTTGTATTGTGTTTGTCAGCCCTGTGTAGATGTATGGGAAATTCCAGTGTCAAATGCTAAAATATTTGTATGTGAGCAACTGAATTCAGCTGCAGGTCTCAGATTATTTATGTGATTCTAAACTGGGAAGCAGGCTGTCAGCTTGAACTCTGTGCAGTGCCCTCTCCAGTCATCGTTTGTCTGGAATGCTCTCTTTCTACAGTGTCTGCCATCTTATGTTGTCAGGTGTGGTGGTGGTTCTTGCTAGGCATGTCTTCAGTACAATTGCTGGAGTGGCTTCCGTCAGAATCCACACCTTCCAGTAACACTGCTGTTAGAGCATGCAGACCACCGTCGTTTTTTTTGTTGTTGTTGTTGTTTTCTGGGCGCTTCTGAGCTACCTGAAGCCCCTGTGTGGTGATCTGCCTTCCACTGTTTGTGACTGGACTGTGCTGCCTGACTTGTTGGCCAAACAGAAATGGCCAGACACCAGCCTTACTGGTGAAGGGGTGAGGAAGTTTGCCCCCTCTCCTTTTTGTACAGCTGCTATTGAACGTAGTGCTAGCAGTTGAACTGGAGTTAAGCAGTAAGGTCAGTCCAGTTTGTGGTTGGGCCTGGAGAGCAGTGTGTGCTTATGGATTCTGAAGTGATTGTACATGGTGTTCAGTAATGGTGTTGGTATGCTTTGGGAGTGATTGATTGCAACAGTGATCTGCTCAGGTCTGCAAAGGTGCTGCTTTTCAGGGAAGCTGGTGTTGCAGCAGAGAAGGAGGAGTTACTGATTTCTGAAATATGCTTTTATTTTGTTTTACAACCATAAAAAAAAAAAAAAGCAGCTGGTTGGGAGGTGAGGAGACTCTTAAGAGCTTGAATTTTTCTGTGGTTGGTAGTCCAAACTTCATTTGTACCAAGGAAAGAATTTTAATCATATGTTGGTTAAAACATCTTTCTTTTGATCCTCAGTAGGAATGCTTAAAGGCTTTGGTTTTGAATTCCATCTCTCTTTCCCCTCCCCACAACTTGTTCTCAAGGCTGGGCACGGTCTTACAATGTAAACACAAGGTTTTGAGGTTGACGCTTGCTTTAATTCCCTTGCTTGATCTTAGCTGATTTTGAGCAAGTTTCTTAGTCAAAGCAGTCCCAGGACATATGGTGGAGATTTCTTCATGAAGTCATGAAGTGTTTGGTGCAGGAAGTGTTTTCTGCTATTCTGCATTCTGGAAACTATTTCCATTATTTATTCAGACTGTTTACTCCTAGGAAGAACAAAGAATTGTCAGGGAAGGGGATGACATTCCACCTGTCCAAAACTTCGCATTCTCTCCTCTGTCGTACTTCTCAGGCTCAACAGGGGTGCTCTCCTATAGAGAGTCTATTATAGCTGGAGGAGCTGTGACTTCCAACTGCGGGACCACAAAAGCTTCCATAGCGCTCTTCTTTTTGGAAGGATGTTAAATGGGTGTTTTTAGGGCTGCTGTCTTCCCAGTCCTACTGCAAGACGGTGGAGATAGTCTCAGGTGGTGGTTTTCCTTCCGGAAATCAGCTGGATCACCATGGAGTCAACCAATTCATGGTAGTGCATTTCTGCCTCATCTGTTGGCTCTTCATGCTATAAATCAGAACACACCAAACTAATTAAAGTAACTGCTGTTCTGCACCTTCTAGTTAATGATGATAATTTTCTTGAATTCTTATTTTCTGCAATAGGAAATTTGTAATTTCCTGTTGTCCTCCATCTTTACTGAATTTTTGGCTTTGTGAACTGAATTTAAAGTCCTTTGAGTTTTGCTTTGTTTGCATTAGTTTTGTTTATGCAACAAACAAAAATTTTTTGAAAGACCCACCATATGACTTAGTAGTGTGAAGCTTTTAATGTTATCTAAGCACCTGTGTGACAGTGGATTCTAATTATTTGCAGATGCTTGCTGTATCTGTGCCTCAGCAATTTATCAGTGACACTGTTCGTGTTCTTACTAACTCAGACTGAGAGACTGAAGAGGTAGAGTTTTTCTTCTGGGGGAAACAGACAGGTATGACTGTAATGAAGCAGGCATTTTGCTGCTCTTCTGTAGTTGGAACTCCCTCTCGTGGTGCTCTTCAAAAACAAGTCACTTCTAATTTCAGTGTAATTACTTCAGCTATCCCAGAGTTGGTGTCAACACAAAGAATTGTTCTGTCAGAACACAGAATGTAACTCTGGAACATTTTTCTGTGGTCAGAGTTCTCAATCTTTTGTGATAGAACCACGTATTTGTGATGAGTTTGGTGGAGCTGACTGCAGCAGTGGCAGGAACTGAGAACTAGAGTCAGTTAATCTACCAAAATTGTCTTGAAGTGGATTAAAAAGTACTTTCAAAAGTTTGATACCAAAATTCTGTGGCTTTCTACTTCTGTACATTCAGTGAGTTTAATTTTTTTAATGTGATCTCTTAACTTGCCTTCTCTAGGTATGAGTTTGCAATTAATTCAATATGTGTGGAAAAACTGGAAACATCTAGCAAGCTTAAATAATATATATATGTATTCTGATTTATATAGCATAACACACTGGCAGGAGGAATAAGATCAGGTTTCCAAGCTTGTGTAGGTTGGGAGTGTTGGAGAAGTGCTGTTCAGTGTGGAATGCTGTTACTGGGATGCTCTGCAAAAGTGTGAATTTACTGAAACGTGTAGAGACAGGCACCCTGCCTCTCTCCATACAATATGTGAACCATTAATACTTGAGGATTGGAAGCCAAAATCTCTCAAATTCTTGGTAGCTCAGCTTCAGTTAAGAAAGCAGTGGATGTTCTATTATCTGCCTGGAGTTGCTGTTTGTTCCTCATACTACCTCAGAGCCTAAGCTGGAGAGAAGATACAAAGGTATAAACAAGTACAAGGAGCTCCTGCTTTTAACATCTGTTGCTGCTTCATTACCATATATAAGTGGTAGTAACTGCCAGGGAAGGCTTTAAAAAGGAAAGAGTAGTGAATGTAGCATGCTGTGCATCATTCAGTTAGTACAAAGTTAACTTATTTAGCTTATTGAAACAAAAGGTTTAAGTGGTGAAACAAGTAAAGTACTACTTGTTAGAATAATGTTTGCAGATGCTGAAATTCCTTATAGACACTTCATATCGAAGGGAATATGAAGTATGACTTCTGTGCTGGTTAAGTTTGTGGAAGAAGAGAATAGCAGCTGGACATGAATAACTCTCCTTTGTGCATCACAGTGTTACTTGTGGAAAAGCTTTGGCTACTGGATCCTAGCATCAATGACACAAATCCGTATCCCTCTGTACAGCACTCAAAGTCAGCGAGTGCTCTTTGCTTTGGTGCTCCTTTGCACTTGCTCTCAGGTGTTTCCAAGGTGTCCTTAGTTCTTAGTAGTGAGAACTTCAGCAGTTCCTATCCCACCTTTGCTAATTCCTGTGGATGCACTAAATTACAGCCACTAAAAAAGTTTGTGTTTCCAGTAATACCATGGCCTGTCATCAGGAGTAGTGAGTTTGTGTTCCATTGTCCAAAACCAGCAAGTCTAACATGTATAGCCTTATTACGGTGGCCTGATGCATATCAGTTACCTGCTAGATCTAATGTTTGGTCTGAACAGCATTCCCTGTCTACTCAATAATGTGAATAATACTGCCTTGCTTGCTGTACTAAAAGGATGCTGCTTAGAGTCTAATGGGGTCCAAAGTAATGTATGCTTGAAGAAGGGAGATTTTTTGCCCTATGCTAAGTGTAGTTTATTGAGATGGTGCTAAATGTGATTCCCAGAGCTTTGCCTTTACCTGTGTTTCAGAGCTGTGCCCATAAATAGCTTGTTACAGGAATGGATCACAGGGTGAAGAGCTTAGTGTACGTTCCTTCTGCTGTGTGAGATTGAGGGGCTTAACTGGACTCAGAGCAGTTCTGTGCATGACATTTGAAGCTGACCTAAGGAGGGCTGTCATCCAGGTCTTTCTCAATAGCCAACCTTTCTTGGAATGCTATGGTGTCCTGTTTATCTCCTGAAGATTCTTGTCTTTTCCACAGTGCCCTGTGTGGTGTTGGCACATAACTATGAGTCCTGGTGGTCTCTGGATCTCACTGTGCAGCCTGCTCCTTCAGTTGCCCTCTTCCATGCTCATGTGCTAAAGGGGTGGTTGCTGGCTAAACCAAGCCTTGTATGTGTGGGTAGTAGGTCCAGCACTGCAGCTGCAACCTGGTTCAGGAGGATATCTGTGAGTGAACAGATTGATGCAAGCTTCGCTGATCATCACCCCCCCCCCCCTTCTGAAGAGACTGTCCTGGTTTTCAGGTCTTCCTGCAACTGGGAGATGCTGTTTGTCTACTGTGCTGCAGGAGTCGTGAGGCTGTGCAGAGCCTGTGCCCTTGCTGCGTGCAGGGTGGAAGTGGAATCTGTCTGGTTTTCCAGTTATGGAATGTTTGTGATGTGCAGGATGACATGTGGGTGCAGTATGTTATGTATGCCTTGACTGATAATGACCACAAGAAACAAATGTGGAAAGAAGTGCGAGGAACTGGGGATGTGGTCATTGCTATTTACCTCTCGTGTAGCAATGTGATTATGACTTCTCAGTAGGAGTGTCTGCACCAGAAAGCTTCCTGCATTTTCTCTACTGCTACTGGACTGTTGATTCACCAAGCCTTTGAGGCAAACTGGTTACTTTGTCTCCCCTGCTGTTGGCCTTTTTGGACCTCTTCCGTGTATTGTACGCAGCTGTAGTTGCCTCAGTCCTAGTAGCAAATGACTTGCCGGAGCAGAAGATGGAGCAGATGGATGTCTGCCTGCTTCTTTTGAACTACACAGTAGAGATAAGTGGAGACTTGATTGCTTTCTACATAGCTATAAGAAGAAGGGAAGATGTGCAGGGGAGCATGAGGGCTGTGTAAAACCACTGCTGTGATGAAACAAGAATTGCAGAGATTCAGAGGTGCAAGGGATAGATCCAGTAGTCGGTCTGCAGGACGGAAGGGCGGTACTCTTCCCAAAGATATTTGTAATCATCTTTTTTTTTCCTGTCTAGACCAAGTTATTTCAGAGAATAACCACATCCTTCCAAGACTGTCCCAGTCTGTATTCACAAATGGGTCTACACAACCAGATTGCTTTAGTGCCAGCAAATATTGCCTCTTTCCTGTTCACAAAGCACTTAGTGACCAAGCTTTTCCTGTATGCAAAAGTTAAAAGCAGCTGCTCGAAGAGAGCGTGAAGCCCCTGGGTATCGTGATGGCTTAGCAAAACTCTGTGACCAAGATTCTGTGTCCCATCTCCTTACTGCTTTATGCCATCATGCTCCCTAGGTTTAGGGAGGGTCTTTACCACCCATGTTGTGTGGCTAAAAAACTTCTTCAAAAAATTCTTCACCAGTTTGACAGCAGGATGGCACAGGAGCAGTTCTGGACTTTCCACAGCCCTTGGTGGGTGGCTTGTCAGTGGCTGTTTGCTCTGTCTGGTTTGCCTGACCTCCCCAGTGCCACTGCAGCTGCTGGGATGATGTCTTGGTGTGGGCTGCCTGCTGCAGCTGAAGAAAGAGATGCCTGGACAAAGGGATAAAAGGAAGAGGTACCACCCCACAGCCGCCACCCCATAATCACCACCCCATAACCACCCCACAACCACCACCCACTATCTACCACCCTACAGCTGCTACCCCATAACCACCTCCCCATAACCACCACCCCACAGCCATCACCCCCTATCTGCCACCCTACAGCTGCTACCCCACAGCCCCTCATAAAGAGGAGGTTGCATCTACCCCCTTTTCAGAAGCAGCTGTGGCAGAGGGAGCACAGATGGATGTCCTTGTCTTCCTTTGAGGTTACAGAATAAAAACAGTGCATGTGAAGTGTTACTTTTTTTTTTAAATTTATATAGCTATTTTTTTAACGTTAGTTGCTTTTTTCTGTTGCACAAATGACTTGCTCTTGTTTTCAAAATACAATGAAGATAATTACAGAAGTGAATTTAGAGTGGAAGGCTTGGTTTTCTATTATGTGCCTGCAATGATCTTCCCAGAAGCAGTGATTTGACAGAAAATTACTTTTATCACCATTTACAGGAGGTGGTGAATGCTAAATCTATAGGAAGTTCATGACATGGTCAAAGCTTCCCAAGCACAAACCAACCAAGGCAGCTGCCTGGTTTTCCATTGTTCTTCTCAACTCAGTTTGTGGCTCAGACCTCAGGTCGTTTTGTCTGGTGTTGTGTCTGATTTGTGTTGACCTATACTCTGAGGCTTCATTCAAAGGATCCTCCTGCCTGTTGGCCTGCGTGCAAGACAGAGGTGACTTGCACGGATTTTCAGGACGCTGACTAAGCCAATCTTTTTGAAGTTGAGTACAGCATTTGATTCAGCACTGTGTGAAAATCATTAAAAGTACTAATCCCTGTAAACTTTCCCTAATCCGTTCGCGTAGCTGTGATGTAACAGATGACCTAAGTCTGGCATGCACAAGTCAGATGACTGGACTGAGTTGTTAAATTTCAAGCCCATGAAGTTGCATTTACCTCCCCCTCCTACCTGCAGCTCTTCCTGACTTCTGATTTTTTTTTTTAATTTTTTTTTTTTTTTTAAATTTCCAGTAGGTCATACACTGGGGCACTGGCCCATGAGATGAGCTTTGTCTTGATTTCTTGCCCATGTGACATAGAAACAAATAATGATTGCTACTAACTTTGTTGGGAGGCTGAGGGTTGCATTTTATCATTCTCAGTTAGCATGGGAACTATCCTTGCAAGCCAGATTTTCCAAATCATGCATAGTATCTTTGCTCCCCACCTAATTAACAGAATGGCAAGCCCAGATGTGCTTGGAGTGGAAAACTTGATGCACTCCAACAGCATGGATCCCTGCAGAGAGCTCTCAGGTCTAATAGGCATTGAGCACTGGGAAATTAGCGCACTTGCAGCTCTGTTGTACTTCCCACTGTTCCTAGCTCCAGCAGGGCTCTGCAGGGACAGCCAGCTCCCACTGGGTGCAAAAACAGATTAGACCTATTGGGGTTTTAGTAGCTGAGGTTCAGTGTCTGTGCAGTTACGCCATGTAACTGTGTTCCTGGGTGGACTCGGAGCTGGCTGGGCTTCTGCAGAACTGGGCAAGATGCCTTTACGTCTGCAGAACTGCCTGCCTTGTCATTATGATGATCCCACAGTGGTAAGAGGCATTGAATGGATTATCATGGCTTAGGTTTAGAGAAGGGAAGGTAACTATTTTGCAGGAGAAGAGGGCTGGCTGAGCCTTCTACACTAAGCGATGTGACAGGTAAAGCTGTAACTCTAGGCTGTAATTTTCTGGCACAGGAAACCTTGCTTTTTTTCCTATGGCCCTCTGTCAGTTGATTTATAATACTTAAGAATCCTGTTTTGCTGAGCGTTTACCTTCTCTAGTGAGCATACCACTCGTGAGCAGCCTCTTTTTGACTGCTTGAATGTCTATTTTATAGACTGGTGAAGGAAAAGAGCATGGGTCCGTGAGCGTTCTAAGGCAGTTTTCATTCAATAAACTACTTAGAGCTTGGAGTTAGTTGCCTGGTTTTGGAGAGCCATACAATCTGATGCCTGCTCCTCTTAAGCATCTTCTAGTTGTGAGGTTCATTGTTGCCAGAATTCTGTCATTCTTGAGTGTGTTTCTGTGGATACCACGTAGGAAAACTATTGGGTAGACTTCGTCAAATGTTTGAGTTTCAGACAGACCACAGAAAATGTATTTCATTGGTCTGCTACAAATATGACTTTGGTCTGACTTCTGGAGCCAGAGCAGTAACTACTTCTGCTGGAACTCTTTCCATGTGAGCTTTATCTTCTGCTAGACTGCCTGCTATTGGTTGTTTTACTGGTAATCTTAAGAACTGTGTCCTATAAAAAGTAATAGATCAATTTACTCTTGTAACACGTGGCAAATACATTAAGGAGTTCAGATTGTTTGGAGATTTTTCTTCTACCAGAGCCCAGATATAAGGAAGGGCTCGCTTACTTCATCTAGACTTCAGGTGTTTGAGGGATTGCAGTGTGCTTTCCATCAGTAAACTTGTATTTGTCTTGTGTGCTCTATATAGTGTACGTGGAGATAACACTGTGTGTAATTGACAGCTTTGTGTAAACAGTTCAGCAATGCTCAGGAAATCTTTCATGTCTGTTTTGGATTGTGAACAGCACAGGCTACAGTATCTGTAATTTATGTCGAGCTGTAATTTAGGCTAGAACCACAAAATGCAGTGAATTCTGCCATTTTGGTAAGCGTTGGAACTTTGTTTCATGGCGTCTTAGTGAGATGTAATAGCTCTGTTCTTATTGAATCTAATCTTTGGTACAGTTTATGTGGATTATATGTATTATTTTTTTTATCTTGTACTTCAGCAATACTCAAAGAGAAAAAATGAAATTAAGTTGTTTTGCTACAAAAAATTCAGTAGTTGCTAGTTACAGAAAAACAATGCAGGGCCCCAAACCTTCCCCTATATCCCCTGTAGTTACTCTGGTTGAAGTTCTATTTAATATTCCCATCAACTTTGAATAGCTAGCCTGAAGATTCACAGCAGAATTATGATATTGAAGTATACTCTGTGTTGGGATGGATGACAACAAGGAGCTTGAGTATACTCATGATTTCATTGCAGCTACACTGAATGTTCAGCTGCAGTCGTTGAGCTCCTTGAGCGGCTGCATGGCCTGAGATCTGCACAGCGCCTGCATAGTTTGACTTCAGTCAGGCAGTAGAGCCTGCTTCCCCCAGCTCTGCACAGCATGGACATGTGGCCTGTTTGCCAGGCAGTTCCTGAGCCTCAGGACTTCATCACTGTGTTCTTGAGATAAGCTGAAATCTGACTTTGTGTGCTGACTGCTTAGCAGCTCCCACATCTGTACATCTGTGGGAGGAGCAGACTGTGGGAGCAGTTAAAGCCTCTCACCTGTTGCAGGTTAAGCTGTTCCCGTTCCACGTTTGGTCCTTGAAGTGACTTCTTGCCTTGGAAAGTCCAAGTGCCTGCATTCCATTTGCCATTCAGCTGAAGGACAAAGATGAAGGCTTGTATCTTCGTAGAGGTCTTTTACTGCAGGAGAACATTGATCCGCTTGTTTGGTTGCCGTGTTTTTCTTTTTTTTTTTTCTCCTCAGCTCCTTGAACCTTCAGATCGTCCTTGGTTAGGAACCTTTCAAGTGTTTGTCTTCTCAGCTGCTGGGATAACCTTTCTCTTCTGACTAAAGATTTCATTCCTGTATTTGTAACCTCTGAACCAGTGTAATTTAGAAAAGGTTTTACGAGCTTTTAAAGTAAACATGACTGGTGTTTGCCTTAATTCTATTTCACAAGCTGCAGGAAGTAATGCTTTAAAAGCAGCTGATTAAAAGTCAAATGTATGCTTTCAGCAATGTTTTTATGTCTGTCAAATCAATACACATTAATGATGCTCTGGGGAGACCTGATAGTGTTCTTTCAGTGTCTAAAGGGGGGCTGAAAGAAAGAAGAGAACAGACTCCTTATCAGGGTCTGTTGTGATAGAACAAAGGAAAATGGTTTCAAACTAAAAGAAGGGTGATTTAGACTGAATATAATGAAAAACCTTCTTATGGTAAGGGTAGTGAAGCACTGGGACAGATTCCCCAGAGAGGTGTTGGATGCGTGTCCCTAAGATGTTCCAGGTCAGGCAGGACAGGGCTGTGAGCACCTGATCTAGCTGCTCGTGGCTCTGCTCCTTGCAGGGGAGTTGGACTTGGATGATCTTTAAAGGTCATTTCTCATTCAGATGGTTCTATGATTACTCTTTGTGTATTAAATGCATCCATATGTAAATACTATATTCCTATTACTGAATTTTAGTACTGAAAACCTTTTTGTCTTGGAGTTAGCCAGATCTGTTGATGAGATTACCAAATGGAGAAATGACTGATGTTTGCTGCTGACGTCAGTAGTCAGTTATTATTCAGAGATCAGGTAATGATATGGAATACATCCCCCCTCCCTTCTGCACGCATGCTAAATCAGTAGCAGATTAGTTCACACCATCTTCATTGGTGGCTTAAAGAAGGGTGGCTGATGTTGCACTGATTTTTCATGAGCTGCACCTGCATTTCTGCTTTTGCAGCTCTACTGTTGAAGTAGCAGGGCAAGGAAAAATGGTTTTATGTTGAGGGAAGGAAGGCTTAGGTTGGATGTCAGGGGAAGTTCTTTTTTTATGAGAGTGGTGAGGTGCTGGAGCAGGCTGCCCAGAGAGGTTGTGGATGCCCCATCCATCCTTGGAGGTGTTCAAGGCCAGATTGGATGGGGCCCTGGGCAGCCTCGTCTAGTATTAAACGTGGAGGTTGGTGGCCCTGTATGTGGCAGGGGGTTGGAAATTCATGATCCTTGAGGTCCCTTCCAACCCTGGCCATTCTTTGATTCTGTGGTAGCAACTTCTAGCAGGCACATAGCACCAAGGTGCTGATGCTTCAACCGCCTTTGCTTTGCAAAATGCAAATTTTCTGCAAAATGTTTGAATCCTCATGAGCTTAAATGTCTGTAGCTTGCAGTGTTTAAGTCACCAATAGAGCATTCAATAGGAATAACCTAGACTCATTTGGACTTTGCTTTGAACCTAATGTAACCTGAAAATTTTGTCCTTTATTTAGTTTCATGTGTTGGTACATTTATTTATCATCACTTAATTGTGCACAAACTAGAAATCAGATTCTTGGTAGCTGATTCACTGTGTAGCCATGAACAATTGTACAAGTACAGTGTCTTATATTTCTCACAGTATGATGTTAATCTTGCTTACAGCGCAGTCCAGAACAACTCTATGGAAACAGCAGTGCAGGATTAAATCAACTGTGCCATATATGTATATATATACTCCTCTTAATTGGAATAGATGGTCAGTATAGAAGTGGCTAAGGACTCTGAAGGTAGTATAGCTCTGTGAGTATGGACAGTGATGACTCCCTAGTCTTATGAGATTGCTGCATTTTTATACACAGTGCTTAATGGTGGGCATATTTCTGACATACCATGCAGGAAAATGTGTATGTAAAGTGTGGTGTGTTATGGCTTTTGAGGCTGTGAGTTGTCTGTAATGGCACTTACTGGACAGTAGTTATGTTCAAATCTTGTATTGAAAATTATTAAACAACTGTATGTGATCTGCAGAACACAAGCATAATGCACTAGATAACAGTGTATATCTTCAGTATAGAAAGGAATTTGGAGTACCTAGTGTTGTATAATTATAAAAGGTCAAATGTAGCCCCCATGTTTGGTTCCACAACTGGCATATGCAGTTATCTAAGTAACAAGGTTGTAATGTTGTTTTGAGTCACAAAACTCATATCAAGCCATGGAACAGTCACTATTGCTTAACATGGAGGCAGTTAGGATCTTACTGTTTTAACTTAGTTAACAATCAGCTTAAGTTAACTGAGCTAAGTGTTTTAACATGGTAGCTAAACCTCAGTAGTTAGGAATGTAGGTTGTTAGCTTTGTGTAACTGGCTCCAAATAGCTGAGCAAATGTTCTATCAGCAATTGAAAAACATTTGCTCTTGCCAGTTAGGATTTACAGTAGCTGATTTTAATGAAGACCTTGGTATTTAGATGGACTGTTTTCCATTTGCCATTGCTGCTACATTAGTAGTTCCCATACCCTGATCCCAACCCTGGTGACATCTGGCTGCTGCTGGTAGCCCTTTTCTCCAGGGGAAAAAAAACAACCAACAGAAATGAGATAGAAAAAAGTCGCCTGTAGTGGCATCCTGGAATAAAAATTTCTGTTACACCTTGGATTTCTGAGCCTGCTAAGCACAAAACAGAAAAGCTTCTTGCTGATCATGAGTTCAAAGCTGCAATTTAATTACTCATAAAGCGTGTTTGAGAGAGCATTTGTACCTGGACATTTATTGTGTACTCTGCACCATTTCTTTTCACTCATCTCACTGGTGGTGTTGTTTGCAGGACCACGATAGAACCGCATTACTACATTTTTACTACAGCTGCATTGAGGTAGCCCGGATTTCCCTCTGGAGAAAATGTAACATGGACTTGCTTCCTTAGAGTCCTGTGCTGAGCTAGGTGATTTGCTCAGTGCTGAGAATATGGCTCTTATTGGTAGTGATGTTGTATCCCTTGGTTGTCTGACACTACTCACTATCATCAGCGGTCACCTGTTTGCTTCATGGGGTTTGCTGCATGTGGTTTTGCACTGGGAGGTTTCTGTATGGGGACACTGCATGGGGGATGCAATGTGGGAAAGCTTGCGTTTCAGTCCTTAGTTCTCCTCTATTACTTGAGGCAGTTACAGACTACATCATCTTTAGTTTTACTGAGTTTCTGCTAGCTATTAAGTGATGTATTTTTTGTTTTGGTCTACTGTTAGTATATTTTAGTTTGCCTCATATTCACTGGATTTTCCAGGAAGATAAGAGTTTCTATTTCAGGACTTAGATTGGCTCAGTGCGGCTCCATTCCTGGTTTTCAGACAGCTCAGTTCCACTCTGTTTTGGCACAGCCACTGCTGGATCTGCAGGCTTTCACTGTCCTTTGAGTGACAGCAGTTGCTGCTGTTGGTGCATGGCTTGCTTTCCTGAAAGAGCCTGTGGCTGTGCCAGCTGCATGTCTGGCTCTTTCTGGAGGAGAGTGGAGGACTGTGATTTCATTCTCAACAGCTTTGTGTGGCTGTGGGTTGAATTTCAGAGGTGAATGCTCAAGAGAAGAACACGGGCACAACAAACTGCTTGGATGAAAAAAACTGGAAGTTGGGTCACTCACGAGTCAGATAACACAGCCTTGAAGCAAGCAGTTCCTTAAGGGAGCTTGTGGTGCTCTTGGTTTGAGCCTTTTTGTGCACATGCTGTCCAGCAGGAGGGTTTGATGAGATTTTGCTTTCGTGGTCTGGGAAGTGCAGACCTATTATTTTCTGTAATGCAACATTTCCAAATTGACTGGCCGGACACAAAGCCTGCATTCAAAGATACGTAATTGAAAACAGAGTTCCCAGGGCAGCTTTCTACTTCTTTCGTTGTTCTTGAATGATAAAAGAGGGAAGTTCATGAAAATCTGTTTTTTACACATCTTATTTTCTTGTGCTTCGGCAAAGATGGTGTGAGTTTTTATTTGTTTTTGTTTTTTTTTTTTTTTTTTAAACATTTCGTAGAGGGTTCTTTGTTTGAAGGAACTTATTGCTGATAAAATCTGTTGGAGTTCAATAGACTCAATATGTCTGTGGAAAGGGGGTGGTTCAGCCAGCGTACTGTACTTCCTTTTTCTAAAAGGCTTTGACGTGGTCGTATGCGAAGGTTGTTCAAGAAGCTATGATGGAAGTCTGACAAGGGCTTTCTTTTCTAATCCACGTCTAAAGAACAAGAAGAAAAGAGGTAGTAAACAGATGCCTTGTTAACAGTATAATTTGTGAAATCATCAGATGATTGTTGAGTCCTGTAGCAAATATGTGACTAGAGCTGTTCCCCAGCAGTCTGCACAGGAGCCTCAGATACACAGCGAGGAACACTGACCTGGCGAGGGGATGGCATTGAGTTAAGGGAGCAGAACTGACTGAAGAGCTGCAGAAGGGCATGGTGGTAGATGTGGCTGGTAGGTGGCACTTTGTGTTGGGAAATGCTGGGTCATGAGTACAGAGGTGAGGGGCATGGTGTTGTGCTGGTTACTGTTGCTCAGGATAGAGCCTCTGCACTCACTGTGGATACGTGGCTCTGTGGAAACGTGAAGACTTCTGTTTGCCTCATGAAAGGAATGGAAGTCAAGATTTAAAATGGTATTATGCTAATACAAAAATGTAAGATGTAAGTTAAGCACTGCAATAGGCTCCCCGGGGAGGTGGTTGAGTCACCATCCCTAGATGCGTTTAAAAATCACTTGGATATGGTGCTCAGGGACATGATTTAGCAGAGAGTTGTTAGAGTTAGGGTTGTATGGTTGGGTCGTGGTTGGACTCGATGATCTTTAAGGCCTTTTCCAACCTGAGCAGTTCTATGGTTCTGTGATTATAGCAGGATGGTAAAACGGCGTGGAAAAAGTAGAGAGTGATCTGCTAGCTGTATCAAAACACAAACTATGTTGCAAAATTGGAAGTTAAAATAAACAAAATGCTGTGTATTTCTTGGCAGTGCCTGGTTAAATTACATAACGAACTTACTGCTGTAATCTCTTATAAAGGGTATATCACAAGTGGTTGGAAAAGGGATCTGTCACTGTCTTTTAACCACAATCGTGGTGATATAACCTGCAGCTCATAGAATGTCCTGGGCCCTTGCTTGTTGGCTTGTCCAGCAATGGTTCCCTTGCTGTTAGGTGTTGGCAGTAGCTTGCTAAAGATGAGATGGCGAAATCCCTGCTGTGTTTTCACAATGTCTGACTTCCTTCTCGTCATGCTTCCAGGGATCAAAATGTAAATATATTTTTTTTCAGCTTGTTAAAAATATTGTAAGAACTACTGTCTATGTCAGCCAAGTCCTTGGATTTCAACTTCAAGTACTTCACAGGCTGAGCGTTGCCTTCTTCCTGTGATTTGGCAGCTTTCCATTTGTCTGACAAGACAGTTCTGCTTCTAAATAAAAGCATCTCTTTAAACCACAGTAGCCAAAGACAACATGCTGTAGTAGAACTCTGGCAATCAACTTTTCACTTGCCTCTATCTGCCTCTCATGTACAGCAATCACTGATTGCATTGTGATTGCTGTGATGGCTGTGCAAAGGAAAAGTAATTCATGTAGATGTAACTCCTGACTGTAGTGTAGCGTTTAGGGTGTGATCCAACTCAGGGTCACTTTTTTCACAACCCTCATTCCTGTGTTTGTTACCAAGATATCCCTCTTGAACAGAGACATCTATTATTATTTATTATTTATCAGTGTCTTTTCTCTCTGAACTGCAGGCTTGCATTGCACTGCAGTTGCTTGATGCATGCCTGTATATCTTTATTGGGATACTTAAAAGCTGGCAAAATAAGGATGTGAATCTAGACTCAGAGGTCCCTACCCTCCTTTTCCAGTCCCTTGTTGATCATAAAATCATAGAATCACAAGGTTGGAAATGACCTGCAAGATCATCTTAGCCCAACCACCCTCCAATACCACTGCTACCACAAGCACTAAACCATATCTCGTAGCTCCTCATCCAGACGCCTCTTGAACACTGCCAGGGATGGTGACTCCACCACCTTCCTGGGCAGCTGTTCCAGTGCCTGACCACTCTCTGAGAGAAAAGATATGTCTAATCTAAATCTCATTTGGTACAACTTGTGGTCATTTCCTCAGGTCCTGTTTGTAGCCTGGGAGAAGAGGCCAAACCCCTCCTCATCACAACCTCCCTTCAGGAAGGGATGGTGAATTCAGAGATACATGGCTGTTAATGGCAGTGATCTAAAGAAACTTCTCAGTGGTTGTATTTTTAGCAGAAGCTCTCCATGCTTAGAAAACTTTGAATTTTGTCCTGATTCAGAAGCACGTTTCAAAATGTGTTAAATATTCTTACAGCTTTTCTTATGCATGAACTGGACTATTAATATGTGATACAAAGATTCCCTTTTTCTGAAATAGAAAAGACATTTTATCAAAAAGTTACCAAATAAGCTGTCAAAGAGCTCAGCCTGACATATCTTGCAGATTTGTTTTACCCACAGCCATCAGTTAATATCCCCTGCTCTGAGTGCTGTTTAAATTACACAGGAGGCATTATTTTTGGAGCAATGTGCAACAGAAAATTGGTGGGAAGGTTGAGCCTCTACTGCCACAGCACCAACACCTGCTTCTGTAGTGGGCTGACACAATGATATAGGAGGTGTTGCTTTCAGTGCATCCCTTGCTCTTTGGTTTACTGTAATGAGGCGAATCAGGAGTGTGCACCTGGTGTCAAAAGCAGAGCAAACTGTGTAGCAGAGCAAGATGGCAGTGGGTATGGCCTCCTAATGAGCACAGAAGTGCTTCTGCTGCAGATACATCCTTGCTTCCTTGGGTGTGCTGGCCTTACAACAATGCTGTGCTTGGAAAAGTGACCAAATGAAAAATAACTACTGCTTTATCTGAAGTTTATATGCATAGTACTATTTTGCTTAAAGTCTCTTACCCTAGCAATAATGTTGGGAAAATGCAAAGAAAAGGTTTGTTTTGGGGTTGCAAATTCCTTAAAGCGTATCTAAGTAATGGACTGAATGAACAGGGGATGGCAAAGTTGTGTTGCAATATATTTCATTTTGTGAGCTCTACTTATCACAGTTGTCAGTAATTCACTGCCCAGCATTCAGTAACGCAGGTAGAAAAGCTCTCTGTCATGTTGAGATTTTGAAATGCATTTTAAAAAATGGGCAACAGTGATATTTGGATCGTGTTAATAGAGAAGCACACCAAACTCTGTAGCCTGAGTGGAAATGAACACTACACACTTCTAACTGTAAATACAATTCCAACAGAATCCACAAGGACAGATGTACCTTTAATATCTCAGACCAGTTATTTTGTAGCTAATAAAGGAATATAGGAACCTGGGCTTTGATTTCAGTTTTCTAATGGTGATAAGAAAAATCAGGTTTCAGTAGTTGCAGGTGAGCGAAGATTCCAGAGTAGGGGCTGCACTGGAGCTATTGCAGCCCAGAAGTCTGGTTCCTCAGCACTCTAAGCCACCAGGTTTGACTCTTCCACAACTGCTGAATGGTACTCTCTAGCTTTTCAAATATTCAGAGGAACAAGCATGAATCCTAGTAGTGACCTGGTTTAGGGAACCTGCTTTGGCAGGGGGGTTGGTCTCGATGATCTCTTAGAGGTCCCTTCCAACCCCTACAATTTTGTGATTCTGTGATAGTGAAAAGTCGTATTATTGACTTGAATTGTGTCTTTGAAATGACTAACCAAAGCCTTTTTCTTTCCCAAAGCCTTTTCTTACTCTCATGAATCTTCACTGTTCACCAGACGTCCATACATTTCTGTGCAAGGCCTTTGTTCCTGCCTGCCTGGAGCAAGTTCATGTGATTCACCCTTGTCGTAACCTCTGTGAGAAAGTGTATTCCGACTGCAAACAACTGATTGACACTTTTGGAATCACGTGGCCTGAAGAGCTGGAATGTAGCAGGTGTGGTATTTGTTCATGTGATAAGTGATGGAGGTGATAATTTTCAGATGTTGTATAGTTGACCCAGACTGAGTTGAAGCATTAAATAGTAGAAGCCGTACCTTTGTCCTAACCACCTGTGTGTGCAAATTCATCCTTACATTACTTGTCCCATTCCATATGGCAGAGGTCTCACTTTCAGTGATGACAGCTTTTTTCTCTCAGTTGTTCAGGTCTTTGTTCTGGAGACAAGGCAACTTATGCTACATTGAGATTCTGACCTTCACCTGCAGATATCTATAAATGTGTAAGGCCAGATGTTCTTTACAAGAAGTATAGGAAAGCAGCAGGGAATAGAAACTTAAATCCAGTTTCTGGCCCCCCTGCAGTTACTAAACCATGCTGGTGCTGAGGCAGAGCTGGGATAGTAGTACTCTGCCGTGATTCTTGATAGATGGTGGTTCAGGAAAGAACGTGATAGATGGCATTAACTTGATTTCCCTTTTTTCTGTTACACTTCAATTTCCTTTTTTTTTTTTCCCCTCAGCAGTCATTACAGCTGTAAATCATTATATTACTGCTACTGTTCACTGAAATGTTCTTACTTTGTTCATGTGGGAAGCACTGTCTGCCCAACAGGTAGGGAGGTCCATGTGATAGTGTGCCATGTTCTGAAAACAGCAGAGATGCTGCTATTGGGGCCTGTGGAAGAGCAGCTGGCATGAGGATGGCCCTCAGATTCAACTGCAGTTCTGAGATTCACACTCCAATATTCTTACAGACACAAAAAATACTCCCTAATACATGTGTGAATGAAGTTTTTGCTGTTCTGATGCATAGTGGTCTGACCCATGTTTATTGAAACAACCTGCTACAGAATCAGTTTTCTCAATTATTATCCTGGCTTTGTTTGGACAGCGTAATAATGCAGAGGAAAAAGTAAGAACAAGTTTCTTAGCTCAAGCTGAGCTTCCAAATTAATGATGAGGAAAAATATTTTTACATTTAAGGTCTGCACACAATAGCACTAGACAGAGAACATTTTGAGGCAACAGAATCTCACTTTATCAGCTGAAATGCAAAAAATGTTATTTTTTAAATACATAAATTTGGAATGCAAATGAACATCAATCCCTTTTTGAGTAAATGCTTACCTGAGTTATAATTAAATAATCTTGTTTGAAGATCTGGCCAACACCACTAATCCTGTATTAATGTAATTTTTAAAAAGTTTGTATTTTTCTAGGTAAGCCTGTAAGCAGTTGAGTCGTGAGCCATCTCTAGAAGAACATTATGGTGCTAGAAGACAATTGCTGAAACAGAGCTTTTTGCAGTACTTATGTTTTTTGCTTTTTGTCTTTCTCAGGTAGTTCTGTTATAGACAGTAAAGTGTCGTCGTAACACAAAATCATCACCATCATATGGCAGTCATCAGTTAGTTCAAGTTACTATGAGCCTTCATTCTTTGCTCCTTGATTTGAAGCTTGTGTTTTGACAGATCATTACTATGTCTCTCCAACAGTCTATTATTATCAAGATAAAATCTATACTATAAATATTCTCAGTACACAGGTGTAAAATTTTGGATTAAGACTACAGAACAATTGCAGTTTGAGTAAACTGTGTTGTAAGCAGTAAAACAGAGCAACATTAAGCAGTTGTGTTTGAGCCTTCTAAACTGACAATGTATTTGATCTGTTTTTTAAAATGCCAGTTGATATTCATATAATGCACGTTTTGCATTATGTGTAAAACTGAAGTGTTTGGAATCAGATTTTACTATTAGTAAGAAATAACTGTAGTTGATAATGATATTAATATTTTTGTTATTTTTTTTTTTTTTCTAGACTAGTCAACTGTGACGAGTCTGCTCCTGCCACTGCTCCTGTAACCACCAATGCACATGGAACTCAGAAGACCCCAGGGCAGACACGAAGGGATTTTGGATTCTGGTGTCCACGGCACCTACACACTTCCAATGGACAAGGCTACAAATTTCTGGGCATCGATCAGTGTGCACCACCGTGTCCCAACATGTACTTCAAAAATTATGAATTGGATGTTGCAAAAAGCTTCATTGGGATAGTTTCAATCTTTTGTCTCTGTGCTACGCTTTTCACATTCCTTACTTTTCTGATTGATGTTAAAAGGTTTAGGTACCCAGAGAGGCCGATCATCTATTACTCCGTCTGTTACAGCATAGTGTCTCTAATGTACTTTATTGGATTTCTTCTTGGGAATAGAACTGCCTGTAACAAGGCAGATGATAAGCTAGAAATCGGGGAAACAGTTGTTCTTGGCTCCCAGAACAAAGCCTGCACAGTCCTTTTCATGGTTTTGTACTTTTTCACGATGGCAGGAACAATATGGTGGGTGATTCTGACAATCACTTGGTTCCTTGCAGCAGGAAGAAAATGGAGTTGTGAAGCTATTGCACAGAAGGCCATGTGGTTCCATGCAGTTGCGTGGGGGATACCTGGTTTTCTAACCATTATGCTTCTTGCAATGAACAAAGTGGAAGGGGACAATATCAGTGGAGTTTGTTTTGTAGGTCTCTATGATGTGGATGCCTCTCTGTACTTCGTGCTTTTGCCGTTATGCCTTTGTGTTTTCTTTGGTCTCTCTCTTCTGTTAGCTGGTATTATCTCTTTAAATCACGTGCGCCAAGTCATACAGCATGATGGCAGAAACCAAGAGAAGCTAAAGAAATTCATGATCAGAATTGGAGTTTTTAGTGGTTTATACTTAGTGCCGCTTGTGGCACTGCTTGGATGTTATGTCTATGAACTGGTGAACCGGAAGATCTGGGAAACAACTTGGGTGTTTGACCACTGTGACCAGTACCATATTCCTTGTCCTTACCAGGCAAGTGGCAGTTTGCTTTGTCAATAATATTGTGGAGTTAATTAGCAAAAACCCTTATGCGTTGCTGTGTCCTGCAGTGTAGCCTAGCAAATATTTTTTGTGTTAAGTAGTCAGCTCAAGAAGATACAGTGATAAGTTGCTTTTTGAGTCACAGTTGATGGTATCACACTTCTGCTTTGAAGCTTTTGACTGAGCAAATTGATTGCATTCAGCATGTAAGTTCCAACTCAGCAGAGGAAATGCTTCCACTCCATTTCACAAATAATGCTGGGGGATTGTTTTTCACCATATCTGTTCTTAAGAGCAGTTACTCAGTGTTTGGATGTCTGGCTCAGTGTTTCAGTATCTAAGGTGAATTTTCATCATTTTCTATTGAGGTGGAAAAAATGAGTCTTGAAAATTGAGTCTAGATTGAATTTTAAATGTTACTTGCTACCATAGATTTAAAATAATTTCATCTTTTTTTCTTTGAAGTGCAGAACTGTGAAACACTTGAAATGACACCTTTCCAATGTATTTTTTTCATGATAGCTGTCAGTTGTAGGCTGATATTCAGTAACGTAGAAGAAACTTTTAAAAACAAAAATATGCTTTAAATTGCAGAGATGTTCAGAAATGACTCTTAAAAAGAAATTGACTTATTGGGGAAGCTTTTAAAGTCAAGGTATCCTATATTCAGTATTCTCAGTGGATTAAATCTTTTGTAAAGATACAGAACTCTCTGCAACTGGAAGTAATTTGTGGTTTGTCTTTCTATATAAGAACAAATAGAAAGTAGAAACCATTCCTAGGAAAACGCAAGTTTCACACATTATCTTTCATTGCTTTGTATATAACATCTATGCTTTTACTGCAATAAGCTGTCATCAGAGAATATAAGCACAAGCATTGTGGCATGGATAAGGTGTGATCCTTCCATGTTCTCAAACATCCTTCTGTGCCCTCTGCAACGTTCTTAACAAGTGCATTTCAGCAAGTCTTAGATCGAGCTCAGTATCAGCTTAGCTAGTCTAGAATAAACAAGGTTGAAAATGAAGCTTGTATTCATTTTACCAAAAACAACCAAAGAAAAAAAAAAAAACAAAAAAAAAAACCCAAAACACATAATGTTTTGTAGTGCTTAATTATAACATCTTAGCATAATAAGGCATAAAGAACATGCATTCTTAGTCTGGAATTAACCTACTGGAAAGAGTAAATAGCAAGAGGGAGTGTTCTACAATAACAGATCCCAATAAGATGTAATTATTGGGATCTGTCTGTATAGTAAACAGCATGTGCTAACTGTAGAGTAACTTAGAGAGGTGTGCTTGGCTGTGACTTCTCTAAGCTAGCTTGCAGACCTCTTTACACTGATCAGAGCAGAACCAAATAAAAATAAATGTTAGTACAGGTTAGTTGATGTTACATGGCTGACTCAAATGCTAACTTTTGTTTGGCACGGTAACCAGGTAATGTAAATTCAATTAGCAGTTTAGGAGCAAAAGATTGTTACAGAGCTCCTATGATCCAGTTTTGCAGATGGTTGCTTAAATCTGGCAATAACCAGAAAACAGCTGTGTGACTCCCCATGGCTCCAGCGATGCTGTCTTGTGATCACCCAGATCATCCACTCATCCTTTATGCTGAAAGGGTGAATCTGACTCGTGCAAGCCATCTCAGGAGAACGTGGTTACAAATACTATTACCCTTTCAATTTAAAAGAAAAATATTTCTTTCTAACTAATCTCTGCACTCAACGGAGAGTGTGAGCAGACGTGACCAGGTCTTGTCTGTACATGTCTTGTGTGTGTCTGCAGTATGTGCCTCAACAAAGCAGAGCAGCCGTGAGGACAATTATGTTAGATCTCTCCAACATAATTTGTTTTTCTGCATTTAAAAAATGAATCAACAAGTATGTTGTTGACTTTGTACTGATTAAACTTTATCTTCCAGGCAAAGGCGCTCGCAAGACCAGAAATATTTCTGTTTCTGATGAAATATTTGCTGACATTAATTGTTGGCATATCTCCAGTGTTCTGGGTGGGAAGTAAAAAGACCTGTTCGGAGTGGGCCAATTTCTTCAACAGAAACCGCAAAAGAGAGTAAGAGCAATTTTAATTCCTGGTTTTTGAAACGTGTATTTCAAAATATGTAGGACTTCAGACATGGTTCTGAAGTGTAGCTCAGGAGTCCAAGTGTTGTCCTTGAACCCTTTCTTTTTTTGGAGTCTGCATATGGGCATCAGCAAAAACTTCTGCTGAACTCTGTGGAGACTTTATGGACACAATGACTCTTTGACTGCATTCTGAGAAGACAAAATATTTTCCTCTCTTCTGTTCTCTGCATACAGATGTGTGACCGTGGTAATGCATTGGGTAATACATCTCTGCTTTCCAGTCCAGGTCAGGAAAGATAACTTTGGTTGTTTAGATCCTTTCTTGTATTTCAGCTCCTTCATTTGGCACAGTACATAACTGCTATGTTTACTATCATGTAATAGCAACATCCTCTGCTTTTCTTGTTAGCCCGGCTTGCTTGTTTGAAAATGAATTTTCATTGTGCCATCCTTAGTTAGGCTTTATTGTATTAAAGTACTGTTCCTTATTTGTATTCTGAGACAGAACAACTCAGTTTTATTATCTAATTTTAGTAATTATATATCTGTGATTTTAAAGAGGTTACAAATATCTCCATTTCTTGCAGCTGTCATTTTGCCTTTTTATTCCTCATGTAGTTGTTTTTTAAGATCATCTGTATTGCTCATAGGTTATAATGTATTTTAAGGTCTTTTTGTTTCTTTGAATTTCCCAAGCCAGCAGTCCTTAAGCTCCTTTTATTTTGCATCTGCATTCCATGATGGTGAGCTTATAGCTTTCTTTCCCTCTCCTCACTTTCCATTTCCTGTATAATTTTTCCTGCATTTCAGATGTTAACTGCTTTCAGCTACAAGAGCTTTAAAGTAATGAAGTGGGTTTTATAATACCAACCATTTTTTCACTTGAACAAAGTTTACGTTGCATAGGGTTAATTTGGTAATACAGCTGCTTATGAGCTAATCCTGCTTTCCTCTCTTAGATGACTGACTTACTGAAGGCATTGGACCTACTTGCAGAAGTAAGAAATGTGGAAATCGGCTTTATTTAATTGTTCCACAGACATAATTACTTTGGAACCATGACAGTCAGATTCTTCTCCTCTTTTCTCATACACTTGTTTTCCTCGTGTTCATTAACATCCAGCTCAGATTACATCATTGGTTGCTGTTCTTCTACATTTTGGTGTACCAAGTTATATTTCAGGTTATCAAGTTACATATCAGGTTAATTCAGTGCTCTGTGTGTTTTCTTTCAGTCCAATCAGTGAGAGTCGAAGAGTACTACAAGAATCATGCGAATTTTTCTTGAGGCACAATTCCAAAGTTAAGCATAAGAAGAAGCACTACAAATCAAGTTCACACAGATTGAAAGTAATTTCTAAGTCAATGGGAACTAGCACGGGTGGCACAACGAATCATGGGACTTCTGCAGTAGCAATCACCAATCACGATTACCTGAGCCAAGAAACTGTTGCAGAAATTAAAACTTCTCCAGAGACATCTGAGAAAGAGATGGAGGCGGGTGGAACATCAGCCCAAAAAGCTGAGGAAGGTGAAAACAGTGGAAATCAAATGTTAAGTATTTCTAAGCTGACCGTGGATCAGGTGGAAAAAAGAAACAAAGCAGACAGCATGTGTGATATGAGTAGCTTGTCTGAGAGCCTGAAGAGAATTGGTGAAGGCAGGTGAGAGTCCTTTGCTTTTTGTTTTTTGTATGTCTATTACCATTATTTCTACTTCTCTATGAAGAATCAGCATGCAGTTAACCCTGAGTAGCTGTTAAGTACTGTAATTCCTGCAAACTTTGACTATGTATCTTTAGCATATGGGCTATTTTACTGGGGGTTTTGGATTCTTTTTCCTTTTCAAGGTCCAATGCTGGAGCTTCAGCTTGTAGGATAGTTTTGAGCTGTTGATCCTCAAGAAATCTGGTTGCAATACAGTCATTTTTAGAGAAGTGTGAAGAAAAGGGGAGTGGGAGAATCTTGAAGTAGCCTACGGAACCCCCATTGTGTTCTCTGTACAGGAAAACAGCTTTAGATATTAGCAGTTTATTACTACAAGCTGTATTTTTTTTTCTCCTCCAGCCTAATGCATTGTGCTTAAAATGGATGGTTTTATTTCTCGTTACTGACAGGGTAACTCCCAGGAATGATTTTATTGAGTCTCCTCCGTTACAGAGCAGCAGTTCCCAAATAGCAGATGTCTCCCAGTCGGGCTCCATATCACTGCTTGTCTACTCGGCCGCAGATGGCAGGAAGGAGCTGGATTCAGGAAACAGTTCAAACCATTGAAAGACTGACATTTTTATATGAACTCTTTCCTTCTATAAAACTGATGTGGATTTTGTTACACTGAAAACAGCAGACGTTCTGTGCCTTACTGAAAATCAGACACATCTTGTTTTGCACTTATAAAGATGTAAGTTTTTGTGTTGGGGACAACTGGCAATAATTGTACTGTATTTATACCCATCCAGGAATAATGGAAATTGAAGTTCTATGGGACACAGCTGGATTGCTTAGTAGTAATTTAAGGAGATGAGAGAAATATTATTCCCAATGCAAAGAACACTATTAAGTAAATTGCATTGAATTAATGCAGAAAAAGCACTGTTACTTTTCAAGGTGTAAGATGTCAATCTGCAGCTTTGATATCTTACAAGTTTTTTACTTTTTCCTTTTTTACTACCTGTTAAACAGCATTATCACTTTAAGGGATGCAAAAAGTTACTCTCTAAATGGTGTCACGATGTGTCGTTTATAGCACTGCTTTATGGTAGTTTTTACACTGAATCTGAAATCGAAATGGTTTATTTTGTACATAGAAATGAATTATGTAAATAACTGACTGCATAAGGCCTATATTTAGAGCTGCTGTTTTGTATGTACTGTACAAATGTGGTCAAGTTCCCGTGCTTCTGTCAGATGCTACTGAAGTCAGCAGTTCTGTGGTGATTGGGCAATGTTATTCAGTTGTGAGCAAAACGGGTGCAAAACTCCACCATACCCTGCACGTTTGGGCAAGGCTGGGCAGACAGCACTGCGTCCCTCTGGAGGGACAGGGCCTGAGGTGCAGCGCTGCTTCAGGAAAGTGCTGCTTTCAGCATCTCCTGCTGTGCTGTCCTGGGGCATCGTGCCAAACAGGAGTGCTTCAGATCCTGGGCAGCACAGGGGCGGAATCTGAACGACTCGTTTGTTGGGTGTTGGTGGTGGTTGGTGTTGTTTTTCACAGAGCTGCAGTGACAGTGTACTTCCTTTCTGTTTCTATGCAAGTCACTTGATATCTATATATGTTAATTCTGTAGGGAGGTACCCTGCAGAAAATAAAGTTATGTTAATATGCAGGTTTGTTTAACAATACATTTATTTAAAATAAGACCTTAATGCTGTTTCTACAGAGTCTTAATTTTCTACACACTGCAACAGTATAATTTCTGTAACTCAGAAAGGCCTTAGAACCTCTAATGCTTCTCTTAGGGTAGAGCGGCACAAGAGCAGGTCCTGCTGATGTGGGTGAGTTGGGTTCTTCAGCTCTTAAGAATCCTGGCTCCGGTGAACCAGAAGCTGAGTGCATTTTGTGAGAATGTTCAGCATCTTCTGTTTGATTGCCAACAGGAAAATTGCTTTTAGTTGATGTTCTGGTTTTGCTACTGTGCCGAGCAGTGGTTGCAGTTTGTGCAGCGCTCGAGGTGATGCTTTGGACCGTGGAGCAAAATAGCATGGCACAAAAGTCATACAAACACTGAATGATAAACCAAAGTTACTTGTTTTATTGACGATGCATTACAAATAGAATGTATTTACTTTTATCTGTCGTGTGCATTTTAGCATTTGTAATTTATTGCCTAAAACAAGATGTGCTATTTCTTTTGTAATTTCCCTGCTAACAATATCTAATATTCTTACTGCTGAGGACAGTGGGAAGAGCCTGAACAGTCTGTGGAAATGCACACCAAGTACTCTTCTTTCCGTTCTGTTTGTAAATGGGTAACTTCCTACATGTGTTCAGTGCTTTGGTTATTACTGTCTTTGTTAGTAATAAACTGTTGTATAGTAAAAACTTGAGTTGATATTTCTATTATCTGGACTCGGCATGTTTGTTTTTCTGTTACTGGGGCATTTCTGCACCTAAGACACTTTGATGTATCCTGACTTAGGGCTGCATGAGGTAGTAAGTATTGCAATGCTTTTATTCCTCCTGAAGAATGGAAACAGAACAGTGGTGGGAATGGTTCAGGTGAACACAGAGTTATGAAAGAGTGAGAAACTGATCTGGAGCTTCTACCTGAGCAGTTATGGCACTCTTTTTTCCATGACCTGCTTAAGGCCTCCTTCACCCTATGTAGAATATCTATTTCCACAATGAGCTATTGCTGTAACCTGCCTAAAATAATTGTGCAGACATTTTTAATGTGTATACTATTTCCTGGTTTTGGATAAGCTCTTTACTATGAGAGTGGTGAGGTGCTGGAACAGGCTGCCCAGAGAGGTTGTGGATGCCCCATCCCTGGAGGTGTTCAAGGCCAGGTTGGATGGGGCCCTGGTCAGCCTGGTCTAGTAGTAAACGCAGAGGTTGGTGGCCTTGCATGTGGCATCGAGTTGTAGGGGGGCAGGGGAGATTCATGATCCTTGAGGTCCCTTCCAACCCTGGCCATTCTGTGATAGTGGGGAAAAAGTTGCACTCTTGGTAACTGCTTTGAGAAGATGAGTGGGCAGTAAATTTGATGTTATAGCAAAGCATTGGGCTTAGAAATACATGCACTTTCCAAGTGCTAACTAAAGAGTAGCAGTTATCTTTGTTTTAAGTGGAGTAACTGCAGCAATCATTTTCTAGAGCATTCATGAATTACTGGGGCCTTCTGCCTGTGATTTCCAGGTGTTTCAACCTTGCAACTGCTAAGTGGTGGCTGAATTCAGACAGCTGTTGGAGTGCCTCCAGAAGTGGTGGTGGGTGGAAAATTGAAAGAGGTACAGAGATGAGTCAGGATGTAGAAGCCTGCCTGACAGTGATGGGCTATAAAGAAGCTCATAAACATTGTTTACCTAGCAAATAACTCCGGCGCTTTTGATTTCATGTTATCATAACCAAGTGGTTAAAGCTGAAAATAGGTAATGCGTACCAAAGGCTTCTTCTCAAATGGTAAGAATGTTTAATACAACATCTCCACCATTCAATCAGGGCTGGATATCTTCCAGAAGATGCACAGTGACTGCAAGCAGTGTGATTTTTGCCAGCATACAGCTGTCAGCAGTGTCATTCCCTGCCTGTATTTGCAGGGAGCTGAGTCTGAGGGTACCGCCAGCTCCAGGCCTCAAAGCCTCTGTGCTGAATGTTCTTACCTCTCCTTTCTCTTAACAGTCTGCCACAAATTACTTCAAATTATGCATTACACCCTGTTTTCAAGTCCCAAGGTAAATTTAATGTACCAAATCATGTTTAATTTGTGATGTGAGCAATGCCAGAAGCTAACAATATAGAACTTCGCTAAGTTTTGTGCAACCATATTTAAATGAACTTAGACTGCGAAATGAAGCAATACCCAGCTTTGTTTATGAACAGAATGGTTAGAATGTATAAAAGTGGGTTAGGATATGGCCACAGTGGTGGTGGCTGTATTTTTATTTCTAACATTAGAGCTGCGGTAACAAATCTGCAGTATTTCATACCTCTGAAAATCCTTTTCCCTTTCTAAACTTCAAAAAGAAGAAAACAAGAAGAAACCCAGTCCGTGTATGGAGCTCTACGGAATTAATCCTACCTTGCCAATTGCTCAGCTGAATTACAGAGGGTTTTTTCTTTATTGGATGCATTTGGTATAAAGGTGGTCAGATGTAACTGAGCTTCAGAAGCGAAGAACTGAGTGTCTTTAATAAAAATAAGTTTAACATTCTACAAAGCACTGCCCAAAGCAAAGTGACTGAGTAGGGTAAGGAGCTTTGTTCCCTCTTGCAGCCTGACCACCCAGCTCAGCATGCAGTTCCAGGGTGCTGCATGGAAGGAATCCCCGCACTGCACTGCTTGCTGACCGCAATACCTGACCACAAAGGTCTCTGCCAGTGTAATGTTAGTGTTTGCAGAAAGCCAGACAGCTGGCACCGGAGATGTTTTACAGTCTCATGGGTATAACTGTTATTTCCTGCCTTCTGCATTTTTGCACTTTTTTGGGGGAAGGGCTGAGGAAGGCTTTATGGTACTTACCCTTTTCTTTAACAGACAGAAGGTTAGGTGTGATTTTTAACAATGGGATTTTGCTTCCTACTGGAAGTATTTGAGATGCAAACTGTAATTAAAGGATTAAAAACATGCCAAGACATTTATATTTGAATTCTTCATTAATGCTCATTCCTGCATTTCAATTTTGCTCATCAGAAGCAAATCTAAAACAAAAGTTTGCTCTATGTCAGGTCTTACTGGTCAAACTAATGGCAAATGTTGGAAATCTTTTCCAACCTTGGTGATTCTATGGTATCTCAGCATGAAAAGGAGAAAGTGGCTGAGGAGCTCCTGCCCTAAGAGCTGTCTGGGAGAGAGGTTTTGTGAAAGTGTTCAGTGCACGCATGTGGGTCGCAGGGACACAGCTCTCCAGCCCAGAGCAGGCTCTTGCATACAGTAGAGGGCAGGTAAGAACACTGGGGTGGGGGGGTTGTGTTACAGATGAAGAAAATGGCACTTTAGGACTCTGTCTGGATGTGTGAAGTGGGAAAAAAAAAAAAAAAAAAAAAAAAGCAATAAGAAATAACACTTCTATGAAGTAAATGTATAAGTAACAGATGATGGTGATGCTGGTGGGGTCAGTAGACGTGGCCACCAATGGGATCTTAACAGGAAAAACTTTGTTAAAAGTTACCATGTATGTGAGCAAAGTATCCTTGTTTTTATGAAGATGATAGGCATCCCACTGTGTTTTGACTGACTATAGAAAACTGCCAGATGATGTCCCTGAGGCAATGATTAGTGAGTTATCTAATTAGTTGATGGCTTAAGCTAGTCAGGAGGCCGCATTCTCCCCAGACATGACCAATCACATCATACTGACTGTCAGAATACCTGCAAGTCCCAGTGACCCAGCCAAAAGTGGAGGGCGTGGGGATGCTGAAGGGGATGGAAAGGTTCCTTGGCACTGGTTTGGGTCACTGGGGTTGCCCACGGGACACAGGCTCTTCTGTGGGCAGGGTTATGACCCAGCCTTCAGCTGAGGAATGCTGGCTGCAGAGCTCCCCAGACCAAAAGGAGAAAGCACGAGGAGATGTCACAGATAGGCTCCTACAATGTCAGTGAGTAGATATGATGTAAATGTGTTGGCCTGGGTCAGCTCAGAAACAACAGGGAGCTGTTTTTCCTAAAATGTGATTTTAGGAGGCAAGATCATCCTGAGAATGGGCACAGAGAGAAACTGCTTATCAGAAAGAAGTTCCCCGGGAGAGAAGAAGAAACTCACTGAGCCAGTAAGAAAAAACAAGGACAGACAATAAAAAAAAAAGGAAATACTTCACCTTTTAAAACAGCATTAAATATATTGATGATGGGAAGCTGTGAACTCATTCATGAGGTGTAGCTTTTTAATCAAATGAGAGGTGCTATAATTACAGCAAAGCTACAAGGACAGAAGTACAGAAACCGTACCAGAAACCATTTTGACACAGAAAAGCACAGTTAGGTGAGCACGCACTATAAAAAAATATAAACCAAGGAAAGTCTCAAAAAGACTCTTTATTCACAGGAATGTGAATTGTTCTGCTCAGAACACAACGTCATCTCCATGTGGGACAGCGCTGGGTTTGACCATTTCCAGTGCCAT
Source organism: Lagopus leucura (assembly GCF_019238085.1). Lineage (NCBI taxonomy): Eukaryota > Metazoa > Chordata > Aves > Galliformes > Phasianidae > Lagopus > Lagopus leucura. Next base: position 71,689,656 of record NW_024962263.1, read on the forward strand.
TGCGATAGTGAGGTTGGGATGCAAGTGAAATATGGTTGGTAATTCAGCATATGCAACCATTTTCATGCCAGGGTTTATCTGTTGTCATGTCCTTGGGCTAGCTTTATGCAACTGATATATGCAGCTGCTGTAGCTGCATTTCAAAGTTCTTTTAATTTTGGGACCATTGCTGATTTGAGTTACCATTTACCAGAATTGGAAGGGCACACCTATGGCTGTGTACAAAATGAATGGTGTAGAAAAAACAAGAGCATTCCCTTTATTGAAGAAGCCTTGCTGTCTGAATGGAGATGGCATTTCATGTTCTAGTAACTGTTTACCAGGGCAGGACCTGAAAAAAGGCAGCTTTTCCATTCGAGGAAATGCTTTGCTACTCATTAACAATTCGGACAGCCAAACAGCTTTCTTTCCGTCAGTTAATTCACAACTTCTCTAACAAACAAATTCTTCTTCCAGTCCTCAACTCCCTCCTTATTCGTGCTGGTGCCCTGGGAGTCTATCTGTACATTTATTCTGCTCTCTGCAATCCCCATCTTTGTCAAGAATTTAAGTGAGGACCACTCTGCCGTGGTCCACTCAGGGCACAAGTCCTGAGAGGCCCAACCCCACTGACTCTGCTTTGACAGAAGGGTTGCAGACATCTCTCCTAGGACAGACAGGATTCTGACAGTGTATGAGCTGCATGCAGTTTAACATGTTTGAGGACTAAATGATTACTGTAAACGTAGCACCTAGAGGGAAATGGAACTGTAGGTCTGCTGACTACCTGGACATGAGATTCACTAACAGCTCCAGCAGCTTACAAAAGAGCTGTTTCTCTACAAGAAGAGCTCTTTGGTGTCTGATATGTGTCCTATATTAAAGGCTTATTTTGATAGAAAGTTAATTAATATGAGTAGCAAAGAATGCAGATCCCTTCTGTAGTGTTTTTATATTGTGCAAAAATACAGTGTCTTATAGTTATGGTATGAGAAACTGCCAGGTGGTGGTTCAAAGTGGTTCAGCTGTCCTGAGGGAGGGGCAGACGCCCACCAGCTGAGCAACCCCCATCTCACACACACAGAGCACTGTCCTCTGTGCAGGGACACAGGGTTTCCATCAGCATAGACCTGAGGGGTCAGTGTGGGACAGCTGTGTGCCCCTGGCCCTCATCGAACTGTTATTCTGCTCCTAGCTCCAGCCCTGCTGCCTGCCGTTCAGACAATCAGCTCTTCTCCATGGCTTGCACAGTGACCATCAGCATGCATGCCCTGACCTTCACTTGGAGGTTGAGAGTCTCAGAAAGTAAAATACTTAAATAATTTATATTTCTATGTTTTTTTTTTTTTTTTTTTTTTTTTTTTTTTTTTTTCCTGAAAGGCTGAGATAGGACATTACTGGGTGTTATAATCCCATTAACAAATCTTCCTCAAACGAGTTCTTCAGATTCCAATGTTAAGTCGTGGCATTGCTGTGGCTACACCACCATGGTGTTTACGTACAAGCTGTGGGAAGATTTTTCACAGAGGTACATCTGTGCTAGCAAAGCAACAAGCTAGAGGGAGAGGAGTTTGGGATTAGGATAAAATATCAAAAGTGTGATGTAAGTAAAATATGTAAGTTAAAAGCAGTTAAAAAGGCAGCGGTCCCCTTGATTTCATGCATCCGTTTGGTTCCATTTGGTGGTGGAAGCAGTGAGGTGTCTGTTCCTGAAGGTGAGCTCCCACTGCTCCCTCTGCACACAGAGCCCCTTGTGCTCTGCTGGCCCTGAGTGAACAGGAGCTGAATTATGAGCTGCACCGCTGAAGGAAGGCACCGAGGGTGGCTCAGTGAGGAGGCTGAGTGCCGCCGCAGTGCTGGGCCCACCACGTCAGCCTGTGACACACTCGGGACTGCCAAGGGCTGCAGGGCAGTACCAGGACCCCCAACAGCAGTGGAATGGGGGTTCATGAGGAGTTACAGCAAATGGGAGGTGTGGGACTGGTGCTTCCCCAAGCTGGCCTGCTGCAGTTTGTGCTTCAGAACCACTGCAGTATTCAGGCACCTAGGCCTGGCTTTGGGAAGCCAGCAGTGATGCAGTGCCTATCTGAGGAGAAACCCCCTCTGAGAGGTGCAGTCTCCCCTCCCACATAAAGAGGGGCAGGGAGCTGAGCCACACTGCCAGGCTCTGCTGTTGGCTGTGGGGCCATTCTGCCAGGCCTGGACTAACGCTCAGACTTTGAGTCCCAGGCTCTGCACCAACCACAGGCAGTGGACTTCCAGCAGAGAAGGCTGTTCATCCTTCCTACTAAATTTGTTTCAGAAGACCAATAATACCAATTATTTTCTGGTCCAGTTCAAGCCGCAGTCCTAATGAACAACACACTGGAAGAGTTTGCCCAAGGAAGGCAGAGCTCCTGTGGCCCAGAGGGCAGAGCACTGAATTTAAACCTTTAATACCTGAAGTGAATGGAAACACTGGGGTGTACGAGCATAGAGAATCACAGTATCCTTTGGGTTGGAAAGGACCCTCAAAGGTCATCTGGTCCAACTTCCAAGCAATGAACAGGAACACCGACAGCTCAATCAGGGTGCTCAGAGCCCTGTCCAGCCTGACCTTGCATTACTCCAGGAATGGGGCATCCACCTCCTCTCTGAGCAACATGTTCCACATCTCATCCTGAGATTTTGTGACTAGTTTTCGGGTGCAGGCAAGACTCAGGAGATGCTGGGAGCACTGCTCCATGTAAGTGGGCAGTTGCAGGGCTGCAGTGAGCAGGGCTGGAGCAGGAGGTTTTGTGACATGTAAATAATGGGCACATGGGACCTCATCATCTTTGGTGTAAAGCTCTATTAAAGTTCTGTATTATATGGCTGTAGTGATTGGAGGGGACCTCTGGATACCACCCAGCCAAACCCCCTGCTGCAGCAGCTCCCTGCAGCAGTTGCACAGGAAAGCGTCCAGGTGGGCTTTGAGTATCTGCAGAGCAGGAGAGTCCGCAGCCTCTGTGTGCAGCCTGCTCTGGTGTTCTGTCACCCTCACAGTAAAGAAGTTCTTCCTTGTGTTTGTAAGGAACATCCCGCATTGTGGTTTCTGCCGTTGTCCCTTGTTCTGTCCATTTGACTCCCCTTTAGGTATTTATAAACATTGATGCGATCCCCTCTCAGCCTTCCCTCCTCCAAACTGAACAGCCCCGGAGCTCTCAGCCTTTCATATGGGAGATGCTCCAGGCCCCTCTTCATCTCTGTGACCATCTTTGTTTCCAGGCAGTAACACATCACAAGTTGGCTCAGCACAAGGAACTCAGAGCAGACGTCCCGCTGCTCTTTGTAGAACGTTCCTTTACAGGAAAAGTCGGGATGTGGGATTTGAAAGCTTCTAGCCGGGCTCAAACTCTCACGGTTATCAAACCCAGGTGGGGAAACGCGCACAGACGGGCGTAACAGCCTCCCTAGCGAGGTATTTACCACGCCGCACGGCCGCTTTACGGGCACGCCGCCGGTGACACAGCGCGGGCCGTGAGAGCCGGGTACCAGCGCACAGCACCGGGGGGCGGGAGCCCCCGGCCCGTGCCAATGGCTGCCGGGGCCGGCGCCGCCCCCGCCCGGCTGCGGGTGGAACGTGCCGGCCCCGGGGGAGGGAGCGGGGTTCGGGGCCGTGAAAGCCTCATTCATCGCCGGCGGCGGAGAGGCACGGCCGGGCCCCGCCATGCGCCGCGCCTCGCTGCTGCTCCTGGCGCTGCTGCTGGGCTCGGGCCTCGCCGACAGCCCGCGGGGCAAACAGCGAGCGGCGCGGCCGCGGGAGGTGCTGGAAGCGGTGAGCGGAGCGGGGCGGCGGGCGCGGAGCCGCTCTGCTCGGCCGGCGGCCGTCCGGGCGGAGCCGCGGCGGGGGAGTGGGGGGCTGGGGAGGCTCGGGGGTCCCTCAGCCGCTCCGTTACTCGAGGGCTGGAGCGCTGAACCCACGGCCAGCTGCGAGCGGAGAAAGGAGCGGAGGGCCGCCCCCTCGCAGCGGCATCGCCGCATCGCTCCGCGTCCGCCGTCTCGGCTTCCAACCCCACCGCGGCTCCGCTGCAACCGGACACCTGAGCGCCGGGCCCGCCCCACCCCAGGGGCAGAATGGAGGAGGGGGATTTTCCGGCCCTCGGAATGCGGGACGCTGACGTGGGGCCGCCGCCGGGAGCCGCGGGGCTACCGCTCACCGCCGGCAGGAACCGCGTTCCGTTCAGACCCCCCGGGCGGCACTGGGCAGCGCGCGGAGCACCGTTGTGCTAACCCGCCGCACAGCGCTTCGTTTTTCACCGCGGGAGCGGAACGGCGTGCGGAGCTGGGCCGCCACAGAGCGCTCAGCGGCGGACGGGTCCCGCAGGCGGAGCGGCGCGGCTCCTGCAGGGGAGCGAGGCACCACGCTGACAGCTGCTGCCGCGGCCCGGCCCGGCCCTGACCCCTGGCGGCCGCACGGCGCGATTCGGCCCGGCGCTGCGGCGCTTTGGCGGCTCTCCGTGCCGCGTGAAGCGGGGCTGCGGGCAAATGCGCGGAGGGAGGCTGCGGCGACGCGGCCAGGCCGTGCTGTGGGATGAGGGAAGCCTTGGCGGCGTTTTGATCCGCAAGTAATGCCTCCACGGCGTCGGAGGTGGATGTTGTGCTACGGCAGTAGAGGCTGAACCTTCCTGTCAGTATCCCACTACGTGTCACTGCTGTGTGACTGGTCTGACAGAACGGTGTCTAACATGGGAGTGTGTATGAAGCAAAGGTGTGCCACTGAGTTCCTCCATTTCCTCCATGTGGAAAAACAGCACTCACTGGCATTCATCAGCACTTGCCGAATGTTTCTGGGGTTCAAGGGGTGGATGTGAGCACGGCGAGGTGGTGGCTGATGTGTGGCAGTGGGTCACCTCTGCTGGTGCAGGTGTTCACAAGCACAGCATGCAGGCTCTTGTTCACTGCAGGTGAAAATGCACAGCGAGTGGTGGTGCTGTGTTGAAAAGTAGCTGAGAATTTGCTTTGTGAAATGGTGTTGTTGTGCTGCTGCCAAGCCCTCAGTGGCCATGCTGGTCTTGCACCTAAGTGCAGGACAAAATCAAAAGCCCCTAAATAAAGAGGTTCCCAGGCCATGGGGACAGCTGTCAGTGTGGGGCCGGCAGTGACATGAGCACTGCTTTTGGAATGGGGGTGAACGGGATGGATGGGAATCAGGGGCAGCATAGCACCATTTCTTGCCGGTCTATTTCTTCTGGAACTATTTTCTCAGTCATCTGGAAGTAAGCCATTAGCTTACTGTGCTCTCTGTGGCATCACCTTGTGCACTGTGTGCAGGTTTGGGCACTGCCTGCACTGATAAAACTATCAGAGTGTCCAAAGGAGGGCTACAGAGATGGGGATGGGTCTGGAGGGCAAGATGTATGAGGAGCGCTGAGGCCGCTGTGTTTGTGCAGCCCGGAGCAGAGGAGCTGAGGGGAGGCCCGATGGCGGCTGCAGCTCCTCACAGGGAGCGGAGGGGCAGCGCTGAGCTCTGCTCCGTGTGACAGCGACAGGGCCCGAGGGAACGGCATGGAGCTGCGTCAGGGGAGGGGCGGGTGGCGGTCAGGGACAGGGGCTGCAGCGGAGGGCGGCGGGCACGGAACGGGCTGCACGGGGCAGTGGAGGACAGTGGGCACGGCCCCATGCCGGCGTTCAGGGAGCGTTTCAGACACCCGGTTTGGATTTGGGGTGGGCCTGTGTGGAGCTGGGAGTTGGACTCAATGATCCTTCTGGGTCCCTGCCTACTTTTGAGACATTCTGTGATTCTATCACAGCGGGGTTTCTTTTGTACTTTCGTTGTTTGCTTTTTGCTTGGCTGCTCAGCAAGCTCTGCCCTCTTTTTCAGTACAACGGCGTCTGCCTGCAGGGCCCCAGCGGTGTCCCTGGACGGGACGGGAACCCTGGAACCAACGGGATCCCGGGGACACCGGGAATCCCGGGGCGTGACGGGCCCAAGGGAGAAAAGGGCGAGTGCCTGCGGGAGAGCATTGAGGAGTCCTGGACGCCCAACTTCAAGCAGTGCTCGTGGAGTGCACTGAACTACGGCATAGACCTGGGGAAAATAGCGGTAAGCTGGCTCCAGCAATACCGCGGAAGCTTTAAGGTTTGGAATTGTGGCAGGGTAACATAAATGCCATGCAGCTCCTGGGATGTTTCCTGTTGCAGCCTTTTGTTGAAATGTGAGGGTGGACTCCTCAGGTTCTTTGCTTCAGGTCCATCTCAGCTGTGTTCAGCAGCGATGTGCCCACTTGTCAGTTTCTGTAGTAGCATTCCAAGAGAGTGAAGGGGCTGTGGTGTCTGAGTAGGGTTAAGCCTGTGACTGCAGGGCTGAAAGGAGCCCTGTCAAGCACCTCCGTCTGCCTGGGGCGGGGAAGGTTTTCACCTCTGCAGTCATAAGAGAGATTCAGCATTCTGAAGACAGACTAGCACCCTCTTAAAACCTGAAACTATTTCTTTACTTTAAGTTTTAATCTGGGTTTAAGTAGTTCCATTAGTCCTTTTTTAATTTTTTTTAACCAAGACAAATCTTGTGAGCATTATGAAATCCAGTTGTTGTGGCATCACAGACAGAAACTGTACTGTCCACTCATACAAGAACTTGAGCGCAGCTTTCAGACAGCTCATATTCCCTTACCTAAGCCCCCAGAAGGTGACACTGTTACCAACTTACCTACAGGTATTACCCAAATAAAATTAAGAATTCTCATGATCCCCTTTCTCCATTATCAGCTATGAGGTGCAGTTTCTGATTTGCATCTTTGCATCACAGAGTATTTTTCAGACTTATTTTTTTTTTCCACAGACAGAAGGAACTAAAACATTCTGAAAGCGATTGCAGGGAGTAGGTTCAAGGTCAGAGTTTGCTACCAAAATGTTTTTGTCCCTCCTAGGAATGTACGTTCACAAAGATGCGCTCCAACAGTGCTCTCAGAGTCCTCTTCAGTGGATCGCTGCGGCTGAAGTGCCGAAGCGCCTGTTGTCAGCGCTGGTACTTCACTTTCAATGGAGCAGAATGCGCCGGGCCACTTCCCATCGAAGCCATAATATATTTAGATCAAGGCAGCCCAGAGCTGAATTCTACTATCAACATACACCGAACTTCCTCAGGTATGTGTGCCAACGCTGCATGAACAGAATGGGTGAGAGGCTGGTAGCAGACCCCGGTACTGAATGCACAGTGCATGTCTGCTGTAGGAAGCCAAAGGACGCCAAGAAGAGGCAGAAGAGCGGCCTGTTAACACCAGCTTCTCTTACTCTGCTCGTCACAACTGACTATAAAGAGTAACAGTATTAGAATTATTTATTAATCAGTACTTTTAAACTGTCTTATTTTTCATGGTGCTTACTTTAGAAATGCTGATACTTTCTGCTGGTTGATACACTCCGAGAAGTATTTATAAAACCAAGTGTTGCATTACTTTAGCAGGCTTATGGTTACGAATACTTTCCATCATCACATCAGTGGTTTAAGCTGTATTTTGCTCTCAGAAATAGCTAAGGTATTGTGAAGCAAGTGCCCAGCTGCAAAAAGCCATTTTGCTTCCTATAGTGTATAATGACTGCATGAAATCTAATTTTTTAGAATTTTCTTTCTCCAAAAAATGTTATTTAGATCTAATTACATAGCACGGGCTTGCAATGAACTTTTGTGAAGTACTTGTGTCCAAAAGTGTTTGTGTCTGCCGTGGTGACGTGGCATCTGTGTCTCACCAGTGGAAGGTCTGTGTGAAGGGATCAACGCCGGCTTGGTGGACGTGGCCATTTGGGTCGGGACTTGCTCTGACTACCCCAGGGGAGATGCTTCTACTGGATGGAATTCAGTCTCCCGTATCATCATTGAAGAACTGCCGAAATAAGTCTCCCTCCCTTTTTATAATCCCTATTTTTATTTTGTACAATTTTCTACAAAACTTATTTAGAGTTGGATGCAGGTTTTTGTCTAAAAGGCACCAAACTCTGCACTTGTAGTGTTTGTCTAACCTTTTTTTTTTTTTTTTTTTTTTGCACATTGCAGAGGCTTTTAATAATAATCATTTTAGAATATAAGAACCAACTTCATTAACATTTAATATCCCTTTTTGATATATGAAGATATACCACCACAATTTTTAAGAGTTAAGTGTAATTTTTTTGTATCAAATAAAGAAGACTTTTCCATAAAAATAACATCCAAGGTATTTTATTGGTCAGCAAACTTTAAGGTATTTGACACGGCACTGTGGTACACACTTGTTTTACAAGACTTCAGAGTTGTACATAAGTACAGGTCTTGGCGTTAGTCTTTGAAATGTATACACATAACATCTGCTCCTGTGAAACAATGTGGAAATGGATACTCTGCTGTTAAAGTCTTACGTCTCCCAGCAACCTCCTGTGACTTAACTGGCACCTTGGTGACGATCAGTGAGTGTTAAATATGTTCTGAACAACTAAGTAAAAACAGACTATCCAAGCTTTACTTCCCTCCTGCACTTGAGAGACCAGATTTCAGTGCAAATATCTATTAATCATCTGTGAAAAAAAACCAGAGTATTTTTACAGTTCCAAAACTCAGGTTTCATTTCCCCAACAAATAGTTCTCCTGAGTTTAGCCTGTCAGATATACACAATCACTTTGGTGTGAAAGCTGGATATGTGAAGTGGTTTGGAAGCTACAGAAGTAAGGCAGGCTGAAATGCCTTGGCTTTCCTAAAGTGGACTGCTCAGCTGAAAGAATGATGTTGCAGATATTTGACTGCAGCCTCCAAAGTGGAGAAGAAATGAGGAGTGGCAGCACTGACCATGGTGTGCCTTGGAGTTAGTGCAGCATTAGCAGCAGTGCTTTAAGGATTCTCTTCCCAACACAGTAAGTGATATACTCAAACCATCAAAAAGTGCAGATTCTAAAGGGAAAATATAATTGTGTTTACATTACAAAATAAATTTCACATAAATGCAATAAGAAAAACAAAAAGCATGTATAACATGCAGAAATATACCTTGTCCAGAAATTAAATGGAAAAGCATTAAATCTGAGAGATGGATTTATTTTAGCTATTTGATACTAAATCCTAGCTTTTCTTCTAAACAGGTTATAAAACTTTCCCCAGCCATGTCTTAAATTGCTAGTTCATCTGCACCTTTAAAAGAGGAACACACCTGCAGGTAAGAGAGCATTCAGGTTTTCCTCACCGTGAGCTTACGTGTGATGCTACTGCAGGCCAGCACCTTGCTCAGCTGCTCTTTGTCTCTGGAGAACTGTTACTGTTTCATTGGTTGGGAAGATAGTGTGAGCTAAGACACTATGAGCTAAGCCATGGTGTGAATTTACTGCACGTTAGTCAGCAACAACAACTGTGTATGTCCTAGTGACCTGTCTTTATGCTTATCCTGCATCTCAAGTCCCGTTCAGGTCTGGAACACACTGCTCCAGGGAAGTAAGTGCGTGACTTCTTTTATTACTTTTTTATGGTTTATTCACTGCATATTTTGGACCCTGCATACTAGAAAACACAGAAACCCATGTAAAAGCTTTCCAAAGGCAAAAGAAAGTAGTAGCTATTAAGACTTTGTTAATTTGCACAGTAAACTTCTGGTAAATTTTGATTTTCATCTAAATGTCAATGGAAGCTTTACTAATAATAATAATAATAATTTAAAAATAGCCAGTCAGCTTTCTCAGATGAGATAACAATGTATTATCAACTGTAACAGCAGAGAGGATGGGACTGGGGAAGAGGAGCTGTGTTACTAAAAAACAAACAAACAAACACCCAAAGCATGGCAATAGTATCAACAGAAACAAGCAACCAGGTTGCTGAACTGAGATTCAAAATACCGAGCAGGTTTTGGGAGACTTTCAAATTTAACTAGAGTAAAACCAACTCTTTAATTAAAAAAAAAAAGTCTTATTTCTGCTCTGGGTTATTTTCTGTAAAACAACTTCTCTAAGTGGTTATTGAGATTTTTAGCTAGATGAAAATATTCTCTGCTTCATATAAAACTCATTATTCCCCCTCAACTATTGAAAATGTTTCCTACCTTCTTTCCTTCTCAGTTGATAATATCTGATACTCCTTCATACTCACAGTAGAAGGCAAATGTTATGCTCAGTAAATTATTTCCCTAATAATGAACTACAACAGATAAACCCAAGTCTCCAATAAACACCTCTGTCTGTCAGCAATTATTGGAATAAAAATAAACATTATTATTCAACCACACTGAAACATACTGCAATTCAGCTTACTGCTGTATAGCAATAGTCTTAGTCGCTTCTGAGACTAAATCAGATGTTTTTTAAGAAAGCCCTGTGCACAAAGTTTTTAGAAAACCTATAGATTTTTTTTTTCCAAAGACCAGTCTTTGTTAAAGTTGCTTTAAAACTGCATCACTAGTGAATTATTTGGATTATTATTATTTTTTTTTTTAAGTAAGCCTCCTTTCAAATAAGGAGCATTTAGTCAGATGTACCAGTCCTGGAGCTGTGGCTGAGGAGGGTGGGGCGATGAGAAATCAAATGAACTAAGTTGCCAACAATGTGCACAACAGACTTTGGTCTGGTGTTAAAAACAAGCCAAAAACCACACTGCAACTCTGTCTTGGTATGAGACAAGAAGTGGATTTCAATTTGCAATTACTGCAAACCAGGAGTGGACGGCTGACCATTTTACAAAGCAATCTGAGTTTCCAAATTGCACCCCACTGAGGCTGCATTTTTTGTGTCGGATGAGCGATGGAACATGGAGCACTCCATAACCTAAAATCTCACAAGTAACAAAAATGGATTCTGTAGACACTGTTGTAAGCAGTTACATACAAATTTTCTTCATGAGACTCAGATAAAGACTTAAGAGAGTTCAGATGTTTCAGACGCAGGAATTGCTTTTATATGAAGTTTTCTGTAGTACAATCTGACCAATTGTTATCTGGAGACCTGTCAAGCAGATTAGTCCGTTATTCCAGGCAGGCCAGGATGAGGTGAAATGCTGCACATCTGCCTTCAGCCAGGCACAGTGCTACTTCACAGTTGCAGACATCTGTTTTGAGCAGACACTGCTGATTCAGAGGGAGAGGAATGCAGCAACACAGGCACCCTCAGCAGAGGGGATGTAGGCAGGGTTTCACTATCTCACAATCCTTTCCTCAAAATACCAGATCAATTCACAGTGTCAAAATAAGCTGCTGAAGTAATTATCTTCCAGATCATAAATATAAAAAAATAAAGATATGTTGATATATTTTTTATGAATAGAAACTTTTACCTTTAGTTATTTTCTTTTCTAAAACCAAGTAGAAAACCTGACACATTTTCATAAACTACGAAGGTAATGCAGCACGCAGGAGTCACTCTGATCACATTGGGGACAATTCCTTTGTAAAATCCATGGATTCCTTCTTTCCTTTAAAGACAGATATTTTAAATAAAAATCAGACATAAAACAAAGCCTGGTGTTTTTCTCTCACTGAGGGAGATGTACTTCAGGGTAAGAATAATAATTTCAGAACAGTTTCTTATGAAGTGCTTAAAGGATCATTATATCAAATCTCACTTTCTTTTCTGAACATACAATAATGTTCTGTAGATGAGTTGTTCAGCTTAGGGTTTGGGTGGTGATTCTGTTGTTGTTTTGTCTTTTTTAAAATGAATTCTTTAAATAGGATGCTATGCTATCTTTCTTCATACCACAAGAAGTAGTTAAAATAACTTTAAATTTCTGCACTTCCAAAAAAATTTGCAGATTTAAGCTCCCTGAAGCCAACAGGGCTGAAGGGCTTTATGGTTTTGAGTCATTTAACAGCAAGGGAGCTGAGGGAGAACACAACTAAGTTAACTCAGCTGCTGAAGTCAGCACTCATTTTTAGAGAAATAAAGCACCTCCTCCAGCATTTTGAATCCACTGGCCAGTACATGAGAATTCAGCTTCTCCCATTTTGAACCACAGTATTCACTGTTAGGGGTGTTAGAGTGTTTCCAAGACTTCTCATTTCAGCTCACTTTTTTCCAGTTTCACAGGGCTCTGGTACACCCAGAATGATGAGCAGTCAAAGGAGATCCTGGAAAATGCTTGGGTATGCAAGATACTGCTCTCCTTGGTGACCTAGGCCGTGTTTGTTGATTTCATAATGAGTTAATGAGACTTAACTACTTTACAAACCACAAAGCAGCCAACTCAATGTTGGTTTTTTAACCTTGCTACTCTGTAAGCAAAATTTGTTGGGGAAGATGATGAAGAGGCAGATCAAAAAACAGAAGTCTGCAAGCCAGCACTGACCATCACATACCTCTTCATTTTTAGTTAATAGCTATTAGTAGCATATTCCACATAATGGCTTCATAGAGATAGCCATTCAGCATGGAAGGCAGTAAGCATGGTGATTCTGAAGGCTCACTTTTCCAGGTGCAAACTTATAATTCTGTATGCCTACCTCCATGTCCTGCGGATCACATCTAACACACCAGAGTATCTATTATGCTGATCTTGAAGACGAGCCCGTACAACTTGATAGGGATACGTTGCTGTTACAGCAAATATTTTGGATACAGCTGCCATCATTATGTATTCTGCAGTGTTCTAAAACCAACAAAAATGAACAAGCTTTCCTTAACCAGGGCTTAAAATAGACAATTTTCCAAAATCTTCTTTGATTTTTAAATATATTAACTAAACAATGCTTTTTTCCCCTTTACAATAAACTTATTTAAGAAATTAACAATATTTACTGTCTAGAATGCTCAGGTAACCAATTTTAAAATATGTTTTGCCTTCTCACTCCTATCAAGCAAAACACTTCTAGAAAAGTGTGTCAGGTGTTCCAAAAGCAGCAGTATCTTCACTGAGTTTGCTCCTATCTGGTCCTATGGGCAACTGTTTAAAAAGGCTACCTACGATTGGTGTTCAGAAACCATTCTTCTCCCTAAAATTCTCTGGACACTTGCCAAAATAAGGTGATTTCTCTAGACAAATACAGAGCTAACCAGTTGCTTGTTCCCAAAGTGACAAATCATCATTTTCATATATTCCACATTTCAATTAACATATCGATACTTTATAAACTTGACTGTTCTATGATCTAACTGACTGGAATAAATCTCTACCTGTTCCCATGCCACAACATATTTTATTATTAATAATTTTACCAATTTTGTGTCTGACACTCTGTTTCTGTACTTGTTGTATCTCTGTTTCAAATCCTCATATGCCATGAACTGAAGTGCTCCATGTGAAGTTCCAAACAGACCAGGAACGAATCCCTAAAGAAGAAAAAAAAGGTTAAGACAAGATTGAATAGCAATCCAAAAGAAGTACGTAACATGACAGAGTTCATTTTATGCACATACAAATGTCGACCATTCCATTAAAAACAGATTGCACAACTGTTGGTGTGCTCGGTTGATATTCTTGAAGGCAGGCATCAAAAGTGTAATAAATGTTACTTTTCTCCAGGTGACACACAGGTAAGTTACTTAATGAGCAAACAAGACAAAACAAGTGGCCTGGGAACTGCACCTAACAGAGCACCAGCACAAATCGTAAAAAAATCGGGCCTCCCCTCAGCCTTCTTCTCCCTAAGCCAGGGGGAAATGTTACCTGCCTCTGAGGAGCAGTAATGGACAGTAAGAGGATAGCACAGAAATCTACAGAAACCTTTGTCTTCAAAGAAGTTGAAGTGAAGGTGGAAAACAGGTACTGTTGGAAGTGTCTCTCCAAGTAGAAGGCATGAGTTTCTTCAGGAGCAGGAGGAGCTCAGTTGAAAATGAGCTGACAGTTGCTTCTGAGAAGCATTCTCTTTTGGGAAAGTTGGGCCTTACGTTGGAAAAATGCAAATAAATAGGGAATTAATCATCTTGACTGGAAATGATTCATACAAGCCAAAAGCTTGCTGAAAACTGTTGCAAAGGGAAAATTTATAATGGGATGAATGATCAAAACGTGGGTAAAAGGACTCAAAGAACCAAAACTTCTCAAAAAATGCTAGCGTTGAACAGTTTTATCTTATTTTCCATGACCCACTTAGGAAAGATAGAGCAATATAAAATATATGTCCGGACACAAATCTCTATATTAGATTAAACTGCAAGCAAAGAACACTGAATGCAGACAAATGAACATATTACTAAACTTGGAGGAAGAGAAGGGAAGCAATCCTGGTCCATTGGAATGTCCACTGTGTACCAGGACAAAAAGATAAATTAATCATAAACCCCTAACTTAAAGAAAAATTGTAACAAAACACACCAAAACCAGCAGGCATAAAAATCATGCAGAGCCTCTATCACTTCAGAGATTAGCTCTCTGAAAGCTATAGATTTCTTCAAGATATTATAGTCATTCAGGTATTGATTTTTAGGGCTTCTATTTAATAGATGAGAAATAATTTCTTCTCACAGTAGAAAACAATGGTCATAAACTGTCAGGAACCACAACCCAATGAAATGAATTGAGGGCTAACAAAAGTCTCATATCACTATGTACAAAAATTGGAAAAAAAGAAACAAAATAGTTCCCCAAATGTGAACATGTGGAATTGAACCAAAAATCTGTATTTTGTCAACTGTGAGCATGACCATAGAATTTTGTCAAGTTAAAGGCCACAACATGATGAGAAAGGACAATTCTGGTTTTCAGAAAACCTGGATCAGAAAGAAAATTCACTGGTAATAAATAATAATTAAAAAAAAAAAAAAGTAACGTGAGGAACAGACAAAGAACAAACTTATTGAAATTACCAAAGAAAAAATCATGTGGGTCAGCAGAGCCATGAACAGTATGAAATGCTGTAGTGATAGCAGGGAAAATCTTCCTAACTGTATGCTTATTATTACAGTAAAAATGTTGTAAGACAGAGAAAATAATTGCTTTCTACTTGGAAAGCATGAGAATGATGTATATCATAGGGGAATTAGGTAAAATTTTCCCCACTAACAAGAGAAGAATGTTAAACAACACTTAAGAATGCTCAACTCTTAAATTTAAGCCAGCAAATCTGAATAACTTGCTCCCAAGAGTCCTAGAGTATCTACTGATGACATTTGCTAAATGAATACCAGCATGCTCCAAGTCTTCCAAGTGATGGGGAAAACTTTCAAACACTGAAGAACCTTTAATGGCAGGCCAATATTAAAATAGGAGGAAGGACAAGTGAGACAACTGTCTGCCAGTCACCCTCAGCAAAATAAGAACTGACAGATGGTTCTATTGATCATAAAAAAGGAGGAATTTGAGTTAATTTAGGGAAAAACGTTTCAAGGCAAAACTGATTTGTTCTCATTAATTAAATATGTCTAAGAAAGTTTTGGAATGATAATCCTACTCAATTTTCTTATTTTTGGAATTTCACACAAATACCTTCTTTTTCTTTGAAAGTTTGCCATTTATTTTTTAGCTACAGTATGACTGTAAAGTGAAGATAATTAGAAAAAATCATATCTCTTAATATATTTATTATTTTTAATAGTCAAAACATATATTTAAAAGAGTTTTTTCATGAGAGCTTCAGAGAATCAATCTTTGCTCAAAGAAGTCCTGCTTGAATTCCATCTGGGAGGATTAGATGAATGGACACAAATATGTTATCAGACATGGAAATGGTAAAGCATTTAACTCTGAACAATAAATCATATGGATTAAAAAAATATGTCTTTAAACAACTAGAAGTGTGGAAGATCCAGAACAAGAGAAAAGCATCCAGTTGGTTTGCATTTCAGATGTCATCGCCAAAAAGAAAAAGAACCTAGGCAAACGTACAGAGCAAAGCCTGTGCTTCTTGATAAAAGCAGGGGACAAAGTGAAGAAATACTCAGGATACTGCCTGAAGTGTTTGTGAGAGCTCATGCCAGAGCAGCCTCTGCTATATGTTTAGAGGAAACGTAGCAGATTCCCCTTGCAGTCGGTGTAGCACCATCTTCAGTTGGGTCTCCATAGCAAAGACTAGCAGTACTAGACTGCCCTGCTCTGACAACTTGTGCAGAAAGATTCTGGAAGAATGCCATTATGTTCTTATGCCATCTTGATTCTTTCAAGGCAAAGAATGATAGCATCTTTTATGGAAAGTTCTTCTCTCTGAACTACATTTAAATGCAAGATGATCAGAGCCCAGTGGACTTTGCTATATGCAAAAACAAAGAAATAGTAAGTCACTTAGCTTACAAACTTCACATTTGCAAGGAGGAAAATAGCAAGCGAAAAAAATGGCAAAATAGAGAAGTGTTTTAGACATTAATGGACTGGAAAAAATACTTTATCCTCAGAGTATATAATATTGCCTACCAGAGGTTAAACTGTCCAACAGAAGTGCCCAATATATCCTATTTTCACTTGGTAATGAGCATATAGCACTGCTAGGATTTCTTTGGTTGTTCTTAGCACACTGCATTATTATTCTCAGTCTTGACGCTTGTATGGGAACTGCTGAGTCACGGCCTGAACCTCTGATTGATCACCTGAGATGAGCCATGAGTCAGCCAGAGGAGCACAGCTGAAGGCAATTCACCTGTGCTGCCGGAAGGGGGGGAGCCAGGCTGCACCCCTCCTAGACCTATTTAAGAGCTGGCTACCAGAGGGGAAGGATTTCTTCTGGTGTTTTGTAGGTGAGCCCAGCATAAGGGTAAGCTTTCCATTTATTCTCTTTTGTTATCATTGTCCACTTTGCCTAACTCTCTTGATTATATTGTGATTGTAACATCTTGATATCCATTGATTATACAACACTACATTTTAAATCTCCTTAAACTTCCTGCGTTTCCCATTTTTGTTACTGTTTTCTATAAGCTTTGCTCTAACTGCTGCCTCTACATCACCAATGAAAAAGAATGAAACTGAAAATACAAATAAAGAAGCATGGAGGCCAAGGACAATATTACCATCTGACGTTACAGTAGTCAGCCTATACCAGACAGCAAGCAAGCACTTTGTCCAGAGCTCAAGGATATTTTATGTTTTTCCCCAAGGTGCGAACTCCTAAGGTCTTAGGACTGTTTTAAAATGTTTGATCTCTTGTGCCTTAGACTTGAAGAGCAACACGTGCTGATGGCTGCATGACATTCAACTTTGTGAGGCAAGGTACTTTTCAGAGCTCAGATCTCCAACAGATCTATTAGGCATCTTCAAATTGCATCACCACAAGGTGGATTTTTTTCTTTTTCCTAGCTTGGATGCAGCAGAGCAGCTCTGATCCCAGCTGTCTCAGGGATGGAGGCCAGAGGACAAAGCCTATGGATGGAGGGTGTGGAAGATCTCTGACTAGATTACTGGGATGACCAGTGAAAGAAAGGCTTTTATCTCTCTACAAATCCAGGCAAAGTTCAAGAAGCACAACTTCACTTAAACTACAGTTTAATAAAAAAACAATACCTAACAGACAGCACTGATCGCTACAAGACTGGTACAGCTTTACATTACTAGGCTTTGCCACAAAGGACAAACAACAATTGCCCAGACCAGCAGCAGTACAACAGAGAGCAAGACATGGAATTGCTGGAGGACAACACTAGTTTTCCAAAGAGTGATCTCAAATGCATCAGAAAGCAACTATTTGAAGATTTTATTTCCAATTTGCAGTGCCGTTTTCCTTATCTGTTACAATGAACTCTTCCTGAAAAATAAGGTCATGAGGAAAAAGAAGACATTCATCTGCATTACATCTCCTGCAACTCATGGTGATTGAAAACTTCAGCCTATATTTTTCACTGCAAATAGAAGTTGATGCCCAGTCATCAGGACAATTCCTGAGAGATAGTGTTCTGGTTCTATAGCACTACTTGCAAGAGAAGAGCCAGCCTGAACTGAAATAGGTTTCTTCACACCTTCCAGGGACTGATGAATGCATCTTGATGTAATGGCCTGAAGGAAGAAGGAGGAAAAAAAGCCAAATCCAGTTCCCATCTGTTTCCCTAAATGAAAGGGAACAAAAACCCCACACATATGCAGAACATATTCAGAAGTCTGCAAATTTTATGCATCTTGAGATGACAGATTACAGACCTAAATAACTAGGGGGCAAATGAGCAGCTGTGAAAGTGTCCATTGTAGACAAAACATTAGCAAGTACTTTAGTCATGTTATATTGTACAAAATGTCAGAAAGACAAAGATAAGAGATGAATTGAAAGAAAGCACTAGAAGCACTATAGATTAGACTATGGCTGCCCTCTTTATCCAAATCTTAGTTATGAGAAGACTCTAAGCAATTACAAAGAGCTTGTAGTTTACCCTCATTTCAGTATTTTCAGAAGATGGCTTAGACATAAAACTTACACTCTATTCTTCAATGATTCCCTACCTTTCAACACTGTAATTGCTTCTCCTAAGATTAAGCCTTTCCTGTAATCTTTGCTTTGACTAAGAATAAAAATAAGCCAGTACAAAAATGACTTGCAGGTTTTTTTGAGACAAATATGTGCAAGCATCACAGCACTACTGACTGGTACCAGTCAATCCTTGAGGTTTTCTTAAATGTTATTACCTTATACAAGCCACGTATGCCCTCTGTCCTGTATATCTTTATAAGAGCATCAGACATTCCTGCGTACTGTCGCTTTGAGGGATCAACACCAGCGTCGTATTGTAATACAAGTCGCGTCTTCGTTACCCATATTGGGTTTGTAATACAGAGAGTCATGGCTCCTGAGAACAGATGGAAGTTAGACTGTTTTGCCCATGCCAAAGCTTGTCCCAGTTTGTTCAGTTCAATGTAACACGGGCTTCTACAATGACAAAATTACTTATCCTTCAAGAGTACTCATATTACTCCTAAGAGGCAAAGTTTAGGCACACTGTTGTTTTCTCTCTCTGCCTTCAAAGCTCAATACCAAGTATGAACTACTCATGCAGAGAGTACTTCTATAGAGCACATAGCTTTTTTTTAACATTCTCAGCATATGCTCTTTTTTGCTTCACTGTTCCACAGTCAGTAGTGCCATCTGTAATAGATAGGAAACCTCACTATTTTCATTAGGCTTTCTTATTGTCTTTATATATACAATTATTCAAAATTCAATGGACAGCTCAGTCATGAGAAATTTACTTAATTGTATTGATATGTTTATACAAGCAACTTCTTGTAGCTACAAAGACTATTGAAATACAATATACATTTGAACAGTATATTTCAACAGTAAATTACTGCCTTAGCATCCTAATAAAAAAATCTTCTAAATTGCCTACACAGAAGCATGCACATCAAGTATGTTAGAAACAAAGTATTCAAAGTCACGATGAGTAAAATTGTACTTTTATTTTGGATTTACAGTTTCTAAGAAAACCTAGAATTTACATAAAGATTTTCAAAAGATCTATGGCAAATTCACTTCTAATTTCAATAAGCCTTCTCTTCTCCAGATCTAAGCATTTAATGTTTAATGAGTTAACAATCTAATAACAGCTAATTTAAATAGTTATGTTTAGAGACTCAGCGTTGTACTAAATACGGAAAAAAACCTCAAGCTTTGTGTATAATGAAAACAAGACCAGAAGGTATCTTAACAACTGCTACTTCTGAGCAAAACTGAAAGGACCACAGTTAACTATCCATTCATTCTAGACATCATTAATTCATTTATAGACAATAAGCATTTGGACTCAAACACTTACACTTGCCACCTGGAGTAAAACCAGCACTGACACACAAAGAGAAAGAGCAGCATATGGACAGGCCAGAAGAAAACATTCATCTTTTTTGCATTTAACTCACCTGCTTCTGCAGCTGATACCAGGTGTTCGGTTGCAGTGAGACTCTCCAGCTTCCCTTCCTTCTTATAAGCTTTGATGGCATTGTAACTGTTCACAGTTATAAGACATATTTTAGTAAAGGTGAAAAAAAACAATTAAAAAACAAAGCCAAACCAAACTAACAAAAAAATAAAAAACCCACCAAAGCAAAACTTACCATCAGGAAAAACATTAGGTGATAGATAACCTTGGAAAGGATTTCTAAGCTAACTATCATTGTTTGCTTGATGAATTGAAGAATTCATTAACAATTTGAACCATAGCAATACATACTTAAATTCATCAAGTATTACTGAAGGAATCAGTGGGACTAGATCTTGAAACAGCTACTTGGTCTCAAGAATTAACTTCTAAAAAAAACTAGGCTAGACAGTCTTCTTTTTATTAAAACCAACACTGGTAGTTATTTACTTTCTAATTTCACTGAGCTTTCATCTCTTGGTCTGATTTGAATATTTGTGGTTTGAAAAGTGCCACTCAGCATTGAAGGAGCTGAACTGTGGATAGGAGCTTACAGTGAAGCTTGAGGACTGAAGTCCAACAATAGTTCAATCTACACAACTGACACGTAAGCTTTGCAGAAGGATGCCAAGCAATCATTCTCAAAAATGTTTCAGTTAATAGTGATCATTCAAAAATGTTTCAGTTAATAGTGACCAGCAGTCAATCAGATCAGTTAACTACTGGAGTAGAAAATACCGAATATTTGAGAACTTTGCTTATTTTATATTTGAGAAATTTGCTTATTTTATAAGCAAAGCACATCAACAAAAACAATGGAAAAAACTGTCAAAATTATTTAAAGAAAACAACAAACGGTTGACTATACAGCTTTAGTAAAGAACTTTATCATGCTCTTTGATTCTTAACATACCAGTTCAGATTCTTTTTTTTTCCATGTGCTTTTAAGCACAGTTTGAACTTTTAAAGTTCAAATGATGTCACATCTCTCAAGTTCTTGGTGTTTTCACAGCATTGAGGGGAATGCACTGTACTTGATAAAGTAACAGGTCTCTGACTCCAACTGCTCATGTTATGAAACAGCAAATCATAACGATGAGTCAAAGGCCTGGACATACAAAGAGGACTGCAAGTTTCTAAGCCATCTAGCCCATTTTTATACCTGTTTAGAAGGGTGCTGTTTGTATCTGAACATGACATTGCATAGGATCTGACGCAGTTTTACTTACAAGAAAAAATAAAGTCCCCAGGAAGCCCCTGCTCCCACCATGTTGGGAGTTACCCCTTGGTACAAGCCTCGTAGTCCTTCACGCTTCCAGACAGTGGTCATACAGTGGAGAATCCCATTGTATTTTGGCCTCAGCTCCAATCCGTCATTCACTATGAAAGAAAGAAATTACACTGAAAAAACATTGCAGGAAGCAAGTGGTTCAACCGTGTAAAAGCCAGCCCACAGCACACGGCCTCCAAACAGTGCTGCAAGCCAACGTAAATACTTCATTCATCTGCTGTATTTTAAAAGCACGCAACAACGTGGGGTTTACAGCTTCAGTAATTCTAGTCTAAGAGAACGTGAAAGAAGGAAGAAAAAAGAACTTCTAAGCCCTGCAGGAGGAAAGTTCTCATCAGTCTGAGAAGACTAACTGCACTGATGGGCGTTTTTGGAGAGCAGCTGCTTTGACCTGTAGTTTTCTGTCCTCTTCTTAGCACCCCAAGAATTTCATATCATATCTCAAGTGATTTGCATGGACTCTTCGAGAAAAAGTTCCTATTACAAGTTTGGGAAACTCCTAAATAAGAATTCTTGAAGTTAAATCTTCTTGTGAATCTTCTATAAAGTCCCAGGTATTTCCAATAGGTCATGTGTTATTGATTCCAAAGTTAGTTTCTGCCAACACTCAAAGGTTACTTTCATCATAAATTCTTATGCTCTTCTTTTCTCATTGTATTGATTTACAGGAAAACATCAAATAAACACAATTCTACCTAATAACCAAATATTGGCCAAATATTCATAAAATGTCACTGCCAACAGGACAAAGACAATGCAAACTTTTGCTTGACAGGTTTTGTTTAGAACACAGATTTCACACAACTTGCAGCAGTAAGGACAGCTCCTGCTGTCACAACAGCAAGGCAATTTGATGATTACTGATGACAGTGTCAATTGCAGGCACTTGTACTCCTCATTTAGGCAGAAAGTTAGATTGAAATTTTACTTGAGATTGAAGTTTTACAGTCAGCATCATTTCTATACCCCAGCAAGACATTAATCATTAATTTCAGATGTTTTCTGTTCAGTACTGCATTCATTCCTCCTGTATATTTTGACAGACTTCAGCACACACAAAATGCTTTTTTTGTGAGCGTACTGAGACAAGGTCTGTGTATGCTGACAATCGCTGAAAACTGAAACACAAACTGAGGGCTCCAAAAGTAATTCCTCCTGTTTGATTATGTTGGCTCATGACATCAGAAGCAGATGGTGGTGGTACAGCAGCAAGGTTGAACCTTCCCAACCATACTCTGCTATATGTTGTTGCCATGTGACAGATGGCAGCAGAGGGGCAGTCTGACAGAGTGGTGTCTGACATGAAAGTGCGTATGAAGCAAAGATGTGCCACTGAATTCCTCCAGGTGAAAAAAAATGGCACCTGCTGACATTCATCAATGCTTTCTGAACATTTACGGAAACCAAGCAGTGGAGGTGAGCACAGTAGGGTGGTGGGTGGTGTGTTACAGCAGTGACAGTGGATCACCTGTGCTGCTGCAGATTTTTACAAGGGTGTCATACAAGTTCATCATTGGTGAAAATGCACATATAATGGTGGTGATTATGTTGGAAAAATGTGTTCTGTAGCTGAGAATTTCCTCCATCAAATACTATTATTGTGCTCTTTGCATCAGTTGTAGTTTCCATGGAAATAAACAGGAGGTATTACTTTTAGAGTCACCTATGTAAAAGCTCTTCCCCCCCCGACTGAGTAGCGCTGGACCTTTCTGAAAGACCTTTGCAATTTGTTTTTTTTAAATCATGCTGCCATTAAATCAGGCTTATAAGCACATTAAACAAGTAGGAAATCAAAGACATAGTTGCAGATCTGTCTGTTGATCAATTATTTTACCAACGATCAACAACCAATGCAGGAGCTACTCTAATTAAGGCACAGACTTAAGATCTTATAGTTTTCATGAGTCCAACCAAAACCTAACAAGCAGACATCAGGAAAAAACCCAAACTGTCATATAAACATAAAGTGGAAATGCTAAGTCATGCCTTGAAACAGTGAGCACCTGGCAGGCAGCAAGGGCCAACCCAGGGTAGCTCAGGTGCATGCAATGCATCTGAATGTCCAGAAGGGGTGGATCCTGGCTCCACCCCTTCCCAGACCACATTTAAGGGTTGGCAGAGGAAGTGAGAGTATCTCTTGTTGGAGATCTTTGAGGCCTTCCAAAGGTAAGTGGTTCTTTTCCTTCTTTTCTGTGACTGTTGCATCTGAGATCATTCTCATTTGCTACAGACAAAAACTTTATTACCTTGCAATTATCTCAGTACTTTCCCCCATTATAGCATTACAATAAGCACAGACTAACTTAGGTTAGAAGGAGCCTCCAGAGGTTATCTAATGCAACTCTCTTCAAAACAGACCTGCTTTCGTTGGGGCACGCCAGTTAGTTCTTGAATGTTTCTAAGGCTGAAAAGACTACAGCCTCTCTGGGCAACCTCTTCCAGTATCGGATCACTTCCATAGTGAAAAATCACTTTTCTTAATAACAAACTAGAATTTTCCAAGCTCAAGCTAGTCCCTGTTCCCTCACCATTCACCTCTAAGAAGATCTGGCTTCATCCTCTCTGTGCCCTCAGTTACTCCAGAGGGTGAACTGCTGCTGTCTGTCAGCTTAGCCTCAGCTGGCACTGTGGTCAGCACTGCTGCCTCCGTGGGAGCTGCTCCAACACATTGCTTTGTGCTACAGGCCTGTGCTTCAGAGCTAGACAGGGAGATGGGCCCGCCTCTGGACTTCACTCTAGAATGTACTGCATCAGCGTTTGTATGTTCCACAGTACAGTATTTCATTTTTAACAACCACAAGTGAATGTAAGATGCCGAAGAACATTCGGCAAAAATATGGCAAAATCTCTACAGAGGGGAATAATGGGAGTAGCGTCACCATGCAGGCGAGGAGCTGTTTCCATAAGGAACAGCCAGCAAGGCAGAGTTCTCTGCTTAGCAACACGACCCCGTTACCCACAGGACTAAAACGTAACCGCTGCGCCTGAGGGCGGACCGTGGACGAGCCGCCCGCCACCAATAGACCGTCCTGCTGCACCCACGGCCGTGACAGCGAGAAGCCCGGGCAGCTCTGATCGGGCCGAACGCTCCGCCCGTAGGAACGCAGCATCTCACAGCCGCCGGCCCGGCCTCACCTGCGAAGCGGATCTTCACCAGGTCCAGCGGATGCAGCACCAGCGTGGACACGACGCCGCCGCTGAGCCCGGCCGCCAGGTTCTCCAGCTGCACGTGCCGCAGCACGGAGCGCGCGGGCGACGCCGGCGGCCCAACGGCGCACGCATGGCCCCGGGCACCCGGCGCCGCGCTCATCCCCGCCGGCGGCGATCTCGGCGCCGAGCCGCTCCGCGTCTCGCGAGACCGCGCCGAGAGCTGCGGGCCCGGCTCTTCCGGTCACGTGTAGGGGAAGGAGGTGGCCGTTGGGCGGCGAGGCGGAAGTGGGTGTCCGTGCCCGTGTGCGTGCTCGGCCGTGAGGATGCGGGTGAAGGTGCTGAGCCGCAATCCCGACGACTACGTCCGGGAGACGAAGCTGGATCTGCAGCGCGGTGAGAGCAGAGGGAGAGATGGAGGGAGGGCGGCTCTGGCTGGGCCGCCATGCGCTGCTCGGGGGCTCCCGCGCTCCTCCTATGGCCGCGGGGTGCGAGCGCTGCGCGGCGCTTTCTCGTCCCGGTTCTGGTTCTCGTGGGGCGCCCTCAGTGCTGCGTGGTTACTCATAGGAACGTTTTGTACTTGTTGCTGATTCTTTGCTGGCGCCTCATCGTGCAGTGCATCCTATACTAAGATTGGCAGAGTCTTGCTGGTTTTACTGGCGCTCTTTCGCTCTTTTTTTTCCTGGTATTTGTCACAATTCTTCTTGCGTGATCACACCTTTTCACCTCTGAGATGTTGAAAATGAGACACAACTTCTCCTTAGTGTGAGAAATCAAATGTGTAAAACCAGCAGCCCTTGTCAGAAGGAGCAGGACCATATCTCCCAGTACTTAAAAGGGGATTATAAACAGGAGAGCAGTCAGCCTTTTACTCAGATAGATAGTGATACGGCAAGGGGGAATGGCTTTAAGCTCAAGGAGGAAAGGTTTAGGTCGGATGTCAGGGGAAAGTTCTTTACAGAGAGTGGTGAGGTGCTGGCACAGTCTGCCCAGAGAGGTTGTGGATGCCCCGTCCCTGGAGGTGTTCAAGATCAGGTTGGATGGGGCCCTGGGCAGCCTGGTCTAGTACCAGATCTGGAGATTGGTGGCCCTGCATGTGGCAGGGAGGTTGGAACTTGATGAGCCTTGAGGTCTCTTCCAACCCAAGCCATAGTATGATCTTGGGGCTTGGTTTTATGCAGCCATCTTAAGCGAGATGTTAGGCCCACAGCAGTTTAAAGTGCATGTACTTTGTTGGTTTGATTCAGAGATAAGTGGCTGTGCTGTCATACCAGTTATTCGTAATTATTTCATTGTGGCTTTGTAACTAACACACTGAAAAAGATTAAAGTCACCAGCTGGGACAGGAACTTAACACATCTTTATTTTCCTGGTGTGATTAGTCTGTAAGCTGTTAAAACAAATTCTCTGTCGTGTGACAGGGTGGTACACAATTCAATTTCATCATATTTCAGAGGTTTTAGTGTGTGTCAGATATCCTTTGGAAGTCAGCAGGCTGAACTAGGGATTACTTTCTGGTGCATGATCTGGTGTCATTTGCTCCATTGCGCTTTCAGCCTTTTTGCACAAACCAGAATGGAGCAGGTAGCACCATAAGCACCCTGTCAATGCCCGCTGTCTTTCCCAGTTTCTTGCTAGGTGTATCTGCATGGACAAATGCAGGGTGGCCCTTAGTATTGGGTGTAAAAATCTCAGTGTCCCAAAAACTCCCCACCTGGCAGGAAAGTTAATGGGAAAAGTTTTCTAATTCAATTCACCTTGACCTACAGTTCTTATTGCATTACTTATGTCTGTGTTACTCTTCTTGCAGTTCCAAGAAACTATGACCCTGCACTGCATCCATTTGAGGTTGCACGTGAGTACGTCAGAGCTCTGAATGCAACAAAGCTGGAGCGGGTGTTTGCAAAACCTTTTCTAAGCTCACTCGATGGCCACAGAGATGGAGTTAATTGCATAGTCAAACACCCCAAGAGTTTGTCTACAGTGCTGTCTGGAGCATGCGATGGAGAGGTAAGCAGTAGTTAGAAACTTCAATGAAAAGGTCTGTTTCTTCTTTTTCACTGTTAAATGCTCCCTACTTCGTGGTTTTTTTTTTTGTTTTTTTTTTTTAGCTGTGATATTACCTTTTGTTCAGATGTGACCTTCTCTCAGAAGGTGCAGCTTGCCCAGTTCAGGACAGTGTTCCTCAAGCTGTAGGTTGTGACCTCCCAATGCATACAGAGTTTAAAACAGCTTTAGGCAGCAGCTCTCAGCAGTGAGTAGCAGCAGTTCCTCATACTGCAGCTGTGAATGTGGACTATTTGCAGCCTGTAATTGTTTTTCTTCCTATTCTGCACCTGCATCCCCTCCAGAGAAGGTGAGCTGCTGCAGTCAGAAGATTACATCAGATAAGATGTGGGAAGGGATACACGATCAGAAACTTTGTGGAATAGTATAGCATATTGTTTAAAAACAACAACAACAACAACCACCTCTTCATTTGCTTGAAATTTTAAATAAATATTTAAAAGTAGCAATCAAGGATACTTTAAGAGTCAGCTACAAGGGGGGAGGGAATTGCCTGTCTTCTCTGTACTCTCACACACTTCTTCATTTGATAAGGTTTGTATATTTTAAAGAGGTATTCTGGGTAGCTGGCTGCTTTCTGCCTTTTACAGAATTTATGCACGTCATGTGGTGGTGTAGGGGAACTTCTCTTTTTTTTTGAAGAGATGGGAAATATATTTATGTGAAACCAGACTTCTTATCTGCTGGTAGAGCAACTGCAGTACTGAGTGCTGACAGTACATGGAAATGGAGCTCCTGTTTCTTTTTTTTTTTTTTTTCCTAAATGGGCCCAATTTCTCAAACTGAAATACTTGTGGAAGCTGGACATCTGTATAAAATGAACTGCAGCAACTGGACTGAGAACACTTTGTTGCAGAGGTTATTTTCTTGTATTTTTCACTTTAAAGAGTTTATATTTGCTAAAACTATGATTGCTGTTGTTTCTTAGCAAGAATTCTAGTTCAAAAATAGGGGAATGTAAAAATAAGTGTACAGTCTAGATGGGATAAGAAGTGAAAAGTTGCACTTCAGAATTTTTTTTCAACAAGGGAATAAATAATTTCAGCATTATAAAATCTGGTCGTTGTTCAAGCCAGCATAGGTAGTTTGTTTCAGCATGTGTGAGCTCTTGTATTTGAGTTACAGGCTGTGGGGGGGGGGGGGGGGAAACTTAAGAACATACAGAATACTCTTGCTTTTTTGACAGGTTAGAATTTGGAACTTGACCAAACGACAGTGTATTCGTGCTTTCCAAGCCCATGAAGGCTTTGTTCGAGGCATGTGTGCTCGTTTCTGTGGTACATCATTCTTTACTGTAAGTATATTGTTGCTCCTTAATGTAGTTTAACACCTGTTCACCGTTTGTTTTCCAGTAGGCAACTTCTCTTCTGTACAACACTTAACAAGCACCAATTCTGAAGCTATTTATATTTTATTCAATTTGTCTCTGAACCTGACAATTGCTTCTGATGAAAATGCTTTTTGGTGCTGTGTTATGGGTGTAATTGAAGATTATGGAAGAAATAAATAGAGATAATTGCTAGAGGATAGCCATCTAATTACATTTTGAGTAAACTAGCTTTTGTTAGAGCAACAAGTATATTACATTTATTGGAAGATGTATGAGTATTTACTTTTCTAAATATTTCTGTAGCCTGTCGTTAAAGATAGGCAGGTAATTCAGGATGGCTTCCATTGGATAATCATGTTCAGTAAGGTTATGTGAGTAAGGCTTTATTCATTTGCATTAACTTCATGTAACTGAGTTGCACGCAAGCTGTCTGAAAGTAGTGAGTCTTCCTGTTTGGATTAGAACAATTCTGTGATGATAAAACAATTAATTTCTTTAACACTGTAGAGTGCTGAGGTTGTATATCTTTTGAGCTTGACAAAAAAGAAATTGCTCGCCTCCTCCCTCAAGAGCTATTTTAACTACTACATATTTATCTCTTCTGAAGTAGATACCAGGTTATGAGGACACCAGTTACAATGTCAGGAATATCTCAGCAGGAAATTCTTAATGACTCCAAATTACTCTTTGTCAGTCAATCTTTCTGAAAATTGAGAGAGGGGAGGAAGAAACAGAAGTAGCACTGTCAGAAGAGGAAGTTTGACTTGTATAGTTAACATTTTTGTCTGCTTCCCTGGCCCAGGTCACTGTGCAGCGATGGGGAAGGTTGTTTCAGCATAGTGTGAGAGGCGGTGTGGTGTTAGGCACACGCAACTGGAGCACCTGAACTGGAGTGCCTTACAACAGTTTAAATGCTAATCAGATGATTCCCAAAAGATAACATGGAGTTCAAGGTGCCATCTGATTAAGAATCATGAAACATAGCCTGACATAACTAGTTTCTCTTTACAGCTTACTTTTTCTACTA
Organism: Lagopus leucura; assembly: GCF_019238085.1. Lineage (NCBI taxonomy): Eukaryota > Metazoa > Chordata > Aves > Galliformes > Phasianidae > Lagopus > Lagopus leucura. Next base: position 71,718,163 of record NW_024962263.1, read on the forward strand.
TTCAGTGCTGGAAGCGTCTCCTTTAATAGTTGGAAAGTATCCACAGTGACAACTAGATCATAGAGGATTTTTTGGGAGCAATGCTTAGATGGTTTAAATAAAACTTAATTTAAAAATCTTACGTGTTTCAATCTTAAATTTTTTTTTGTTGCTTAAAAAGCAATAAAAAGGAAATTGCTCTACTGCTTCCACAGGCAGGCTGTATATAAGCAGCAGCCACCTGGAAGTCAATTTCTCTCTCACATTTTCTTATTCCTCTACCTCAGTTTTTATTGGTGATATTACGTAGCACAGAATACCCCTCTGGCCAGTTCAGGTCAGCTGTTGTTTCCTCCCCTCCTTCCCCCCAAGTCTTCTTGCAGTCTTCTGCAACCCAACCCTAGCCTACTTGCTGATGGGAGCGTCAAGGATGATAACAGTGCAAGCACTGTTCAGCAGTAGACAAAACACTGGTGCTGCCAGTACTGTTCTTGCCACAAATCCAAAGCCTGGCACCATATGGACTACTGTGAAGAACGTTAACTTTATCCCAGCCAGGCCACGTATAAACTTCATCAGTTCTTAGTGAAGTATTATGACAAGTGAAACCAATTTTCTTGCAGGTATAAAAGTGAATGGTGAACAGAGAGAGCACTTTATTTTTGTAAATCTAATAATCCATTCTAGTTTGCAAAGTTCCTCATATTTAGTTGCACAGATGTCTGGTGAATATATTTTTGTAAAATGCATCCTTTTTTCACTCTTTCTAGGTTGGTGATGACAAAACTGTGAAGCAATGGAAAATGGAGAGCCCAGGATACGGAGAAGAAGAGGAACCAATTCATACAATTCTTGGAAAGGTAGTATAGCTAAGCATTGATTTCCCACATTCCTTTTGAATTAAACTGAGTCAATTCTTACCTAGCTTTTGGAGAAAAGAAAAATAGGTTGATATCACCTGTTATCACAGTGTGTTGCAAATCAAATCTTCATCAAATTTTGTAATGACCCTTTTAAAGTACCTTCAAAATTTTATTCTAATTTATATTTAACTAGAGAGGAGTATCTCAAATGTTAGCAGACTGCTTAGTGCTGTCTGTACTAGTCATCACTCTCCTGGGAACAGATCAGATCTTCTGTAGTTGATTTCTGTTCAGCTGTGTGTTGTAAAAACTTATTCTTCAATAAATAATTTTCTTTTAATGCTGTATCTTACAGCATTTCAAAACAGAGTTTTGGTTTATTTTTGACAAAAGCAGATGAAAAAATGTATACTTCAGCACATTCAATTGTTCTTAAAATTAGTTTATCAACACTGAATGCTTTTTATGAATAGACAACTTGAAACTCTATATCTAGTGATTATGTCTCACTTTCTGATTGAAAATTTGTACCCTTAAAATTCCATTTGCTTTGAAGTTAGAAGCCCACTTACAAAGCGTGGCTAATGCCCATCCATTGGAAGCTAGCAATAAATGCATGCATTTCTGTCTTGTAGACAGAAAGAGGCCAGAATGTCAGCCTTTTGTAGAGCGGTACTCCTAATAAGACTCAGTTTCCAGCAGGAACAGTAACTTGGTTTTCAGTTATATGAACAAATAAAAGCATGGCAGTGTAACATGTAATGATCAGAAAACACTTACTTATACATTTGGTTTTGTAAGCTTTTTCTTTTTTCCACTTTACAGACAGTGTATACAGGAATTGATCACCACTGGAGGGATGCTGTTTTTGCCACCTGTGGCCAGCAAGTAGACATCTGGGATGAGCAAAGGACCAGTCCCATGTGTTCTCTAACATGGGGTTTTGATAGCATAAGCAGTGTAAAATTTAATCCAATTGAGGTAACTTTTTTGTTATGTATTGGAAGTCAGTATTTTTCTTTATAAGCATAAGGTCTAAACTGTCTTAACATTATCTTTAACTGCTTTTTCCAAACAAACTTCGTTATGTGTTTCAGTGTAATGTGTAGGGGGCTTTATATATGTGTTTTCATAGGCATATTCTGTTAGAAGGTGGTACTGCACATTTATCTCCATCATTTCATCCTGTTGATGGGGGAGAAAAGAAAGCAAAGCAGGGAGGGCTGTGTTCTGCCTGCAGCAGTACATATCTGTATCTCAGTTACGTGGCTTAGTGTTTGTGAGGTTGTGGAGCTTTCATCTGTGGCGCTTGTGGCAGCAACTTTTCCTCTTGTGGCAGAGCAGCAGCCTCTAATCTTCTGCAGCAGGTCATGGAGTGCTGAGGCTGGCTGCACTGGTAGTTGAAGTCAAGTCTGTTAGAAAGTGTTACTTATCAAGAGGGCTGGGTGGATTCTGAAACTTACTGGAAAAACTATTTAAAGTGTTCAGAATTAGCTGCACGCCAAGAATGGTAATATATTTACTTGAGTGAAGGGAACTGCTGTTTGACTACCAGCTCAGTGAAATAGGTATCTGATATGAGTTATTGCTTACACTAGAAATTCTTAGGAAACAATACATACTGATCATTTATTTATTTGTTTATTCAGACATACCTTTTGGGCAGCTGTGCTTCTGACAGAAACATTGTGCTGTATGATATGAGACAATCAACTCCATTAAAGAAGGTATGTTCTCTGAATTTCAACAGAAGCTTCTGGCAGTAATAATCATAGTGAACATGAAATAGTCTAAGTAGCGCTAAAGGTAGAGAAAGCAAAGCTCTGTGATCTCATTGAGTTTTCATCTTTAATGTGGAGTCTTTTAACTGAGTTTGAGTAAATTTTGAAACTTAAACCATGCAGACTTAAAAGAGCCTTTTCCTGCATTGAGACAGGCTGTCGTGCTCACTGCATTGTAATTCTTGATAAAGTGCCTGACCTGACAGCAATTTCACAATCAGAACTTCATGTTCTTGTATTGCATTCTCTGTACGTGTGATTTTTTTCTTTCTTTTTTTTTCCCCCTCCTTGCCAGAAATAAACAAGGTAATTCCTAAGGCACTTTCTTTCCACCACTAGAGAGCCTCGCTCTGCATGTGGAGGAGTCTTTTTCTTTTTTGTGGAGATAAATCCTTCTCTATGTATGTACTGTAAACATTTCATAGCCAAGTTCTCAGGACCTTCATAATGCTGTCTTGTCTTAATAAGGACTCTTTTTCTTTTTTCTCCCTTGCTTAATGACTAAGCATATCTACAATCGGTCAAAAGTAGAAGGCGACTGCTACAGGTCTAGATGGTTCTGAAATGCTATTTAATGTCTTCACAGTGACACGAATCACTCTCAGCCCAGGTTTCCATGCAGAATGCCAGAACTGTACAGAGGGTCCTCTTCTTAGGCTCTCTTTTAGTTCCAAATGCCACTGCTGCAATGAACTGAGTGCTGTAAGTTGGAGAGAATAAATTATGAAACAAGATACAGAGCAGGGACCTTGACCAAACCTGACCCCTTTTGAAATAGAAGCTGGATTTCCTAGAAATATTAGAGCTACTTTGAGCTATGATTTAAAAGACTTATTTTACTTGTAGTCTGCTTCAGTTAGTTTTGTGATCATTTTGCAGTGCCCAGAAAACTTGAACAGGGAAAAGAACCCTCTTAGATTGTTTGCTTCTGTAATAATTATATATCATTTATATTTAAAAAAACAATAATGGAATTTGAACCAATTCTAGTGTACAGACTGCTGTAAACACAAGGTTTTTCATTGGCCTATCCTTTCAGTAAATTTCAGCTCTCAGAATTGAGGTCAGTTCAGACAGCTGATGATTGCATTCTGCTCTGGATGCCTGTAATTTCTGAAAATTAGTAGTATTTTGCAGTACAGACTTCATATTGGGCAGAATAACATCACCTAGGAAATGAGGATTTATGGAAAATGTGAGTCATAAGGATATGAACACACTCAAAGGACACAATCCTTGTTTTTTGTGTAGGTTCGGTAGAGGCCATCAGTATTACATTGTGTTCATTATTTAATAAATATAATTGGTAAAACTGTATTTTGTTATACATATGTATATGTGTATTTTTTGATATGGTAAAGTGAGAGCAGAAATACTTAAACTTCAGGATTTTCAAGTAGGGTTATGGCTGGCCTGCAGTGTTACAGAAAATGATCTATTTGTTCGTAAAGTGCCCCATAGTTATACATCAGAATGTTATAATAGCTTTGCAGATGCTGGTTCAGAGCATTAATTAATGACAATATTCTCTGAAATACCATTTCCCAGGCATGTTTGTTTATACAGTATTTAACAGTATACATTAATGTAGCTGTAAATATGATGAAGTCAGATCTTTAAGATGATCCAGGTTTACATGTTAGTTTCTGGATAAATGACTGATGAGAAGTACTTGCTTTCAAGATGGCTTGTAAAGTAAAATTTAGTTGCAGTGATCGCGTGTTGAGGGGCAGGAAGTCTTGAGTTCCAATCATAGTGCTGCTAAATATACGTCTCCTCAAGTATGTTGCTACTGGTCTACCATGCTTATGTATCTAGAAGGTGTTTGCTTATCTCTTGTGGTATGAGAAGCTTTAAAATATAACCAGTATTTTACTGTCTGCAGCAAGGTATCAATGGGTAAATGTCTTTCAGGTTATCTTGAACATGAGGACAAATACACTCTGTTGGAACCCCATGGAAGCTTTTATTTTTACTGCAGCAAACGAAGATTACAAGTAAGTGTTATCCTGCTTGTTGATAATCCTGATTGTGGTATGTTGTTCAGTCTGCTAGTGACTTATCATCATGTTAAAATACATTAAAAAAAAAAAAAAAACCACCTATGTAAACTGTAAGTTTGAACATTTAAGTAGTAACCCAGCAAATTATAAACTCAGTGACTTAAAAAGGGAAAAAACAAACAAACAAAAAAAACCCTACAGAACAGACCCTACAATTGGTACTAGACTGCCTGTTCCTCTTCCAGGCAGCCTGTGCAATTTACAGAAATACAGTTTTAACCTATGCAAGCATAATTTACAATAGGACCTGGAAGGGAAATAATATTGGTCCAGTCTGAGGCAATCAGTATAAGTGTTTATTTTCTTACCAGGTCTTGTGAAGCTTGATATATTGTACCAATCACCTATTTTGATGAGAACATCTCTTAAAATTAATCTTTTATGAAATGGTTCCAAAGACTGCAGTGCTTACCCTTTCAGTTTCTCAGAGCTGTTTTTTACTTCTGGGCGATACTGTGCATGTGAATAGCTAATCTGCTATTGAAAAAGCTGCCTCTTCAAAACTAGGCCACTGCAAAATGTGCTCTGTATCCTTTTTTCCAGGAAGTCAGTGATCTAACAATAGATCACTGCTTTCTTTTAGAACATAGGATTTTTTATCACTTATCTTAAGGCTGTTTTTCCAAGGAGATAGAATCTGGCCCAAACCTTGAAAATTGACATTGTACTGAAAGTATTACTTTTCACCTGTTCTGGTTATGGTGTGATAAGGCTATCTAATCTATTTATACATCGCTGTTTTCCCTGCAGTAAGCTAAATTTGGTAGCCATTAAGGTAAATTCTTCTCTGGTAAACTGTGTGCAGCGTGTATCAAAAACATGCATGAAGTGTTAGCTGATTACATGAAGTAGCAGTTTTGAAAGTGATGCTAGCATACTTTTTCTTGAGAATTCAGGAGGAGGAGGTATAGTTGCCAGTAAGTAATTGAGTAGAAGACATTGAATTAATTCCAACTATGCATTCATCTGTTGGAAGGAGGATGAAAAGCTTACTGCTAAATGTGAGAATTTTAGTATAGTAGTTTTATCAAATAGTACACTTAAAGCTAATTTAATTAAATGCTTTGTCTGTAATGCACCTTTATTTATTGGTACTGGGCAAATAAATGATGTATGCAGTTATTACACCTTACTATGTATCAGCAGGTTTTGTTGATTCACAGGAGTACAAGTAAGCCTGAGCTGTGAAGTGCTTAACAGCAAACCAGCTGTGCTCCAGCAGCTATGTTAATTTTCATTTTTACAGGCACTGTAAATGGTGCGGGTCTTCAGCTCTGCTGACGTAGCGTCTCTTTGTGCTGAAGGACCAAGCTTTACTTGGATTCCTACAGTCAGTGGTTGTCTGATACAAAGACAACTAGGCTATAGGGAAAGGTGCCAACCAAACAGGAATTTCGCAGCAGACATTGAATTACCAGGAGATTCTAATATGGGAAAGTCTAGAAACCTAGGAGTTGATGGGCTTGACATGATGAGGATAACTGATTGAGAAGTGCTTGTCTGAGTTCACATGATATATAAGAGGAGGGAGCTGAGAAAGGCAGTGTGGTAGTTGGACAAATAGGCAAAGTCAATGGCCCAGGGACAGATGCTGTACGGAGTGGTAGAGATCTTTGTTATTTGAGAGTGAGCAAAAAAACCCACCGAGGTCTGCTTCAGCCTCTAGTTATTAAGCTTTTTTTCAGGCTCTAAGCACTACATCGTTCTTTCCTTTCATTTGTTACTTGCAGTTTTGAAGAATTCTCTCTTGAGGTTTGGTGTGTGCATGATTAAAGCAGCTGTTAAGCAAAAAGAACTATTCACTTTGGAGTTGTTTGGATGTTAAGCAGTTGATATGTTTATTCTGCAGCTTGTATACTTTTGACATGCGCTACCTTACATCACCTGTGATGGTGCACATGGACCACGTGTCTGCTGTTCTTGATGTGGATTATTCACCCACTGGGAAAGAATTTGTTTCTGCCAGCTTCGATAAGTCTGTCCGCATTTTTCCTGTAGACAAAGGTCACAGCAGGTGAGTGATTTTACAACTCTGTCTTGTTCTCCTGCACCTCAATAATCCACAAAAGTTCTTAGTTCCTAACTTTGCTGAGGAATTCACTTGCAGTGGATCTGGAAGCCTTATTCTGTATACAGCTTGACACTAACAGGTCATGTAACCAACAGCTAATTCTGGAATGTCTTAGAGTAGAACTTGTATTTAATAATTAACTGTACTTTAGCTATTTTGTATTAAAATTACAGTGGAGTCCTATTGGTACAACTTCTGAATTATGTTATATTTGGCTTTTTTCTTCTGTTTTTTGTTTTCTGCTGCATAAGTATCCAGGATGGAGGCTATGTGTCTAAGAAAGCATTAGTTACTTATATAGAAGACCTACTTCCATTGCTGTGTGTGATACCACTTATTGTATACTAAATTTATCTTTTCCACTATGCATGCTCTATGAATTTGTACTTTTTCCATGACAGCTTTCCAAGAAAATGGAGCATCAGTTCTGAACTACTGTTCTTATGTGTAGTTTTTTTTAACCAAGATCAATCTCCTTTTCTTTCCCGGTATATCTGTCTACAATCTTTATAGGTCACTTTGTACTGTGTCACCACCAAAGTTCACAGTGCCTTACGATATTGTAACATTTGGTTTTCCAGCACTGTCTTAATCCTGTATGGATGATTAGTAAAGATGCTGTGAAAATCACTGTTGTGGATTCCCAAGGATCAGTATGGAATGCTTTTGTGATCTAATTCCATGCACTGCAGTACAGAGTGTTCATACTTTGTTAACCAGGTTCTGAGTCATATGACAGTGCTGTGAATACAGTTCAGTTTGAATTAGATTTTCATGTATTATTTCATAAAGCAATGTTTTAAATATTTTGCTGAAGTTCAGATTGAATCTGTTTTCGTTATTTTCTTTTTCAATTTGGTGAAAATCAAAGCAAGTTATCAGGTTGATCTGGTATCATTTGTTCTTCATAAACCCACCTTCATTATTCTCTGTCAGCCTTTTGGGTTTTTTTCTCTCCTTTATTCTTTTTCTTTTACTCTCCTTCCACTGTCTCCCCACCTTAACCTCGTCCCCCAGGATGGTTTAAATTTCAGGTGTTTTAGAGGGGATGGGGAGTGCTGAGTATTAATTGGGAGGACTGTGTCTTTATTTTGGGTTGTTGTAATTTTGTATGCATTACTTAACGTGTCTGTATGCTCCTGTACCTCATTAGAGATTGAGAAGGGCTGTTGTTGTTTTCCTTTATAACATAACCTATGAGTAGTTTTGTTTTTCCTGTCCTGCAATACTACTTGAAATATAGTTAGGCAGTGTAATGCCTTTGTTGTTTTTTTTTTTTTTTTCCACTTTTCCTACTTTTCTACTGTTAAACAGCATGGTTAAAATCTGCTCCCCAGGTTTTCTGTACTGTGGAATGTTCACAGGAGGGGTGATAGGTGTAGTTAAATCACTTCATTGAAATAACAGATCCCATAATGCAGCAGTAAAAGAGTTAAAGGCTTTATTCCACATTACAGCAGGTTGTTAATAAGGAAGACATTTTTCCTCTTTTTCTCATTCTTTTTCCCTGAATGAAACATTTTCTCTTCCTCTCCTTTTCTCTTTTTCTGTCTTTTTCTTTGACTGCTATAAATCCTAGTGGGGAAGAGCCTTTCAAATGAAGAACTTAGCTTTGTATAAGCTGACTGGGGCATTCTGGGACACGTAAAATTTGCTAAAAGCTGTACTCTTTGGGACCAGCATAGTTGAAATAAATCCTGTGGAGGGGTAAAAGATCTCCAAACAGAATGTCTGATCCATTTTGGGGAAACAGGGGTGGCGCTTAAGGGTATTTATGAACAAGAACCCTGATTGGGTTCCTATTCACTCAGACTTTTGATCTCCCACCAGGCTGAAATTGAATCTCCTAACTTCCACTGCTTTGTATTTAAAAAAAAAAAAAAAAAAAAAAAAAAAAAAGGCAGTTGTAAAGTTGTATAGCCATGAGAAATAACATATATTAGGAAGCTGATTTCAAGTCAATAAATGCCTGGTAAATGGAACTTGATGTCTGTGTGGGCTTTTTTAAATGACGTATTCAAGTTATTTGGCCATCTTCTGTGTTTTTCCTTTCTCTCAAAATGGAATTTAATCAGTTGTGGTGAAAACAAGAGAAGGGAGAGAGGCTGAAAATTCCGGGAGGAAGGGAAAAATCCTGAATTCCTCAAAGGTGAATGAAAAAAAATGCATTACTGAGCCAAATATTAAAATGACAGTAATTACAGGAATGCTTATGGAAATGCATATGTGCTTACACAGTATTAAACCTTAATGTCAGTAAAACCTGATGTAAGCATCGGTGTTTTTGGAAGGTACTTGTGCAGAGTTCTTTGCAGTGTTCCTGTAGTGTAGAGCATCACTTGAGTGTGAATTACAGTGATGGTTAATGTTACAAAAGCTTACTTAGGGTGATACATGGGTTATACGTTCTTCTCACACTCCCACACTGCCCAGATCAAGCTCAGTCTAGTTGTTCATGGCTTCTGAATATTGATTTTGTATTTCTCTTCCACTACTATTTGGGTTTTAAAGCTAACTGGGTAGAGGGAAGGGGATGGTCTCAGCTGCAGTGCGTGACTGATGAGCCACAGGGGTTGGGAGCAGTGGGTGATGCTGTGTTCTGAAAACTATTTGAAAACAAAAAGTAAAAACTTATTCTTTTGTGAACAGAAAATTCTGCTATTTGAAAGGCGACATTGGTAGGAAAAGAGATAATAAACCATTAAAAAATGTTTCTCTTTACTTTAGAGAGGTGTATCATACAAAGCGGATGCAGCACGTCATCACTGTAAAATGGACTTCAGATAATAAATACATTCTGTGTGGCTCAGATGAGATGAATATTCGTCTGTGGAAGGCCAATGCTTCTGAAAAACTGGGGGTGGTAAGAGACTTTTTTGCTTTTTGTTATCACAAGGCTGGATGTTTGAGGTGGTTTTTGTTATGACAGCTGGTTAGCCTGTTCAGCTTCTAACACTTTATTTCTAAAGGAAAAATGTAAAGTTGTAGCATGACTTGTATTTAATTTGAAAACTAACATGTGCAGTACAGCTCTTTGTGTTTACTGTGGCTTTTAGTAAGATTGAATGCGCTTTTATCACTACACAAGGTAGCTTTTTCATCTTGTTTAATTTTAACAGTAATGAGTTCTGATGTTTTTTTTCTTGATGCTACAGGTGAGTATGCATAACCTTGCACTAAAAGCAGTACATTTGAGTTTGCTACGTGTAATTGTCTACTAAAGCTTAAGGTTACTGCTTATAAAAAATTTTGACCTGACTGACTCATGTCGAATCCGTGCCACCATAAGCATATGCACTGCTGCAAGTAAACTCTACTACAGTGCATAGCTGAGATGGTCATTAGCTTGTGTAGCTCTCAAATATCAAGCGTGTGAGCTAGACTGAACTCTATTTAATACAATTATACAATATAGCCAGTTTGGTTGAAGCCTTCCTAGTAAGAGTGGACTTCAAGCTAATTAGTTGCATATCTTTTCAGTTACACGTGTTGAAGAGGTTATTAGTGGACAAAGCTAAAATGTTCTGTTACAGTTACCACTTGCATATATTCATTCACACAGCTGAGTTAAAGTACTGAGTATTGAGTTTAGAGAGAGAATTTGATGCTTTGTCCACTGGAAGTAATGCCTTCATGTAGCTTTATGTTGTCAAGGTACCTTGGGGTTGCTTACACTGCATTTTCTGAGCTCATCAGAAAAAGCAAAACTGTCAAGTAATTCTTGGAGGAATTCCGGCTTGATCTTGTAGAATACTGAGGTGGGAGGAGAGGGAAGCTGGAATTCAGGGAAGAATATTGTACTGTTAAAGGGACAGGTCTGTTCCATACAGCTGTTTGTGTGGGGGGAATGTTGAAGTGATAATGTCTGCAGGGAGGGAAGTGAATCTGGGAGGGGTGGTGGGTCAGTGGGAGCACTGAGAGTGCTGGGGATGCAGGGTGGATTGGGAAAGACCATGAGCTGCTGTGCACTGGGGAAGATTGCATATGGAGCAGCGCAGCTGAAATGACGAGTGTGTCCCTAGCCATAGCTCAACATAAGCATTCAGAAGGCTTGTTATTTTTTGTCATGCTTGCTATAAAGTAATGGGGGGGAAAAAAGCCTTTATACCCTATACAGCATGTGTGGTTACAGGCTGTTACATTTAAGTTGGATTTCTTTAATGGACTAACTCTGTGTTTGGGATGCTATTTTTTTTCTTTCTGTTCTGAACTGATTCTTGGGATTTTTTCCAAGTAGTGCTTTAGTAAAATATTTAACATGTAAATATCAGCTTTGTACTTGTGAATCTCAAGGGCTTTGAAGAGCTTGTTCTGGACATTTTGATATGAGTTTTATGTTGAATTTGTTTAGATGGTGCAGTACTGGGCAAGACACGTTACCTGCTTTTCTGTTGGTGTATGTGTAGGCTCACAAGAACACCCTTTTTACAGGGTTAGCTGAAGTTTTCTCTCATTAATCACAGTCTTCATAGTTAATGCAGAAGGACCATTCTGTCTCTCTAACATGCTGTTCCAGAACAGAGTAATCTGTGGTATTTTTACCACGCATCTTTATTCTGTAACCTTTTTGTGATGGACAAGTGGGTAAAAAGAATGTCAAAATAGCATTTTTGTATAGAATGATTACTAACATTTTAAAATAAAAACAAAATTCAATCTGTTGACTACTAGATAACATCAGCTCCTTCCTATGGAAGAATAAGGATACTTTGCTTTTAGAAGTATGTGCAAAACTGACTGCTTAGAGTCATAGAATCAGGGTTGCGAGAGACCTCTAAGATCCTCCAGTCCAAGTGTCCACACATCGCCTGTATTTCCCACTTAAACCATGTCCCTCAGTACAACATCTAAACATTTTTGAGAACTTCCAGGGACTTCTGTGTCACAGGAATACTATGTACCAAAGGGACTACAGCACTATAGTCCAAGTACCTGAGAAAATGACATTCTGTCCTCTTCTGCAGTATTTGCATCAGTGAGAACTGGCTGTGGATGGGTCTAAAAAAGGCACTGCCAGTTTAGACTGTCAGGTGCTGAGTATGTTCTGCACGTTAATGCTCTTGTTCTTTAACCTGACTCTGAATTCTATGCATGATAGGCTGTGCCTGTTTTTTAAGTATACTGCTGCTATTTGGCATACCTCAGAGTCTGCGTGTAGGGTTGAGTTTGGCCGACAACTACCAAGATGACTGTCAGTTATCTGTAACGTGTAGGATCAGTTGCATGTTTCTTTCCTTCTTTATTTTTCATTATCTGTAACTGAAGTTACCATTTAGAATAAGCATCGTGTTACCTTGCAATGTTGAAAAACACTTTAAGAAAGCAAGACTACTCAGGAAAACTTCAAAGGAACAGGTTATGTAGAGCTACTCTCATTTCAGATGGATGGCGCTGATGAACTCGCGAAAATTATATTATAATTAAAAAGTGATAATGTTTCACAGCCCTGTATCTTGTGTGGAAGCATGCTCAATCATTATATTGCTGAAACCTTGGATTAAAAAATTATAGAATTTTGAATGTTGAAGTAGTTACTGTCTGGAGCTGCTATAGCTGCTGTAAAAATGCATGGCAGCAGTATGAAATCTTATTTTTCACACGTTTGGAGATTAATTATAGGTGTGAAGACTTAGGGTGGAGTCTTTATGGCTTATCACTTTCTTGGATATAACTTCAGACTATCACTTGGATGCAGGCAGCAGTATTAATTCTTGTCCATCTAGTTGGGTTGTTCCTGACTTTGTTGCAGGTGTTAATGGCTACTTATCAGATTCCGCTGTTTTTCTTTAGCATCTGCTCTTTGTTGGAGGACTGGTGTTCTTATCTTCACAGACATGTGCTCACTCAGTTTATAAATGTCCAGCTCTTCCATAGTCAGTGCCTATTTTTTGAACATTTCAGATATTCAAGCTGAACATTCAGTAATTCTGTCGGAAGTGTCAGAATGTGTCTTAAATGCTTAGTTGCTTGGTCTGCTATTTTTCTTAGCTGAGAAGATTTGATTGAATGACTCATCCAAAGGTCACAGTGTTTCTGATATAATGCCAGCATCTTGAATACATTGCATTTTGAGATGGATTTTTTTTTGGGGTGCGGAGGGATAGCAACCAACATCCTGCAAGAGAAACAGAGAAGGTAATCATCAGATGTTGTGTTCTTTGTTGGGAGTGTATTCTTACCTGGAACTTCACGGTGCTGAGACAAGGGAGTTAGACTGAATACAGTATTTGGGTTGTGACTGATGAACATTAATCCAGTTGGAGAGTTGTACTTCCTGAGCAGTGGCTACCCTAGCAGTCATCAGTTCTGACATGCATGTTTCTTTAGGTTTTTAATGTATTTGGCATTGCACTCATTATTTAAAATCAGTGAAACACTGAAATAAGAACCCGAGTCTCTTAAGGAGCCAGAGGCACCACTCCACTCCACTCCAGTGGAGTCTCCACTCCACTGACAATGAGTTTTTATGCAGGGGTAACAAACCCAAATCTCTCTGTTGAGGCAATTGCAGAAGTTGCTTTAAAATAATATGCAGTGCTTTTTTAATTATTATTTTATAAAAATTGCTTTTTTTTTTTTTGTTTTTTTTTTTTTTGTTTTCCCGGTAGCAGTGTGAAGGCAAATAAGATTTTATAAGGTTTTGTTTTTAAAGCAGTAACAATGTAGCTCTGCATGTCCTGCAACAAAAGGCCCAATTTAACAGGAGTTTTAAGGGTACTGCGAACTGTTCAAATACTGTACATAAAATGTGATGAGTTTGTGAGGCTTTTGTGCCTGAAGTCTTGGAGAGGGCTGGAATTTCTGAAGAAGAGGAATACCTTTGGATTGGAGGAAAAAAGTTACAAAGGTCCTAGCAAAAAGACTGGAAAAGCAGTGATAGAGTAAGTTTCAATTAGTAAAACCGTAAAATAGCTGAGGATTAGACAGTGCTGGGTCATTGGAGAAGAAAACTTGATGCTTGGGAATGATTTGTATCTCAGTAAGCATAAAACTAGTGTGAAAAAAGGGTGTAATAGAAGTGGAACAGAGGTTTTATACATTCTTACAAGACGCAGAAATAACAGCTTTCAAGTATGGACTGAATGAGATTGGAGAAAGTACAGTTACAAGTCTGGGTTTTGGTCTAGCAATGAGCATAAGCAGGAGAGCATCAAAACAGTCCAAGTAATTGTATATCCTTTCAGTCTCCCTCTGGTATACGGTTCTGTTTTGTGAGATGGGGCTGATAACAAGCAGCACCAGTATTGTGTGACAAGGCATTCTCTTCAGAGTGATTTTCCTTTGTGATTCAGTGCACACGTAGCTCCATCCCTCTAGCTACGATTCTGTGCTCTTCACTTCTATGTTACCTTTCTTTTCTTTTGTCTGCTTAGATGTTAAGAAGCTGTAAGGTTTTGATTCAAGGGAATAATGAGTAATAAACTTCATAGCAATTGATTTTAGAGTATTTGCAGCATAGCAGTTGGAGAAATTACAAATAACAAATTACATTGTGGGGAATTGCTGGGATATGTTTGCAGTCTAAAAATGTTTCATCTGTGTTCTATCTGCCTTAACTTAGAAGGGCAATCTGGACGGGAGAGATAAACAGCAACTTCCTATTCCCCTGCTGAATTAGAGGAAACTAATAGTGCAGAGTTTTTAAATACTGTGATACAAATGCACAGACTTAAAAGAAGTATGACTTGCTAAAGGTGACTTTAGCTCTGCAGTCAGGGCTCTGGAAAAATGCTTACCTTCCTTCTGCATGGAGGGGTCAGGAAATAACCAGCTTCTGTCATCTGCAGAGAGAAAAGAGGGCATGGTTTAGTGAAGCACGTATTTTCCTATTGCTGGCAGCTCGCACTTCAGGGCTCTTCCTCCCTCTTTTCACTGTGTTTGCTGCATAGCAGTGCTCTTGTAGCAGCACAAATCCTTGCATACGCATGATTTCTGATTTCTCATACAGGGAGGGAATTGGATGTTCACTTCAGGATATATGGAAAAAGGGTCGTAAGTCATCTGAGTGTGTCTCACTCGTGATATGGAAATCCCAATATTTTATTTTTTTAATGCTCTACAGAGTGTTATAGTTCCTGTAAACAAAATCTTGAATCCTGCTACCTTGTGTTGCTGCCTTCATGGCATTTTTCTCAGCTCAAAGCATATGGAAAGCAGTGGTGTCTTCTTCAACTGTCCAAGATGGCCTCTGCAAGAGAGAAATTGGAATTTGGCACCTTACTTCAGTCTGCTTTCTTGGCTTGCTAGTATTTTTGGCAAATAGACACTCGTCAGTAATACAGGGGTCTTCTTGCTTTGTTTTCTTTTAGTCATCGTGTGGATGCATAGCCTGGCATATTAGGCACTGCCGTTCAGTAATTGAATGCCGAGACACCAGCTAGGTGCATTTCTAAAAGCTGTATTTCACACAGAGATGGGAAGAGACTTGGGTATATCCACTACTTAATCTATATTAATTTTTTAAAATAAGGTATCCTGGATGTATCTTTAATCTGCAGATTCACCTCTTGTCTGCAGAATCACTGGAGTTATACTAAATCTGCAGCGATTTGCTCTTCTTAAATTAAAGAAATATAATTGAATATAATTAAAATAAAAGCTCTTTGATTTTGATTATGTTGGCAGTTTTGGGTGGAATGGGAACACCTGGGACTCATTGAGAGAGAACTAACTCTTGAGGTTGGCTCACTGGAATGAATTTTGCTAAAGAGACTGGCTTTATTGTATTAGAATTGAGGAATGTATTCACCTGCAATTAGAGAGGTTATGATCAATGTAGGTAAAGCAGAAGGGTTTCCATCTGTGAATAAGATGGTGTGGGCAAATGGAGATTAAAAGTTAATACTGTGATACTTGAGTAAGAATTTTGAGTGACGAGCAACTCTCCATCTGATACCTGCTTTGTTTTTGTCCCAGAAGAGAAACTGCTTTGCCATATTTTTGAGTTATTGCTAACAGATCATTAGTGATATTTTTTTAACTAAGTTGTATGAGTATAATATATCCAGAATTTATGCAATGTGATTGAAGTCATTTCTAAAGGTGACCTCTGGAGTAGAGAAGAAATAGCTGATTGCTAGTTTCAAAAGGGAAAAAAAAAAAGTATGCTCCATAATGGAGGTGAAATTCCCACTTTTTTGTGTAATAAATTGGGGAAGGGTTTGTTGTTCTGCCTTTTGTGTCTGTGTTTGTCTGAAACTCAGGTTCTGTTTACTCTTCATAAAGTAAGAAATCAATGCACTTAAGTCTATTGCAGGGACTGATTAACAGAACTCTGAACTACTTACTTTGTCCGTAAGACTTCAGGTGCAGTTAGCAGTGGATTCAGTGCATGGGGAAGGGTAAAAGACTTGTGCTGCTGCTTGTTTGAGAGCACAAAGGGTCTTTAGATGTCTGAAACAGTGGAGCTCTGTAGTGTCTTCACAAAATACAGGTAGGAAGGAGAAGACAGGGCTTGTTACAGTAACATATCTACAGCCCAAGTGACTTGTGCAGTACAGGGCTTTTCTTCATACATCTTCGCTTGCTGCTGTGGTTCAAGTCCATACGAATCCACAATACTTAGAAACTGCTATTCCTTGTGAAGCAGTGCATGCTTTAAGCAGAAACATTGCAGACAGTTTTTCCTTTTACGAAACAAGTGCTAGGAGCAGAGGAAACATGCCTAGGTAAAAAATAAAAAGTCCTCCAGAGATTAAGCTGCAAGAAAGACACTTCTGACTTTCAGTGTTGTTAATGGTGGCTTAGACATAATTTTAAATGTGGATACAATTTGTCTTTTGGGGGTAACATTGGCATTCCTGTATTTCATGTTTGTGATACAAGCTGGAATGCCCTGTGTACCATATAGGCAAGTTAATACTTGAATTTTCATATGCAACGTGCTTCCTAATGGATCAAGACACCATGTAAGGTTTTGGCCATGTACAGATCTGTCTGCAAAGCAGTTCATGAACACAGTTCCTCTTCAGCTTTTGTACTTATACTGACTAGCAATTGAAACCTGCAAATCTTAATTTCACAGCAGAAGTTACACTGGTTAGGAGAACAGCAGACTGAGCAAGGAAGTTTTACCCTATCAGCCTTTTCTATTCTTCCTTCCTTGTGTAGAGCACATTAAAATCTTGTTCTGGGAGAGTTCGGTTACTGCTCTGAACTTTGAGACTGTGATGTTTTATGTTTGAACAGTGAGTCATCATTGAAGTTGCTGGTTTTAATGTTTATCTACTGTAATTCCTAAATAGCTGTAAGCACTAAAACTTGCTAGAAAGAAGCCATTTGAATTAAAAGTTCAAACTGCTTTTTAGAGAAACCTGGAGTCAAGTCCCTGTTGTTTTATATGTTTACCTGTGTTGTTTTCCTTGTAGCTTGCACCACGAGAGAAGGCAGCTATGAATTACAATCAGAAGTTGAAGGAGAAGTTCCAGCATCATCCACAGATCAAACGCATCGCTCGGCACCGTCACTTGCCTAAGAGTATCTATTGCCAAATCAAAGAGCAGCGGATCATGAGAGAAGCTCGGCGGCGGAAGTATGTCTTCCACCTTTGTTTTATCTTTGTTTTAACAAAATGTTGACAAAACTGGTGCTGTGGCAGCAGTGTATGGGAATGTGTGAGAGGAGCAAGTGTGAGCTACTTCTAGCATCTGAAAAGGGACCAGGAATCAGTGGATTGATTAACCTGTGATTGTAAGAAAAACACGGACAAATGCCAGCATCAACAAGGAGTGGCTGCTTCCCAGTAGTTTGCTGATGGACCAGGAGTGAATGTCATGTTATAAGGAGCTACAATGCTCTGCTACTGTGACATAATGCAACACTGCAATGGCGACAGAACAGCCTGTCTGGGGGGATGTTTCGGGGGTTTTGTGGTTTTTGTTGCTTTTTTTTTTTTTTTTTTTAAAGTCAGACTCTAGGATGAGTATTTTCAGTCATGTGGATCATTGTCATGTATTGGAGCAGAATATGGCATACTTCACTGTTAATTTCATAGCTGGAGTAAAAACAAAGGTGATGGGTTTTACTCATCTTTCTCAGCTGATTTACAAACTTGAACAGCAAATCTTGCTAATACGAAGACCAAGTAAGCTGTGCTCCCAAGAAAAGAGTCGATTTGAAAGACTATTATGGATTGCCTGATTTTAAGGGTGCTTAACAAAGGTGCACTGCTCCTTTTCAAATGGGGAGATGTGTTGGTTTTAGTTAATAAAAGTAAAACTGTTATTATTGTATTTGAATTTTAAGATGTCTCCACTATTCGCTTAAGAAGCTGTTGTTTGATAAAACTTTGTGCTGACTACTGAACTGCATTTTTCTGCTTTCTGTTTCTAGGGAGTTGAACCGTCGTAAGCACAGCAAACCAGGATCTGTGCCAGTGGTGTCAGAGAAGAAGAAACATATTGTGGCAGTAGTGCAGTAATTGTTTTCACATATACAAAATGTTGCAATGAAAGAAAATGTCACAATTGAATGAATACACAGTACAAAATATTATGGGCATTGGTAAGACAAGTGTATGGGCTCCAGAGATGTTGCTTTTCTTACAAGCATAAACTGATTCCAATTTGTGAACTCATTGCCTGCTTTGGCTAGTCATAAGAATTGGCCCTGGAATCATTTATTACCAGTCTGATGTTACTGCTCTAACTCTGTATTTCAGTGGAGCTTGACACTTCTGATGTGAGCAGATAGCTTGATCACTGGTGTAGGATATCAGTAGTTCAAGTTCTATGCTCTGATACCATTACAGCAAAATAAAATTGAAATTGATACAGATTTTTGAGAGGCAGGTAACTATTCTTTACATTAGAACCATAAAACCAGTTATACTTAGGGAAATTTTTGACAGAAACCTAGTAAAATAATAAATGACCTTAATGCAATCGAGTAGGTCTTGATTATTCTAGTTGGCAAATATTCTGCTTCCTATTTATTGCAGCACAATGTATTGTTTCCCTTTTATCTAAAAGAACCTCTCTACAAACAGTTGTTTTGTTTTGCTCTTAACTATTGTTATGACTTGACAAAACTTCAAAGACTGTTAAAGTTACTAATGTTAAGAAGAGCATAGTTGAATAAGTCTTTTTGTATTAATTAAAGCTCTCAATCTGGATAAAGATGGCACAAATTTGTAACAGACAAACTTTAGATGAGACTTAAAATAAGTTTCATATTTGAAGTTTATATTAAAAAATAATAATAATAAAAGCTTTACATTCCCCAAGGTACCAGTAGCCTGGAGGGTTTTGTTTGCTTGTTTGTTTTGACTGGGAAATGCTTTGCCTCTTTTCCAGTGAGGCAGATTTGGCTTTTTGCTAGAGTTACTTGGGTACTCAGAAAACTTCTGGAATTTACTGGGTCTTTTATTCTGTAACTGTCTTGCAGAAACGTGACGCATTTAGTGGCCATGAATGTTGCTTAGCATTTTCCATGCAAAAGGAGGTTTTCCAACCTTTTACTGCTATTTGCAGTCAGTAACTGCATTTCTTCCAACCCTCTGACTTTATTACCAAAAGTAATGAATTAAATTATAATAACCTAAGTTTTTTTCCTCTTTGTAATTACCATACTGAGCGCATTTTTTGTTTCCTATACTGGTCCTAACATCCATAGGTGTTTGTAGCTTTTACTCTTTCACTTGTTTGTTTCAACGCTGCTTGGGCAAAGTTCCTGGATCATCATGATAAAGTGATAAGAGGCCATAATGTATCCTTTACTCTCTGGATCTCTTAACTTATGGAGCTATGCAGGAAGAAAAGCAGATTTGAAGAGCTATAAGTAGGATGATGAGAAGCAGTGGAACAGATCAGGGAATAGACTGATGCTGGCTGAGTGCCTGCTGCACTAATACAGTGTGCTCTGTGCCAAATAGTTTATTTCCTTCCTGAAACATTGAGAAAATTTAGGGAGATTGTGTGATCCACAGCACGGTTTGTGAAACAGCTGTAGTCAAGTCCAGAGCAATTTGCAAAATCAGACTGATATTCTGGAATTAGAATTTTCCAGCCTTAACTCTTCAGGTTGAGTTGATGTCGTTGGTTTTTTCATTTACTAAGTCATGTTAACTTCTGGTGTGAACAGGCTTTACCACGTCGGGTTCACTAGCTTTGGTGCAAAACTCTGAATGTAGCTGGAGAGGTTTCAGTTTGAAGTTAGGTTTGTCACAGCATGGAACTCTGCTGCATGGCAGAACTGTGTCCAAAGCATCTCTTTATGTTCAGAGTCCTTTCTGTGCTGTTGATTTCAGACAGGCCCCCAAGTAATGCTACTAGTAGGATCAGTAAGATCTTCCTGTTTATCCAGTAAGATAACCATAACCTCTCAGCTTATCAGAGAGATTGGTGCTGTACTGAGAAAAGAAATTTTAAAGATAGCAAAGTACTCAGAGGCTATTGCATTTGGATATGAATTCCTTTTCTTTTTCAAGTTCTGTGAGTTTGGTATTATGCAGAGATCTTAGTCTTGTCATCAAATATATTCAAGTGGGGCACCTTCTTTTAACATTCTAAGGTAAAGCCTGTGTTCTGGAATGAGGTGTTCCCATGGCTTCACATGTTACTTGAAAACAGGGTAGGTGTGGTCTGGGCCTTTTTGACAGGAGGATGTTCAGAATTCTGCAGGTGGTGTTTGTGGTCTGTGTGCTCAGGGGAGCCCTGGGCATGGACTTGTACACACTCTCACTTGTCTCTCCATTCACTCACCATTGGTACTTCCCTTAAACGTCCCATAGAGAGTATTGCATATTACTGTAATCCACTTAAATCTCATAATAAATTTTACATGGTTCCCTCATTGTCTCTGTTCTATCCCTAAGTTCTCTTTCCCCTGTAAGAATCATTTAAACAACCTCTTCAGTTTGCACAGCTTTCCGTGGTGTTTCTTGCCAGCTTCTAGTGGGTTTGGTACCATTCTAATCGTTTTAATCTCCTTTGGTTTTAGGACTAGTGATGCAGCATGCCTGATTTTCACTAATAGTTCTTCTGATCCTTGCCATATCTTTGTGTTTGAGATTAAGCAAAATAACCCAGGTAGTGTGGACCAATAGTGGGACAGTTGGAGTAGAGAATTCATCTTGCTTAGTCCTGGAGGTCTGCAATACCAATGTGGTGTGTTTACAGCTTTGTATTCCTGAGCTCCTCTTGTACTTGGTGGAGATAGAAATGTTTAAAATAAAGGAAAATAAGTACTTATAGGGAATGTTTTTATGTTAAGATTTAAAACTTTGTTGTATTTTATAAGTAGCGCTGGAATACTAAGATAGCTAGTTAGTGTCTGAGTATCTATTGAGACTGGGTCATGTACAGATCAGGTTTAAAATGAACAAAACCAATAGGAAGTGTTATGTGCCTTCTAGAAGTTTTTGTCTGTTGTTCAGTGTCCTGAAAGTCTGAAACCTTTGCAAGGAGATGAATGAGGTTCTGTAACTGAGGACAAAGAAATTTCTATGGGTAGCAGTTTGTGAGGAACTTGTAGAAGAGCTCAGTGCTATGTGAGAGAAGGTGGGCTTTAATTAGGAAGAAAAGACCTCTGTGCTCATGTAGGATGTGTAAGAAGGTATGTGAAGAAAAGGACAAAATCAAAAATCATAGTTCAGTGCCACAAACTAAAATCTTTTGAAACTGGCATCCGTTAAGATATTAAATCGAAAAAATACAGACTTCCTTTGAGTTGAAGACAACATTCTTTAGGTGTGCTGCGAGACAAAGACTGGATGTTGTGCTGAGGGACATGGTTTAGTGGGAGCTATTGGTAATAGGTGAACGGTTGGACTGGATGATCTTTTAGGTCTTTTCCAACCTTGGTGATTCTATGATTCTAAAGTTAAGGAATTTTTTTTTTCAAAGGTGATGGGTATTTACTGTAATACTACTGCCTTTAAGCAGAGCTGCTGTTTTTCAGCACCTTGAAAATTTGATCTGGAATCTCTGTGGATCTTGGGATATGAGGTGGAAGATCTTTTTTTTTTTTTTTTTTCTTTTTTTTTTTTTTTTTGCAGTTTTTCTTATATAGATTAATGTTGGCTTAATTTGTGTTTTCATTTTGTCCAGTACTGGAGCGATTTCAGCACATTATTGCATTCTCAGAGGGCAGGTAGATACGATCAGGAGTTCGTAGCATGTTGCATCGTGTTTGCTACTCCTAGGGCTTGTGTGGGCAAGAACAAAGATCTTGCAGCAGACAAAAGAGCATTGCTGATTATTAAGAAGATAAGTGGATTGAGATGGTGCTTTGACTATCATTGTGAAAATGTCATTTAAGAAGTGTGGTATGATTAAAAACTCTCAGATTTAATATAGATTTGCTAGACGTGCTGCACTCATTTATTAAAAACCTGCAATGTGTGTTTGATCAGAATGGAATTGTTTGGAAGTATGACATTTTTTTGAGAGTCCTATTGCAGAAAGCAAGGTTTGGTGGCTTGAAAATGCCACATAGTTATGAAAGAGCACATAAATGCTTGTTCATATGCTGGCACAAGGTACAAGTGGTGGTGGGAAGTGGTGAGGGACAGGAATAGGTTATTTCTGCCAAGAAGGGGCTGTGACTTTAGATACTCGTGTACCACAAGTCTCCTGGTCCTCTTTGGTTGGTAAGGCCAAACCTTACCCACAGCCAACCTTACCTCCTTGACTGGACTGAATGTTCCCGGGGAGGTGGACAGTGGAAGTTGTGCCATTATTCATTTCCATGTTCTTTTACTTTGTCCTGCAAGGAGTAGGGTGAACTGTACTTTGTAAAATTGCCTTTGTCAAAGATTTGTGGGTTTTCCACCAATGAGGTTTTTCTCTTCTGCTTTTTTTTCTTTTTACATCCCTATCTCCCTGAAGAGCTGCCCAGAAGTCCTTGCTTTCTCTGTGGTCCTCACTGACTTTGTTCTGTCATTTAACTTTTGCAAGCCAGAAAACTCCTATGAGGTTATTTCTGCTGTATCTGGTGGAACACTGCCCTGAATCTCTTCAAAATGATGGTTGTTAAGCTCTGGAAAGCTGATGGATGCTTTAATCATTTTCAAATGCCTTCAAACCTACAGCATGAGGCGTCTGATGTGCGCAATGTTTGGGATTATGAGGAGAAAGGAAAGCTGATATTGAAGGTGCCTGGAGGGCCAGAGGAAAGGAAAGCCAGAGAAGGGCTACAACCAGAACAAGGCGGGTGCTGCAAGGGGCTGAGGGCTGGGAGCTGGTGCAGCAGGAGCCCATTGAGCTTTGGGTCAGATGGATGAGAATGGAGCATCAGCAACTTTCTCTCTGTGTGAATGAAAGCAGTAGGGAAAAATCACACTCGCATGTCAAAAAGTATGTGAGGCAAAATAGCTTAAATGCCAACTCCTTTTTTTCCACAAATGGGATAATCCAGCATTTAAGTCTGAAGGCAGAAGATTCATTGGCTCAGCTGGATATCTAAAGGTATCATATAGACCAGCTATTTCAGGAGTGGAGCCTGTGTTCTTTTGCATCACTTAAGGCAAAATATAACCTTGGCAAACAAAACCACTGGCAATATTTGCAGTTGCGTCACTCTCAAGTGAGTACTTAAAATCAGAAAATGTTAGGACATTTGTGATAAGCCACTGTTTTTACATAATCCTGTCAGTTACAGCTGTCCTGTGGCTTCAGTACAATATCTCAAACTGAAAACATTTGCTATCAGAAGTTAAAGCGCCATGCAGTAGGTAACTGGATTATGATATTGATGTCAAACTGTGGAATGAACTCAATGCAGTAATTGCGTGTCTAAATGTGATTTGAAACTGAGGCTCTGTCAGAAGGGTATTTTTTTTTTTTTCCTTCCAAGAATAAAAAGAATAAAACCAGGAATCTGGCTCAGTGACAATTCTTTAACTGGTGAACAATGTGTAGTAATTTGTATCAAAAGACAAATACCTTTGTGGCTTTTGTGCCTTTTTCTGTGAAGAGTGTCATGTGAAGTGCCCCAGATGCAGATTGTCACAGCTCTGTATGCTGAAGAGACATCACAGTGAGTTTTGGGCTGAGTCAAGGCTCAGCTGGGCAGTGCTAAGGGAAGTGCTTATGGGGGCAGATGGTATCAAAATGAGGCAGGGCAGGTGGGATCCAATTGTTTAAAAAAAAATTATTAAAGTTTTGTTAAAATGTTAAATAACCAAAAACTTCGTTCACGAGATGTATCTGAAAGGCTGTGTTCCCTGAGACATACCTGAAAGAAGAAGCTGCATATAACCAGATTCTGGTTTATCAGGCCATCTCTGTTCAACCCCCTTTCCACAGCACCAGCAGCGTTGGAGGGCGGCTGCTTTTAAGCTGTGCTAACTGAAGCCAACACCTTCATGGTTTTCTGAGTTTTATTGCAGAATGGCTGCTTCAGTTAACGCTGTGCTGAGGATGTCCCTGTGGTTCTCCTGCCTTTGGCTGCCACAGCTCATGTCCCATGGCATGGCTGCCTCACTTCTTGTCCGGGAAAAGCCCCTATGGAAAGCAGTTTTCCATCTGTTCCTGAGCACAGGTGTATGTTTAATGCATAGCTACAAAAGACTCCTCACTTGCTGAGGGCGTTAGATTTCCCCGCTGGAGGCAAGCCATGGAAAAGCAAGGCTTTCCATTTGAGTCATTTCACACAGATGCTGTCATGCAGAAGTTTCTGAAGAGAGCTGTACACAGCTTTTCTTCCTTACGGAGCTGTGTGACCGTCTGAGGTGATGCCGATTGTCACCACATGCGTTTTTTGGCTTTCTGACTTCAGGGTGTTCTGTTCCTTTCTGGCAGTTTAGTAGGCACACAGCCTTCAGGGATGTCTCTGGGAGGCGGAAGCCATCGGCCATGTCCAGGTCTACACGTGTGATTGACTACAGAAATGTGCTGTCCAGAAGATCTCTTACCTCCAAAAAATAAAGGTTGTAGAATTCAATATGGTGAAGTCATTATTGACTCTGAACTCAGTGGTTGAAAGATCTTGGCCCATCTTAATGGGGGAAAAAAAGGCAAAATTTTCTGGATATTGTCTGGGGACATCTTAAGCTTTGGAGATACTTTTGAAAGCTTTCTGAGTCACCAGAATCAGAGGATGTGACATTTGTTGCTGCTGTGCTTTTTTTTGCTCAGTGTCCGTAGGATCAGGCAGTTGTGTTGTTGGTGAAGGTGCCTGAAGAAGCAGTGTTGTAGCAAATCCAATTCAGGCTAAGTGTGGAGGAGTTTTCTTGAAAAAACTGTGGTAAGTGTCAGTTTTACAGCCTCTAAAATACTCTTCTGGGTACATTTTTGAAGATTTTTTCTTCCACGTTCTTCCACAGTGCAGTCACTCTGTTGTGCTCAGTTCAAGAATCACAGAATTGTAGGGGTTGGAAGGGACCTCCAGAGATCATCGAGTCCAACCCCCTGCCAAAGCAGGTTCCCTACAGCAGGTCGCACAGGTAGGCATCCAGGCAGGTCTGGAACATCTCCAGAGAAGGAGACTCCACCACCTCCCTGGGCAGCCTGTTCCAGTGCTCCGTCACCTCACTGTAAAGAAGTTCTTGCGCACATTTGTGCAGAACTTCCTATGCTGCAGTTTCCAGCCGTTTCCCCTTGTCCTGTCTCCACTCACCACTGAAAAGAGTCCGGCCTCGCCATTCTGCCCCCCACACCTTAGATGTTTATAGACCTGGATCAGGTCCCCTCTCAGTCTTCTTTTCTCAAGGCTGAACAGACCCAGTTCACTCAGCCTTTCCTCATAGGAGAGATGCTCCAGACCCTTCACCATCTTTGTGGCCCTCCGCTGGACTCTTTCCAAGAGATCCCTGTCTTTTTTGTACTGGGGAGCCCAGAACTGGACGCAGTACTCCAGATGAGGCCTCACCAGGGCAGAGTAGAGGGGGAGGATCACCTCCCTCGACCTGCTGGCCACGCTCTTTTTAATGCATCCCAGGATGCCATTGGCCCTCTTGGCCAATGTAGATTTGTAGAAGTAGATTTAGAGTACCATTTTCTATTCCTTTTTGCTGCCTTCTCTGGGCAGATCTGATCTGTTCTATCCAACACTGAGATATCAGTTCTTAGTTTTGTAAGTTACTTTCAGCTTAACACTAGATTTTCTCACAGTTAAAGTCTTACTTGAGTTATCCAAATAGATTTTTTTTTTTTTTTTTTTTTTCCTCCAGATGACAGGGCAATTTCACTGTGCAGTGGAGGAGACTCTTATTTGTTGGCTTTTTTCTTGGATTATATTAACATTTTCTCATTTGCTTTATTAATTCACTCCAGCTATGATTTAAAATCACCTGCAAGCTTTTTAGAGTTGGAAGAGAATTCTCAGAAGCTGGTTTTTGCTGCCTGCTAATGTAATTGTCTTTTCTTCATAACTACGTATTCCCTTGTGCTGCTTCCAATGCCATTTTGCTACTGGTACAGGGGAGGTTGTGCTTTCCTGTCCCTCTGTAAATGACAGTCCCACTACATGAACTCACCTCTCCTTTTCCTAGCCACCAAAAAAGACTAGAAAATTCTTTGATCTATTCACATATATGTTGCTTTGGATATTCATAATTAGTTCATGTCAAAGCTGAAAACCACACCTCTCAGTGTGGAAGACTTGTATGTTAGGAATTAATATTTAAATTCCATTAATTGCAGTGATTTCTAATTTCCTTCTTCTGCAACTGTATTTGTTTGCCATTTATTTTCACAATGGCAACACATCTGCAATATTCACGGTCTGCAGATGCAATTTAGATACCCAAACAGTCAGAGGAATGGACACAACCTTCTGCAGATTAAAAGCCAGCATTCCAGTAGTTAATGGGAGTTTATAAACAGCAGGGAAATCAACTTTTTGCATGGGTAGATAGTGATAGGACTAGGGGAAACAGTTTTACACTAAAAGAGAGGAGATTTAGATTAGATGTTGAGGGAATTCTTCACTGAGATGGTGGTGAGGCACTGACACAGGCTGCCCATAGAAGCTGTGAATGCCCTGTCGCTGCAGGTTTTAAAGATCAGGTTGGATGGGGCACTGGGTAACCTGGTCTTGTGGGTGGGGGTTGGTACTGAGTACTCTTTGAGGTCCCTTTCAACCCAAACCATTCTTTGAACTGGTTTCTTTTTAACTGGTCTGATGTGCTATGGGGGGAGAAGAGCAGATGCTTGCCATCAGCAAGTGATTGCCTTGTCAAAGCCATTTATCTGTGCTGCTGTGTGAGCAAATTCCAGATTTGGTCCACAGTTCATTGTCCCTGCTTGCCATTCACCACCCGTGTGTTTGGGGCTCCACAGGCTGCTTTGGGGAGTGGTTCTGTGATGCAGTAGCACTGGGAAGCTCTCTTCCTCTCCTGGTGCTGTGCCCCATGTGCCTGTGCTGTTCCTTGGTTCCCTGTCCACCCGCCGGGCTCACTGCGCAGTGTCTCTTGGTTGGTGCACCTCACTCGTTCACTCCAGCTGGGGAACCTGAGTAGTTCCTGATTTTGTTATTGTTCTTCAATTTGATACAATCTGTTCCTGACCATCTGTACCCACTCACACTGAGAATATCAATACTGTAATTTTCCATCTCCCTCGTAACTTGAGCTGATTTCCCCAGCTTGCAGCACTGTATGTCCATGCCAGAAGCTTGTACATAGCGTGGCTTAAGAGCAGCAGCTATCTCAAGGCTTGAGCCTCTTGCTGGACCAGACTGGTGCTTGGTGTACGGATTCACTTGGGACTATCCACTGATCCAAGGATTTGAGATGGAAATTGTCATGGAGACAAGGCGAAGATTTCACCAGTCATATTTTTAAAGAGGAGGTGGTCAGCCTTGCCTCCAGCTCCCACGCATGAAGAACTGGGAGAGAAATTTCTGTCTGGCCTCTGTCGCTGATGCTCCCAGCTCTGGTGAAACTGTCAGGAGTGCACGTCATCCCACTGGTGTAACTCTGGATCCTGAGTGCTCACCACAGTCAGGTACTGCTCTCAGAAACGGGGGAAACATGGTTTTGCCACTGTGTGGGGTGGGGAGGTGTGTTCTCAGCATAGTGCTGGCAACTTATATTATAGTGTGCTCTGAATGGAGTGGGTTAAATTAGCTTTCCCTCAGTTTGTTCAGAGCTGGTGCTTAAAGGAATTTGAAAATCCTATTCTCAGCCGTCAGCTGATTTCACTTACAGTGAACATACCACAACTGCTGTGTGTTGCCTGGCAGACTATTTTGTCATTTTTTTAAAATAATATTTCTTTCTTCACATAACATTCTTGAGTATAACACTTTTAAATGGTATGTGATGTGAAATCTGATAAATTGGGTACTTCCAGTATTTAGTAAATCCTTCAGATCCTGTGCATTCCTACACTTGTGTGTGAGAGAGAATGCGAAGGAGAATAAAGATGCGTAATGGGCTACAAGAAGAGGTTTCAGTGATGTTATGAGCCACGGGACTGACGTTCAAATAGTTTATTGTCCAGCTAACAGAAACTCTCAATGGAATTATATTTCTATAAATCAAAACTTGTCTGTTGCTTATTTTCTGTATGTGGTTCTGACTCATGGATCTATGCCCTGTAGAAATTTCTATTCCTTCTTGAGTCATGCAAATATCGCTTCCTATCACCCCGGATCTTGCTTTCTCCAATGATTAGCCCTGTTGCACCCTACTCTGTTGTCATGTAGTTTTTATTTCATGTAACATCACCATTTGAGGGGAAGAACGTGTTTGTTTTCTTTAAGTATTAAAAATAGTGTAAAATTCATTGCTTCCAAGATGGAGAAGTGCAAGAGGAATTCAGTACAAATTAAATGGAACAAGAAAGGGAAAAAGATGGTATAAATAAAGCCAGACTATTTTTTTGCTACTCCAAGAATGAAAATCTGAATGCAGCAAAATGTTGACAAGTGCAATGTAAGCATCATATAGAGGGACAATGCTTTTCTCCATAGGAAAGGGTCTAGTCGGGTAATGAACAGGTCAGCTTTTTCCTCTATAAGCTATTTTGTGGAAGAGTAAAGTAAAGCTGAGACATCTTTGTGTGTGCTTCTTAGCCTGTGTACCAACACAAGAAGGAAGAAAACCTAAAGCAGCGTAGCTAAATAGTTGCTAGAGGCTAAATTGTGGCAGTATAGGTTTCAGGGACATCGTAGATGAATTCATGAAAGCCTAAGGTGCAACAGTACCTGGACAAGAAATCACAGGAGGCAACATTCTAACCAGGAATGAGATGCAGTTCCTTCTGAGAGCAGCAAGCAGCCATGTATCCAAGTGTCCTCCCAGCTCTTGGACGTGAGTCACCAGTGCTGTCCCTGGCTGTCCTGCAGTGATCTGCTACTGCAGGTCAGAGGCAGTGCTTCTGTTCTTGTATCTCATGCTCCATCTGTTGAAGGAGATAATGGTTTTAAGTTTTTCTTAAAAAAAAGAGAAATGTTGAGGTGTTGGCCAAGGGAAGTGCTGGCAAACTCTGGCTGCCCATTTGGAAAGGGGGATGCTCAATGCTTTGCTGCAGACAGTGCCCTAAATTTTGTTCAAGAGGGTTGGTTTTGAAGCTGGGTCAAACGTTCTGTCTATTGGTCAGTATCTGCGTTGCTTTGGTAGGTTCACCGAAGACATTGTCAGTGAAGGAAAGAAGTGGAGAGACTCTTTAGCAGGCTCTATGATGATAGAGCAAAGGGAAATGGTTTGAAGCTCAAAGATTTAGGTTAGATATAAGGAAAAAAATATTTTACAGTGAGGATGGTGAGGCACTGGAACAGGTTGTCCAGAGATGTTGGCTGATGCCCCATCCCTGGAGACTTTCAAAATGAGGCTGGATCAGGCCCTGGGCAGCCTGATCTAGCTGTGGTGCCCCTGTTCATTGCAGAGGAGTTGGACTAGATGGCCTTCAGAGGTCCCTTCTAATTCTAAGAATTGTATGATTTTATTCTATGAAAGCTTGTGACCTGGCGGCTGGATACATGGTATGGATAGTGAAAGCAAGGAGAAAAGCTGCTGTGTCCTTGGTGTAAGTCATTATTTTCTTGGAGAAGGCAGGTGTCCTGTTTCAACAAGGTCAGGTAGCAAGAAGACTGAACCAGTTTTCGAGGTCAGGAGGAATGCCTTATTTCCATGTACATTCTTCTATGCCTGCTACAACCCAAGTTTGCGTATGGGTGTCTTGCAGGCTTTGTGGTTTTTGAACTGCTGGCAGCCATTAATGCATATTACATAAGTGGTGTATAGGGGATGAATAGTTGAGAAATCCATAGCATCACCAACCAAATGCCAACAATTGTTATTGATGGTTTCTTCATTGCTCTCCTGTGCAGTAGCTGGCACAGAGACATACACTCACAGAAAGGCAACTAATCACCAGAACAGCTCACGCACCAGACAAACACAGGAAAGAATGCAGAAGTAAGGAATGATAACTAGAAGAATGTATTTGTATTTTACTGCCAATACAATCAGTGGGGAATAATGACATTTATTTCTCAACCCTCTGCTACTCAGAGAATTACAACAGTACTGAGACCAGCACTGTAAGAAAAAGACTGCATTTCTGAAGTAATTGCATATATTTGAACTCTGGGCACCTCCTTGCTTTTCCACATAAAACACATCTATGGCCTCCCTAAATTCATACGTAGGGCAAAGCAGTTCGCTAGTATGGCTGGTGCTAGAAAGCTTCAGTGCTTGTTTATCTTGCTCTGTGGGAGAGCACAGGAATTCGCTGTAGTTTCAGCAGAAGCAGAGTTGGGGCTGGGAAATCTTTCTGTGCAACGTGTTCTGTTTTAGCTTTTTGGTACATTAAGTCTGTAGCATTAGTGTGAATTGTGCTATGTTGCTTATGCAAATACAGGCTGTGTAGCAGCTTTAACTCAGGGTTGTGTACTTTCTTGATGTTAGGGCAATTACTGTTTTTGATCTTTTCCTTTCCAAGCCAAACAAACCCTGTTTTTGAAATTATCATTTGCTAATTTTATAGCAGATGTAGTTCCTTCTAAGAAAAATAAAAAAAGCCAGGCTTCGACAGCTGATAGTCTGACATACTGCCTCATTCCTGCAGTAGTAAGACTGAAGTCAGTCCGTTTGCATTCAGAGAAGCAAATTCACTATGTTTTATATCAATGTGCCTCTTCGAAATGCAGGACAAAATGACAATTTTTTTCATTTTTATTGTCTCTCCCCCTCCACCCCTTCCTTCTAAAGACAGTTTTTCATGCACAGTGGGTTTTTTTTCCTGTCTACTGTGAAACTTTCTTCCACCTCACTCATTAGGAAAAGCTGAGAGTAAAAGTAAAAACATGATAATGCTGATAATGCTTTAACTGTCTTTGCTGTCTCTCAGCACACCCAGAACATACTTTTCACTTTAACTGTATGCTGGGGCAGCTAATAGTTGTACTCAAAGGGCATATATTATCTTAGAATAATATTTTTAGTAAAAATAGACAAGCTTTTGTGCAAATAAATCCCTTCTCAGAATGTTTTGGTTTCCTACTTACAAGGAAATTATTACAAATATAATATGAATGTAGCTAGCGAATAAACTCTATTTCAATTATACTTGTGCTTTTTTGGATGGCAGGATCCTGTTCTGGAGGGCAGACCACAAAGCAGGCATTGTAGTGTTACCATGCATTTGCTGACTCTAATTTGGCTTAATGCATTTTTTTCCTTAGCCTAGTAAAACGCCACAGTTGATTAATGTTGATTAATATCGTTCTTCATACTTTTCATGCTGCACAGTCTGATTTTATCTGAGGTATGTCAACTAGTATCATGGGGAGCTTTTTCAGGAAAACAGTATTTGAAAGTCTCAAATAAGTGCTAATGATCTCAATGGATAAGAAATAAATTGTTGTTCAATTAGACGTTAGCCTTTTTTGTTCCAGTGCCTTTTGTCTCTGGAGTATACAGGGAACTTCCACAAAATCCCTGCTCCTTTCTTCAGGTACTGGAGCTAAAAATGGAATGAAAGACTGTTTGCTTGAATAACAAAAATGCTTTTAGAAGTGGTGTAGCAGTGCTACCACTTCTGCCTTTATCTACTTGTTCAATTAATTGAACTTCCTGATTAATTTTCCGGTCATTTGACAGATGTGAAGCCTAGATAGGTACATTTTTAGATAGAAAATACCATATGCTAAGCTTTAATTATCATTCTCTCAGGCATGTTTTCATTATCAAAGCTGCTATATTCCAGGTCTATGAGAATTAACCTCAGTCGAAAACCCAAAGAAATCCCAGCTGGCTTTGGGTTTTGAGGAAAAAGAGCAAAGTCAAACCAGTGTTTTCTATCTCTTGTCAACAGGCAGACTGCAAGGGAAGAAGGACCTCAGTAAACAGCCATAGAATCATGAAGTGGTTTGGGTTGAAAAGCCCCTTAAAAGTTCACCCACTTCCAACCCCCCCACTGTGGGCAGGGTCACCTCCCAGCAGCTCAAGCTGCCCAGGGCACATCCAGCCTGGCCTTAACACCTCCAGGAATGGGGAAACCACGGCTCCTCTGGGCAGCCTGTGCCACGGCCTCACCTCCCTCTCAGTAAAGAATTTCTTCCTTACATCTGATCTAAAACCTCTTTATTTAAATACATTCTCCTTTGCCCTGTCACCACATGCCCTTGTTTAAAAAAACACAAAAAACTCTCTCCACCTTTTGACCAGGCCCCTTTAGGTACTGGAAGGCCTCAAAGAAGTCTCCTCAGTGCCTTCCCATCTCCAGGCTGAACATGCCAGCTCCCTCAGCCTTTCTTTATAAGAGAGGTGCCCCAGCTCTCTAAGCATCCTCAGGGCTCCAAGAGGTCGGTATCTCTTGTGTGCTGGAGGCCATAGAGCTGCATGCAGTAAAGGGCTGTTTTTGCATAGACAGACTTTCAGCCCTTGTAATACTGTGTACAAATTTCAGCAATTCTCCTCCAGCAGTATCCTCCATCCTACAAAAACCTCTCTCCAATTTTTTTTCAAGTCTCACTTTAATCCCATCTTATGATAATGTCTGTGGGGAAAAAAATAGCCATTCCTATCTTATGATAATGTCTGTGGGGAAAATATAGCCATTCCCATCTTATGGTAATGTCTGTGGGGAAAAAATAGCCATTTTCCTTTTTTTTCTTCTTTTTTTTTTTAGTGTTGCTAATTTATCATCTGACTGCTATCTTCTCACTTCAACTGCTGTGTTTATGTGAGTTGCCCACTAGTTGTGTTTTGCCTACAGCTTTGTGACTGAGTTTTCAGTGACAACAGGCTGTACGCTGTGCCATTCTTTCCTACAAATATTTAGGACATTACAGCCTTTGTACGTGACTAGGTTTTTTAAGAATTACTGTAGTAAAAAAGTCAGGATATTATTATGACTTTTAATAATGGATGATGAACTTAGAGACAGAATCTCACGGTAGACACACACACACAAA
This sequence comes from Lagopus leucura, assembly GCF_019238085.1. Taxonomy (NCBI): domain Eukaryota; kingdom Metazoa; phylum Chordata; class Aves; order Galliformes; family Phasianidae; genus Lagopus; species Lagopus leucura. The sequence continues at coordinate 71,751,227 of NW_024962263.1, forward strand.
AAAAAAAAGCAATCATTTCTATCTTGTGTAGAATCAGAAGGTTTGGGGTTTTCAGGCTGTAACAACAAAAGGGATGAATATACGCCCAAGATCTGGCACAGGACAGTCTGTACCAACTCTGGAGGACAGTCTTATTACTCAATGAGAAAAAAAAATCGTGTGGGATTTAAATATGCTGATGTTTCTCCTGAAGCAGTTTGAGATTTAGAAATTTAGTGGAGGGGAGCAGGGGTTGGAATGCAGCAACCAGGCAAGGCAATGTTGCATGCCTACATTATAGGAATATGTGATCAGTTCCGAACCCCTCCTGTACCACTGTGAGCACATGCTTTATGCACTGAATAGTATCCATATGCTCAACACTGCTGGTTTTTGATACCTGTGTGGTATCTGACAGTCCAGTGCCCAAGCTGGGAACAATTTTTAATACCACTGAAGGGCCTGTGAGGGACCAATAAAAACAGTACAAACTTTTGTACAATGGCAGTATGATGTTTTAAAGTTATCTGGACAAATGCTAGATTGTTAAAAACAAAATCCTTAACTTAAATCCTTTACTTAGTACTATCATGGCCTTTTAGAACACTGGAATTCACTTACTGCCCAGTTATTTGGGAACATTGACAGTACAGCTCAAAAACTGAACAAGTTCTGACTGCCTGCGTTTTTGACATTAAGCAGGATTTTTTTTCTTTCAAAAAAATCCTCCTTTGAGCTGACTAACTGAACAACAATGAAAACTGAAATGTCCAATTCAGGCAGCAAGTATTGAGTAAGTTTATAGAATCTCAGATGTTCGTCTGTACCTTCAACATATTGTGTGGCTTACTTAGTTCAATATTTCAAGCTGTCTATTTAATCAGAATTGCAGGCATGAGACACGAACAAGCTTTTAGAAGTGATTGTATTTAAGATTTTATGAATTGTTTGTATTTGCTCTGGACCAAGTACTCAAAGCCCTAGAAATTGTGTTAATCAAGCATGCCATTCAGTAAACAAACAGATCCACCCAATCTGTTCCTCAGTTCTCAGTTGCCTGACCTCTGAGACAGAACCCTACAGCCAAGTGTGTTCTCAGGCACAGCTTGGACGCTGGCTTTCTGCTCCACTGAGAGAGGGAAAACAATATCCCATCACCCAAGCAGATTTGGGAATAAGGCTGTATGCCCAAGAACTATCGTGATACCCACAGTATGCTCACAACTCTCTAATCCAAAATATCTGTCATGCTTCAGGTTGCTAATAGGGAAGTATCCAACCAAGAGCAAACTGCATGGATCACTATAATGTTGCATATAAGCAAAAATGTCCTGGAGGAAATAAAATGAAAATGTAGACAACAGTATACAAGGTTACTAGTTTCCTCAATTCAGACAGAGGAAAGCTGGGAAAAGTCCAAAACAGCACAAGCAAGTCAGTCAATGACAGTTCAGTAGAGCTCTGTGAAGGACCTGGGAACTGCAAGTTGGTGCAGTGTAAAGTTCTGTCCTTCCTCAGTAAGAATCTGTGGAGTCCCTTGCAAAAAGCTTCCACAAAGAGTCTTGTAGGATGCGCTGCTTACTGGGTCTCATTTGATCCACTGAGAGTTTGAGTGCTGGACGTTTTCAACCAAGAATGTTTTTTTTTTTCTCCATTCCTTGATCTGTGGCAGAACCCTTAGAAGTCCCTTTCATGTCAGCTATATAAAGATGTTTTCTAGATGAGTCTTTCAGCTTGGGATGAAAATAATGGAAAGAGTTAGTTCCACTGGAATGCTCTCTTATACCAAATATTATAAAGCAGATGTTTAGCTTTACTTCTTCAGGATAGAAGTGCATGTAGCATACTTGAACAAAAACCTACCAACCCACTTACTTTTGTAGCTGCTGTGAGGAAGGAAATGGAAATAAGTATAGTGAAACCCTTAGTGAAAGACATTTTGTGGTCATTTATAAAATCAGGTTGAAATACTGCTGTTTTCTAGGGAACCCCTCATCTCCTAGACCTGGAAAAGAACAGAAAAAAATGGGCATAAAAACACATCCATTAATAACCCTGCTGTCAGTACATGAAGAAAACTTACAGAAGCCACCAAAAGGAAGTACTTTTGAGATGTGATGGGAGTGCATTTTTAGTTGCAGACTGTACAGTGGAAAAACCATTCTAACAGAAGAATGTAAAATAGGAATGTGAGTCTTGTTCTTCTGAGTAGCAGTGAATTCTGAAGGAGAGCTGAAATGAAGGAAGGGCAGGTACCTAGAGACACTGCTCCTGGAAGTGAGACCAGAGCTTGCAGCATTTCGCTACCAAGGGAATTCCAAATGGATGGTCCTTAGAAATAAGTTCAGGAATGATCATGCTAAAAAATAATAATTTGTCTTTGTTGATTTGGGAAATGTTTTGAAGTTGAGGGAGGGGAGATTTAGGTTGGATGTCAGGGGGAAGTTCTTTACAGAGAGAGTGGTGAGGTGCTGGAACAGGCTGCCCAGAGAGGTTGTGGATGCCCCGTCCCTGGGTGTTCAAGGCCAGATTGAATGGGGCTCTGGGCAGCCTGGTCTAGTATTAAACGTGGAGGTTGTTGGCCCTGCATGTGGCAGGGGGGTTGGATATTCATGATCCTCGAGGTCCCTTCCAACTCTTTGATTTTTAGATTGTCATTGACACAATTACTCTGGAGTACGTAGAGAAGCTTACTCTGTGTATAATTTCATCAATATGTATTGTGTAAATACAAAGAACAGTATGAGACAATTCTCTACAAGCTGACAAGGACATGAATGAGTAGTGTTTCTATTTAATGGCAGGAAAACGTGAGGAATGATAGGTGGAGCTGATGAGAAAAAGGGGACATAGCAGGAGAGAAAGGTCAAGTAGAGCCATTTCTTCAATGAGTCACAGAATGTCTTCTGCTAAGTCTGCTCCATTCTTCCAAAGCAAATAACTAGATACTATTTGGGGATTACAGCTGCTGTCCCTGGATTTGTTTATAGCTGTATGTTCTGTGGTGTTGGATTTAGTGGGAAAAGAGCAAATCATAAAGAGAAAAGAAAGCTACTGAGCTCCTACAGTCAAACTGAGAGCCAGTGTTTGTAATTGGTGGATGAAAAATCAGAGGCACATTGAAATGATTGCAGAAGCAGGCACTATAAATGCAAATAGATCAGAGGTAACTTCCCATGGGGAAGAAATTCAGGTGAATGAAACCAGGCTTAGGGATCTATAGTGCACTTCTGCAACAACAGTTATGATCACAACGCTGTTGGTGTTTATGGTTGGGACACGGCACAAACTATTTTTTAAAGAGCTGTGTAACCTGGCAGGGTGAAGATGTTGCATAAAAGTGGTCCTTTTACTTCCTTTAATTATTCTTAGAAATATTCTTAGAAATTATTGAGGATTTCTCTCTTTCCTCACTTCTCCAGGTTAAAATGCAGTTTTCCCAAAGGGATGAATCAAGTTAAATCTTCCATTCAACTTTTATAGATTGACAAGGACTCTACTATCTTTGGTAATCTGATGACCCAGACTTCTACGTTTTTTTCCTCTTTTTGACTTAGATGCCAGATTTATCTGGTGCCTGGAAGGAACAGGGAACTGGGGGAGAGCCAGCTGGCTGGAATCCATCTGGAAAGGTGAAGGTGATGGTGATAGGAAGAGCAGAATGCTTTGAGGACTTGATGAAAATCGCAGTTTATTTCTTAAGGGCAGCTGCTCAAATACAGCATGCTCAGTTTGTGTAGAACAACAGCCCACTATACATAAGGAGACTATATCCAGCATAGGAACACGTTCTTTTCAGTTAAAGATGCCAATGGCATTTCTTGAGCAAAATTAACATTTGATGAATGTATGTGCATGATCACAGGTATGGATTACTTTTGCTTTAGCACAGCCAACCTGTCATGCTTGTCTGGTGGTCTGTTGTTCCACAACCTGCTTTCCCAAAAGAATGATGTCTTCAGCACAACATGACAGACAGAGATCTTCAGTTAGTGAAACTTTCAAGAAGATTTTCATTTTCAGGCCTTCACATCTGATTGTAAGTTGATAGTATAGCCCACTACAAATAATGCCAGCTCCAGAAACATACATTCTGTATTGGAGAGTTCAGACAGTCCAAACAAAACCTCGTAAAACCACTTTATTATTGTTATATATGCTTACACCACACTTGCAGTTGATACAAGTTGTCTCATGATGTGAGTCAACCACAGGTAGACCTCTACTATCTGTAAATCATAGAACCATGTAATCACTAAGGTTAAAGACCACTGAGATCATCTAGTCCAACTGCTAACCCATCCCCACCATGTCCACTAACTTGTGTCCCTCAGTGACACATCCACATGTTTCTTGAACACCTCCAGTGATGGTGAATTAACTACTTCCCTGGGCAGCTTGTGCCAACACCTCACCACTGTTTGTGAGAAGAATTTTTTCCCAATATCTAACCGGAACCCTCTCCGATAAAACTTGAGGCCATTCCCTCTTGGGTTCGGTTCCCAATAACCTGGGAAGAAGTGCCCAAACCCCACCTTGCAACAACCTCCTTTCAGATCATTCTGGGAGTGATAAGGTCTCTTCTAAGCCTCCTTTTCCCAGACTGAACAATCTCAGTTCCCTCAGCTGCTCCCTATAAGACTTGTGCTCCAGCCCCCTCACAGCTTTCTTGCCCTTCTCTGGACATACTCCTGGGCCTTGACATCTTTCCTGTAGTGAGGGGCCCAAAACTGAATAGACATTGAAAACCCACAGATGTGGATTCACCTGGTCCTTCATTGTTCTCAGATAGATTATTTCCCATTTACTGGGGCTAGATGGCATCTTTGGTAAAGTATGATCCATGCTCCAGATTTCTTGCCATCAAACTGACAGCTGAGGTGCAGGTTATACAGGTGGCACAGGTACACTGGGAGGTTTATTCTGGCTTCTGGGTTGAAAGGAGGACACCCTTCTTCAGCGTTTTACCACCTTCTGCCTGTCAGGGCTATCAGACAGACGCTGGGGCTGAGCCTACTGCCCCGCCAGGGCTCCGAGGGCTCGGGACTGCGGTGGCCGCGCGGCTCCAGGCCCCACCTGTGGCGGGCAGTTCCCGCGGACTCGGCCCGGCCCTACCGCTCCCCTCCCAGCCGACGATTTCGCCTCGGCCTGCGCCCCGTGTCCCGGCCCCACTGAGCGGTTTTTCCTCTCCGCCCATCCCTCGTCCAGGCAGCACTCGTGGAGGCGGCGGCGGCCGCGCACCGCCCGCCCTGCTCTTTCTTCCCCGTTGACCGTCGGGCTCGGTCCTCCCCGCGCGCCGGCTCCTCCTTGTCCTTCCTCGCGTGATTTTTATCGCGTCCTTTTTTTTTTTTTTTTTTCTTGTATTTATTTAAATAAAGAAGCGCCGGCCGCTCCCACCAGCCCCCGCCACTCAGCTCCGCTAGGGGCGGCAGCCGGCCCCGCGCCCCGCGCCGGGAGGAGGCGCCGCGCTGCTCAGGTGGGGGTGGTGGCGCCGGGGCGATGCGGAGCCCCCTCCCGTGACTCCGGTCGTCCGCCATGCGATGGGTTAGGCGGCCTCCCTCCCGCAGCCGGCAGGGCAGCAGCCAAGCGGGGCGGCGGCAGGAAGCGGCGCGGCTCGGCCGTGGAGCGGCGGCGGGAGGTGGCCCCCTCCATGGACGGCGGCGAGGGACGATGAGCCGCGGCCAGCGGCCGGGACCGGCGCTCGCCCGTAGGGGCTCTCCCCGCTGCGCGCCCCGGGGCGCCGTGGCTCCGCTCTCCCTCTCCGTCCCCCGCTCCGTCCCCCCTCTCCCCGCTCGAGGTAATCCCGATCGCCCCTAAAGCGCGGCGCTCCGGGGCTCATCCCGCCCTCTCCTCCCCTCCCCGGCCCTTCCCCTCCCCGCTCCCCGCCGCTCGCCCCCGTGGCCCCGCCGCCCCCGGGGAGCCGGCGGCCGGGCGCGTGGCTGCGAGGTCGGGGCTCTGGGCACCCCGCCCCTCGCCGCGAGGCTGCCGGCTGCTGACGGGCTATTGATTTGTATGTGCTTCGCCCCGCGCCGGCCGCTCCCGCCGCTGCCGCCGGAGCCAGGAGAGCGCTTCCCGTAGCGGCGCGGAGCTCCCACCAAACATGTCGGCTCCCGCCGGGCCCCGGGGCGGCCCTGCGCCTCCTCAGCCGCTGCCGGCGACTCAGCCCGAGATGCCCGACCTCAGCCACCTCACGGAGGAAGAGCGGAAGATCATCCTGGCCGTCATGGACCGCCAGAAGAAGGAAGAGGAGAAGGAGCAATCCGTGCTCAAGTAAGGGCGGGCGCGTCCCTTCCCCGTCCCCGGCCCTCTGGGGCGGCGCGGCCGGGCGGGATGGCGGAGCGGAGCGGGATGGCGGGGCCGGGCAGGGCTGCCGGCTCTCGCCACTCGGGCGGCGATGGGGCGCGGCCGGGGCCGGCGCGGAGCCGGGGCCCGAGGCTCGCCGCTCTCCTCGGCGGGTCGGGCGGCGGCCGAGGCTCCGCTAGCCCCGGCGCCGGCGGGGGCACGGCGCTCAACATGGCCGCACAGGTGCCGTCCTCGCCCGGCGCGTGCCGCCGGCAGCAAGGGGGGAGCCGGGCCGAGGCGGCGCTCGGCGGCGGCGGGCTCCGTGAGGGGGCTCGGCAGACGGCGGGCGGGCGGCGGCGGCACTGCCCCGCGCTGGCGGGACCGCTGGGGCCTAGGCTCCGGCCGTCTCGCCGGGTGGGTTTGCCACAGCCGCCATCTTCCTCCGACAACGTGTCTGCCGCCCGCCCCCGCCCCGCTGCTCTTTCCAAGCGGGAGCCCGCGGCCGTGCTTCAGCACCGCGAGCCGTCCGGCGGCGCCGCCCCTGCGGCCCCGGGGCTCGTCCTGCGGGGGCTGCCGCGGGCGGAGAGCGGCCCCGCCGAGCGGTCCCGAGCCTCGCCGGCCGCGGCGGGAGGACTCGGGAGCTGTCCCCTCGCCGTGGTGCTGACCCGTGTCTGCCTGAAAAGGAGCGATTTGCTCGTTTTGTGGGTACTGCTCTTAGCGGCGCCGCGAGGCTGAAGCACCGAGCGCCTCTTTCGTACCAAACCCCAGCAAGTTAAAGCGCTGAATTAGTATTGTGTCGTGGGCATGTCAGCTCCAGCTGGCCCTCCGAGCCCCGTGCTTGAAAGCTGCCCCAAAGCCTATTTCCAAGATTCTTCTTCTTCTTTTTTTTTTTTTTTTAAATCATCCTAACGAAAACTTACACTGAAGTTATCACTTACGTGGCAGCTATGGAGCTGTGAGATGATCTAAACCGTGTAAGTCTGTTTCAGGAGATGTTTTTATTGGGTGTGCATCTCAAAGAATGCCAGTGTAATGTGAGCACTGGAAATAAAGTGCCATACCTAGTTTTATAACTAAATACCTTTCAGCCTAATGCTGTTCAATTGACTTGATATTATGGCACTCGTTTTAAAACAAGTTGCACTCTCTATTTCTAAATGGTATAGTATACCGAAATAAACGCACATGTCTGTCTAAAATCTCTGCAGTCATAAAATCATTAACCAAGAAGGAAATGGAAAAATATTCAAGTTGCAACACAAGTATACGATGCTACACTTACAGGAAGCTCCTGGCAACTTTTGTGGTAGCTTCTGTATCTCAGATCTTAATATGATTCTAGGATCAGCTTGAACTCTTCAGCTTGCAGATGAAGAACAAACTTTTAGAATCTTGGAAGCAGACAGCCAACAAAAGAAAGGGCTTCATCACAATCTGAAGACAAACTTTAGGTGGGGTTTAGGCTCTTATTAAAGTTTCCTCTTGATTTCTGTGTGAGCAGCGAGGGAAGTAGCATAAAGGTTATATAGAAAGAATATCCTGAAACAGGCTCTTGCAAAAATGCTGTTCTCAATGGAATTTGTATAGGTGGCCTGTAATATATTTTATAGGATGCAGAGAAGTGATCTGGTGTCAGATGAATAACTCACCAGTTTCGTTTTCCTTAAGTGAAGTGGCTCCTTGGTCCATCAGATGCATGTTTATTCTGAAAATGCCAACAGATTTATTAATCACAACCTTCCACCAGTCATACCAGAGTGTGTTCTGCATTTTTAGATAGGTATTACTGAGCTTAATTCTTTTGACAGATGTTTTCCTTCTGTCAAGAGAAGAGAAAGAAGAAGAAAGAAAAAAACCCCATGTATTTAGATGAATGGGCTACTGTTATTGCATATAGATAAATATAGAGCTAAATCCTGCAGTCTTTGTTCAAGTGTAATTCTCCTCGAAGGCAAGCTCCTTTTGAAGTGGAAGGTATTTTTGTCTGACTAAGCAATAAAACTGTGTCATTTCATTCCATGGAGAAATTTAGGAGGTTAAAAAAAAGATGATTGAAAAAAAAAGTTGATACCTAGAGATCTTAGCACAATAACAGTTCAAATATTGTAGAAAGGGACAAGCATGGGTCTTTGGTAAGTTTTAGATAATTTATGGTGATTGAATATCAGTTTGAATGGCTAGTCCCTGGGCTCTACTTCCCGTCTCTATTCTATTTCTATTTTGTGCTTTTCAAATTCTTGTGCTGTGCCTATCACGGTGGTATTTGAGCATCTTCCAAAAGTGCATTAAGTAGTGTGACTCACATCTGTAATGTAGACTGTTTATTTTTTTCCTTGTGCTCCCCGGGGTAAATATGTGTGGATTTAAAATAGATACGCATCTTCTTTTCCTTATGCTTGCTTTATTCTTTTTGGAGAAAAGAAATGCAGATGGTATTGAGTTGTAATCTGTAGCAACTAATAGTGAAAGGTCAGCATGAATTCCTGCCAGGATTTGCTGGAAAATGAGAGCGTGTAAAACTGAAGCTTTCCAGATTTGCTCTTTCCCTTGGCCTGGTTTGCTGTGTGAAATATGCCTCCCTACAGTTGTGCACTGTGCTCCTGTGGTGGAGCTTCCACGTTTAAAGGAGGACAGGCAGCAAACTGCTGCTCTGACTGCCTGTCCTTTGAAACTGTTGGGATCCTTGGAGTGTGTTTTGAATGATGTGTTCTGGGAAGGTGCCTTTTTGTTAAGGTTACTGTACATATGTTGAACATAGTATTTAATGTGCTTAATGTTTAGAAAAAGTAAACTTATGTCTGTATGCGGAATGTAAATTCTTCTCTCTAGTTATAGAAATATTTACCTATTTTCAAATTCTGTATTTGTGGGTATTTGAATTTCTTGGATATTGCATAAAATGTAAAAACTTTACTCCTCCATTATGTGCATCCTTCCTCTCGTAATTTCTAGTTTTGTGAGCATAAGCTTTCTAGCGGATTTTAGGTAACCCATTTCCTCTAAGAGAGTTGCTTTATGAGATCTGTGGTCTGCCTGTTTGCTTTTCATTTGCACTTTATTTCTGTATCAAAGGACTGGCTAAAGAGGATGTGCACAGAAAAAAAACACTCGTAGAAGATGCTAGGTTGCTGATGTTATGTGTAAAGATTTTGTTTCAGCCTGTATGGTGTGCATTTACAGCCATCTTCTTGTAGGACCACAGGTTCCTAGCTCCTTTGTCCAACTATTCTAAAAGTAAGGTGATGTGCTCTGCTTGTGTGCTGAGACTCACAGATCTGAAATTTACACTTTTTAGCTTTCTAGAGGTATGGACAGTTTGGCCCAGCAGAAGGCAAGTTTTCCCAATAGAAGTTTCATCATGAAATTAGTCAACTTTTCATACATTTGCACAGGATCACCTAGATTGATTATGAGGCTGTCATAGGAGATCACTCATTGTATGTGCATGTGACCAGAATCAACTGGAATTGCCATAATTTTTATCTAGGGAGAGAGAATGGAGGGAGGCATGGCAGGTTAGATGGAGAAGGAGACTCTCTGTTTCCCACTCCTTCAGGTCCTCAGCCCTAGTGTGTGTGGCTGTGGCCTTGTGTGTACTCAGTTGCTCTGTCTGTGGTTTCACAGCCATGGTAATAAATGACTGAAATTAAACATCTGACAAGGAGGCTGTGAGGAGGCTGGGCTGTGTAGGCTGCTGTGTGGGGCAGGATATTGGGCTTGGGGGGAAAGGAAGCAACGGACTCATGGCTGCGAGTCCCAGCGGTGTAAGTAGCTCACACAACCATTATACTGCTTTATAAATAATTATCCTGCTTTATGAGTAATCACCTCTGATTTACAATGCTTTCAAAGGATTCTATGTTTAGGATTTGAATTTGGGCCTGAATGGATGATGGAGGTGTAGGTGGTGATTATTGGTTGCGTTTTTTTGTTTTTTTTCCTTCCCCAACATAGAGATGTGTGTATGGGAAATTCTGAAGTTTAGTGGGTAATGCAGAAATATTTGCTTTTGGCCACATTGTAAATTAGAAATTCAGGCAGTAGTAGTTGACTGAGGTATTGTCCTGTAACTTAATGCTGAGTTTTGCCAGAATTTAGAGTACTACACAACGCATTATTTTTCCTTTGTTCCTATTTATTACGAAGAAAAATATGATCAAAATGACTTTAATAACTTTATGCAGTATAAAATAAGTGACAGTCGAAATTGTAAATGTAGGTAGAGTTGAGAAAGTGAACAAATATCCTTATCTCCTTCTGCTCCCTTTTGCCTTCCCTTTCCCCTTCCTACAACCTCATTCTCTGTTCTCTCCCTTTTTTTTTTTTTTCTTTTTTAATCTTTTCCCCTTTCTTTCGTTTAACAAATGTGTACTGCCTTTTTGGCCACTCAAAATTGCTGTTATTCCTTACTCTTCTCTCTTACCACATGGTTAGACACTTTATACTGTAAGTAATACCTGTCAGGATGTTACGCCTTGTACCACTTGCTCTTCAAGAAGACCCAGGGTTTACAGTTGTCCTGCAGAGCTTCTAGCATGCTTCTGTGCCCTGTCTACAAAGAATAGCAGTGGTGCTTTTGCCAGTGACTAAGCAGAATGTATATGGAGATTATACAGACTGGCAGTAACACTAATTACTGGGTTTGTTAATGCTCATGTTAAGTAAAATTTCAGAAGGCAGCAGTAGTGCTGATGTTCCAGTGAGTGTTCCAAAAGTGCAGGCAGGATGGGTTGGACATAGAGAGGCCTTATATCACGTGGGGTTGAAAAATAGAAAGGCTGATACAGGATTTAGTTAATGAGAAACCCAAAAAATAGATAGTTAACACCAGCTTCTATGTGCTTTTTGAAAAGTGTATCTTGTGAAATAAATCTGCTTTTACACTTCTTTGAAGCCAAAAGACAATACTTAATTCTGCATCTTAAAGGCAAGAATGTAGACTGCACTTCAGGGTGTGAGGACTGTATCTTAGGAAATAGTGACTGGGTAAAATTCAGTGGTCTCTTGAAGTGGGTTAGGGGGCTGAATGTTCCATTCTGGATTTTGTCCACATGTGTCTGTGAACTAGATAACATCTAAATAACCGAGGATGTCAAACAATTGATTTTTCCATTGAAACAATAGCTTAATTAGCGTGTGTATTTTAAGTACAAACTACATCAGAGATGTTACTCTAGAACTAAGGCTTATAACTTGAAATAGCAGTGTTTTTACCCTGCCGTCTGTGTTTTAAAATACTTGAAGCATATTCAGTGTTCTGTAACAAGGAGGAAAGACTAGTACAATGGTTTGAACATTGAAATTTAATCCAGTGGAACCACTGATGTGAGGTAGCCATGTACATAAATGTTCATTTTTTAATCTGTAATGTAAACACAACAGTCTTAGAAATTTTTGAAATGAATGTCACTTCATTTCTGCTTTTCTGGCTTCTTAAAGCTTTACAATCCTGTAGTCAGAAGGCTATGAAAATTTCTGTGTGTGCTGGTCTCTGTTTTTCAAGCTCTTGTTTTCTAGGAAGAATCTTTATGTTGCTTTCTTTCCTTTTTCCCCAGCATTTTTCTGATGGGTGTTTTTTTTTCTTCTACAAGAAGAGGAATTTAGGAAGATAAAAACCCCCAAAAGAAACAAAAAATTGATTAGTTACGATCTATTTGATACTTGCTTAACTGCTGCAGACGTTACACCTTAACAGTGAGTCTTGAGATGAGGACTGTTTTTTGAAAAAGTCTAGACTACGTGGGTTATCATAATCATTTGTCTTGCTATATCATGGTTAATGGCTACATATTTTAAAAAAAAGCAATGGTGAGTCTTTTAAAATCAGTCTTGTGAGAAGAATCTACTTAAAGACTGTTTGTTTAAAAATGGCATTCAAAACTAGCTGTTATTCAGGCAAATTAACTGAAATGCATTTAAGTTCAAAGCAAACTATGTTGTTTTCCATGCTGACTGAGTTTGGAGTATGCCTTGAAAAACTGCATGTTGTAATGGGAGGATCTTTTGAGGAGGAAACTCAAATTATAACTGGCTGTTGAGGCTATATTACAGCATTAAGAACAACAGTTTATATCTAATCTGGTAGTGCTTTTTTAAGCTCAGTAAACTCCAGCAACTGTCTCTCAGGTTATGTTGAACTTCTTGTGATACAGTAAAATTGTAGGTTTTCTGCTTTGACTGATTCCTCATGTCTCCCCCTCCCAAGGTATTGTGTTGAAGCTGCAAAGGATTATCAGTCAGGACCAAGATTGTAACAGCTAATGTAATAGTGCAAGATCAAGTAGGGGAATAGCAGCGTGTTTGAAGTTAATATATTTCATTTTAGGAGTGTAAGATTTCAAAGTAATTTGTACCGTTCTGTGTCGGTTTTGTTGAAGGTGAAACACAGTTCTTTTATATCCTTGAATTTAAATGTTGGTTGCCATCACATTTCTCTGCCTAAACATTTTTGTTGGGTTACTTTAGTTGCATTTTGATAATCTGAAATCAAATTCATGATGGAAATTGATGGGAAGGAGTTTCAGGTAATTCACTTGACTGGGAGTTTTGAAGTTTTGATGAGAGAGCCTGCATATTAACTTTGATTTAGACTTTAAGGTATTGTTACAACCATACTGAGATACCCTGTTTGTTTAGCTGGAGTCAGCAAGAGCTGAACTCGTGTTACAAAAAAGTGCAACTGCTTCTATTTAGAAAATTCACAGAGAAAATCTTTAAACTTTAATTAAAACATAAATAAGTGATTTTCTTTTTAGTGTCCTAATGGAACTGATTCTTCTTATGTCTTACATGAATTTGCTTAAACACTTTCTCTATTCAGTATCATTATTTTTAAGGCAAATGGTTTCCTATAGCAAATACTGCATTATAATTGTACATGTGCCATCTCACAGGTTGTACAGCATTACTAAGTATTTGATATAGCAGGGCAGTCGGATTCTCTGTATTTGTAGGGGTAGTCTTTCTGTAGAGTGCGTATTATCACACAAATATTTTGACTTTTAAATGAAATTGTGAGTTATAATCACTTGTAGTTTTTGTAAAATGCTTTGCAAGCATCTTCAAGATAACTTTTCAACAATGAGAACTGTGGTGTGTTAGCAATAAATATTTTTCCCTGGACTGTTCCTCTAATGCTTGATGTATGTATATATTTTCCTTTTTAAAGAAAAGGTGAGTGAGAAGTAATGATTTTGTAAGGCTGTTTAATTCTCAAAAAAACTCGAAGACCAATAGAAGATAGGGCTGGATTGGTGCCTCGGGAGACCTTACAATTCATTCTTTGCCTGCAGGTGTGACCCGTTATAACAGAGCAATTCCTGACACTTATTTATCTAATATAGTGGTTCCCAGCTGTGAGGGCACACCTGGCCAGTGCAATAAATAGATTTCATGGCTGAAGCGGGAGCACATCACAAGAGATATACAGAATTCAAGCTGCAAGAGCTGTGCTGCTTACATGGGAAAAGATTAAGAGCGACCTAAACAGATCTTGGCATAGAACTCCTCAATCCTGATATGTATGAAGTTTTTTTTGTAGGTGACAGTTTATTGTTGAGAAGTATGGGAACAAAGAAATACAACTACTGACCTAACCAGGGTTGGAGATTCCTGGATCTCCCTAGTAATTTGTTCCAGCTACTCACTGTAATTATCCTTACCATTCAATTTTTTTCTCCTAACATAAAACCTAAATCTCTTTCCTGCCATTAGCTACTTCATCTTCAGTGGAAATGCAGAACATTCTGTTACTCTTTGCTGCAACCTTTAATGTGTTTCACATGTGGAACTCTATCTCCTCTTGTAGATTCCCACCCTCCTTTCTGTAGACTCAACAGGTCATATTTTACAGACTTTGGGCTATTCTTGTTGCTATTTTCAGTATTCCTTCTAATTGAGCTTTTCTGAAATAGTGTCCAGAATGAGACATAGTATTGCAGACAATGGTCTGGGGAGAGTACAAGGGTAATGCGATATGTCCTAAATAGAGCACTCACTTCCTTTGTACTGCCAATGTCATGTATATTTGGGGTTTTTGTCATGGTGTAGCAAGTTGATTCATGGTTTGCTTGGGATCTACTGTACCTTCAACATACTATTCTGCAGAGCTGCTATTGAGTGAATCATTACCTGTTATTTTATGAAGTTGATTATCCCAACTTAGGCTTAGTCTTCATCCCTGCTGAATTGCATTCTGTCTGTATTGATGCTATATTAGAATACTTAAATAAAATGCATATACAGCCCATAGAGCAACAACTAGGATTTGCCTTGGGAGAGAATCCTGACAAGCTGTATAGACTTTCTCTTGCTTGTCCATACTTTCAAAGAATTGTAGAATCACCAAGGGTGGAAAAAACCTCCAAGATCATCCAGTCCAACCATCCATCTACCACTGATATTTTCCCACTAAACCACGTCCTGCAGTAGAACATCTAAACATTTCTTGAACACTTCCAGGGATGGTGATTCAATCACCTCCCTGGGTGGCCTATTTCAGAACCTGTCCACTCCTTTAAAGAAGAAATTTTTCCTAATGTTCAACCTGAATCACCATGGCAAAACTTGAGGCCATTCCCTCTAGTCCTATTGCTGTTTACATGGGAGAAGAGGCTAACCCCCACCTTGCCACAGCCTCCTTTCAGATAACTGTTGAGTGATAAGATCTCCCCCGAGGCTCCTCTTCATAAGCAGAATGCAGAATAATCTCATTCCAATTTTGCCCATAGCTTGTTGGTTAGGGAAGAGAAAGCTGTGTTCAAATCTTCTCAAGCTGAGAGTGTAGAGCACAGAGCTTGCTCGTCCTTGGAAAGGCTTTTTCAATATTGTAAGGGAAAGAATTGCTGCCTGTGCTATATGTATTTCTTCTGTGGAAGCTGTTGCTTGATGTAGAACAAATTTGACAAAGAAGTTGGGATCCCAAAGATATTTAATTACTAAGCATCAAATGAAAATACGTGGATGGATAGTGAAAAGAGATTATTCACATTACTGACCGAGAAAAGAACCGATGACTTGTTATTAGGTGCCAAGGTGTCCTTGTGGGAGAGAAGCATACCTAGACAGAAAAATTTGGATTGTGAGTCCTCACGAAATCAGACTTTGGGTTCTGCACTCTGAGAACTGCTTGGTTAAAGAAAGGAATTGTCTCAGTTTTGATATATGTTTCATTCCACATTTACAACGTTTGGAGTTTGAGATGGAGTACAGAGAATCTCTGAAATTATTCTGATCAAATATCGGTACCTACAGTGTAATACGTCTATATATGAAATAGCTTAACATTCTGAAATTCTAAACTTCAATTTAGAGCCAATGGAAAAAGGAGGTGTTTTCAGGATGTGATCCGTCTCATCTTAAATTAGACAGTTCGTGTAGTCTGGATGAACTGCAGAGCCCATTTCTGGCCATGGACTTAAAAAGAAGATAGAGTGAGTATGTCAGACATAGAGTCTCTGTAGACATCTTAAGCTAAGTAAGTTGAATCTCACCCTCTGAGTTCTGGCCTTGAGAACACTTCACTCTGTGGTCTAATAAAAATGCCATAGTCACTTTCTGTACTGGTGCTGACTTTTATCGCTCTCTAGACTTCTTCAGAAGCCTGTGTGTCAATCTGTACCTTTGGCTAATATTTTAATAAATTATTAATTAGAGCATGTTTATTTATCCATATCTTCAGTGTTTGAGACTCGCTCCCAGGAACCTGAGTATGCTTCCTTTCTAGACCAAGGTTATTCTTAGGATGTGATATATCTGTTGGGCTAATTTCAGAGAGCCTTCAAAGAATGAGGTTCAAAAGAAGACCTTGGAATATGAGATATTTCCAGTATGTGGGATGAAACGTATCTGCCAACAAAAGTACATTATGAAGTAAATCTGTGCATTGCGTTCTCTAGCAGGAATGATTAGTGGATATTTCCAGCCAGAAGATAGAAAATCATGGCTGAAGATAGTCTGGTTGCTAGATGAGTAGTTAGAAACACAGAATATTTCGCCGTATGGAAATAAATATTTCTCTATAACCTCAGTCTAAGGTTCTTTTGAACTCACGCATCATCTTTCTTCCATGTATGAATGTAAGTTAGAGAGATTTTAACATGTGCTTTGAGTATCTTCTCTGCTTTTTCTGCCAGTAAATCATGAATTTAACAGTATTTATTTAGCTACTGTGTATTCAGAAGTTGGTAGGAATGCTTTTGATAAATTAAAAAAAATAGGGCTTGATTTGCTGTTGAAACTATTGATAGGCATTCCGAAACAGCATTTTTGTATTTTAAAAGTCTGGATAAACAGGTATCTGCTGAAGATGTTGTGTGGATTAGAAATTAAATATATTTTTGCTGAATCAGGCCCTGAGACAGTTTGGGAACACGAGTTTTGATTCAGCATGCTTCTATTAATTTGGTTAGTCACTGCGATTATGATTCATTTCATTCTGTGTAACCAACTGCTGCACAGTAAGTGACAGCTGAACCATGTATTATCTAACAGCTAGAAAAATAGCATCACTGTCACGTTTGGAAAGCTGAGGATTATATTTTTACTGAACACGTGTTTTGTACTAAAGTTAAAACGCTTCAAGAAAATCTTATTTTTTCTTAAGCTACTTATAGCATTTCTGATATGAAATATAACAGTAAACATGCAGACTATTTAAAGCAAAAATTTTATTTCAATTCATGTCTGTAATGAAGAGTTTTGTTCTGTTTTTGAATTATTTCTTGGCTTTTAGGATTAGTTGTGAAATTATACTGTAGATGCTTTGCTGATAGTCTGGTTTATATGTAAGTGGCAGATTTGCAGAGCTAAACGTAACAAAAGGAAATATTTTTTGAATGTTGGTATTTCTCTCATGTTAATATATTTCACACCAGAAGACATTTCATGAGAAGAAGTATTTTTCATTATTCTGCTGTACATTACCAAAGGTACCAGAGAGATTCAAAAGTTAGCAATCTATGAAGTTAAGCAAATGGAAAAAAAAAAAGCAAATTATTCTGTAAAGAAAATTACATTTTTATCCAGTTTCCATATTTCTTTTTTAAAAATTGCACCTTTGCTTAAAAATATGTATCAGAAAATCCAAGTGCATGTTTTCCTGTCCTGTTTATGGTTTATCTGAAATAGGTAATTGGTACAGGTTGGTGTGAAGCCAAGAAAAGGTATTTTCAGGATAGTGTGCAGAGAAAGCTCAGTATTTGGAAAAGGTGAATTCTTCTGTTTGAGTGATATCTGAAAAAGAAGAGGACAAAGGTGAATGAAGTTTATGGCGTCTGTACCTAAACACTGAGACGCTTAAATATTTTGAATTTATTTAGCCATAGTTGAAAGACAAATGTTTTTAGTGACTTTATAGTGTATATACAAACATGCCATGTGCAGGACTTGCTGAACATTCTTGTCTAGAATTGTTTCAAAATTGTTGAAGTCTTTTTTTAACAGAGACTTTCTTTTATAAAACATGCTTTTATTTGAGAAAAGACAAAGCAAACATTTGATTGGAGTGTTGAGTATTAATGTGAATGGTAGTAATTGTTCTACACAAACAAGAATGATGAAAATTGTGTAATTAGGGCACAGTCAGAATAACACATGTCCCAACACAACCTTGATAAAAATAACTAATTCTTTTCTCACAAAGACCAGTTATTTGCAAGTAGAAGTTACATTAATTAAAATGAATGTAGGTTTAAAAATTATCTTTTTTTGGACTTCGAATTTTGTCAAGTGATATTTTTAAAAATGAAGAGCTTTCATTGAAGGTGTGTTTTCACTGTAAGTTCAGTCATAATTTAATAGTTAATAACATCTCTCTTTTTTACAGTGAGTAACCACTGTACATGTAAAGAATATAGCATATCCATCCCAATTTACATTTACTTTTTTAATGAAGAAAGAACTTCCTGAATGTTCATCAGAAAATTCATTAGTTCATGGGGTCATTAAATAAATAAATAAACAGTTGTATACTTTTTGTTGCTACTGATTTCAGTAATCCAGTAATATGCTCTTCATTTTATTCTTAGGTAAATAGGAAAGAGTAGTTCAGAATTGGTAGCTTTTTTGTCACCCTTTCTAACCACAGGTTTTTCTTTGACAGAAGTGTTTTATTGTAGTAATCCTTGCAAAGCTTTACTTTTTTTTTACTTTTACTTTCATCAAGGCTGCTGTGCCTAACCCAGGTAAGACTGTGCACTTCCTTGATAAAGATGACGTGTTTTAAAACAGCTTTTGCCTCCCATTGTCACGGCTGGGCTTTCAGTAAAGCTGCCCATGAGAATGATGGTGGCTTGTGTTAAAAGAGCAAAAGTACCATGAAATAACTTCTCGCTTGAATGCAAATAGCTTGTATTCAGTATTTGTTAACTGCTGATGGCATTATCATGATGTGGGATGAGGTTTATACAGGAGCTCTTCTGTGCATTTTCATTACTTAACAGATTTGGCAATCATTAGTATATTTTTTTAGGGGTGGTTGGAACATCTGTGTAATAGCTTCTATACTTACAGTACTAAGTATTCCAGCCTTAGTTTCGGTTTAATAAAATTTTTCTTTGGAAAACTTCTCTGGGTGTGAAGCAAAGGGAGGAAAGCATTGCTGAATTTTGCCCGTCAACTCCATTATCTTTGTACTTTAGTTCATAATTTTCTTCATACCGGCATAATAATAATAATAAAAGATCAAAATTTATACAGAAGCGCATAATTCAGTAGATGCACAACTAAAAATTGCATCACCAAAATACCAGCAAGTATTTTGTGACTGTGTTCACACAGGGCAACTCAAGCCTTGTGACATCGCTCTCACGAGTCCCCAGTTAACGGAGCAGGAGAGGAAGGCTCCCGCAGAGGTGGGTGTGCGCGGCCCGGCTCTGTCTGTGGGCAGCCCAGGGCTGTCAGAACCCCATGCCCACCTCAGCAGTGGCTCCCTGCCTTCCCAGCACCACCACGGCCCGCTGCAAGTGTGTGGGGAGCTGCCTAGAGGAAGTGCTGCAGGGAATTTAAAAATATCCTTCTCCTCCCTATTTCGGCAGAGCTATTTTTAAGCTGCAGAAAGGAACTGATCTGGTTTACTGTACGGTCCTGCAAGCAGCTGTGCTAGTGCAGCTGATGGGCTGGCAGAGATGAGCTTAGTTCTGTTTGTGTCGTGGAAGCAGAGGCTTACTCCGCTCTTGTTTTCATAGTCGGCAATGACTGCTCTTGTTGCAGTCATTGAGAAAACCAGCAATCAACTCTTAGGAAGTCATTTCCGATTTTGAAGATCCCATTTTTGAGGTTTATGAGTAAATGCAGCCAAAAGTAACATTCAGAGCCTTTTCTTCTGAAGAAAACTAGGAAAATGCTCCTGAAATTTGACAGTTGAGTAACTGGAGTTGAAAAGCCATTGCTGATGGTAGCTTGGGGTGAACTAACCTTTGTGTCTCAGTGGCTGCAGTTTTTTTCTCAGACACTTTGAACAGATTTTTTGGTGAGCAGAGTAGGCTGGTTTTGCTCATGGGTATGGAAGGAAAGGAAGGGAAATGCTGTAGATGAAGCCAGGCAAGTGGATGGGCTCTGGAAAGCTGTGTTGTGCCTCTTTCCGATGTGATCTGCGTCATAAATAATGAAAGGTGTGTAGCAAAGATCCTAGTTGTAATTGCAGCACACGCAAGCTCATGCATTTTCATTGGTGGCATAATGACCAAATACTCTTCCTATTGAGTGGATCGTGGGAGAGCTCCTTTGCCCTACTTCAGCTTTTGTGTGGAGATAAGAATTTCTGATTGTTCAAATTATGTCATGATTTTGGCTCTTCACTTGTTTGCAATTTTCTTGAAATGCAGACTACTGAAAAAGAGAACACAAATAATTCTGTTGTAATTTAACTTATTATCTTCTTAAACAGTGGATCCTGTAGGTTGCAACAATTTTGACTGAATTGAAATATGCTAGGGTCACTGAACTACTGAATGCTTCTAAGGTAGAGCAAAGAAACACAAAGTGTGAACTGAACCTCTGCTATTATGTATGCCAACGCATGAGAAAAAATAGATATGGTATCAAAGCAGTTAAATTTTTATAATTGTAATGAAAGAAATAGATTCTGCCAAGTTAAAGACTTGCAAACTTACTTGTGCACCTGACATGTGACTGCAGTGAAAAAAAAAAATTCTTAAAAGATTCTGAGAAATATAGCAATTGACGTACCACCATAGTAGTAACATTTTTCTGAACATTAGGCTTCTTATTTTTAAGCAATGCTATAATTTAGAAGGACATTTCATTCTTTCAGGAGAGAAATAAATCTATTAGGACCAGGGTATTATGAAGGACTATTAAATATTCACATATTTTGTTCTACTTGGTTGCTAATATTAGTCCAGTATTCATTAGGATCTACAGTCTACTGTTGGACAGAAACTATTTTTTTTTCTTGGATTGCTGTAGCAGGCATCTTTGGTCTGCATTTTACTGAAAAATGAAACAGCTGTCCCCTTTCTTATGGCTCCCCTCTAGGCTGCTGGTAAAAATTACTTCAGGAACAATATTTTAACGTCTTAACATGTGTTATACCCCAAAAGGAGTGTGATGATCCTCTTTTCAGAATCAAAGCCCACTCTTCTGAAAGTAATTTGCTGCCCCATAATGTGAATAAATTACACATTTTTAAAAATGTCATATTCACTTACAAACCAGCAATTTCATTAAAACTAAATTCCTTTTGACCATTTTTTCCCCCTGTAGATATTAGACACATTTCTGGAGGCCATGGTAAGCTTTTACTTTTTCACAGGTTAATATTCATACTGTCTCAGTGTCTGGTTCAACAAATTCCCTGTGTCCAACTGCATTAGAGTGAGTTCATTGTTAGTTTGTACTGGTAGCTTGAATGCCTGTTACTGTAAACTGAAGGTTCCAAAATTTATTAGAAGGTCTCTCCTCCTAATGCTGTATGTAAAGAAGATGCACTCACTCTATATTTTAGAGACTATCATGGGATTATTTTCAAATAAGGAAAATACTATGGACAGCATAGTAATCTTAAAGAAGATTTTGGTTCCATCCAAGAAGTGTTACATTTATTAAAGCACTCCAGATATGTTTTAATCTGTATTAATACAAAGTTAGTATTTTTAGTTTGCTTATACAAAACAGGATTTTCCATTTCTTGTGATTTTATGTCCTTGTTATATGTAAAAGTTTCTGGGAGATGGCCACTTAGGTCTGTTGGTCGTATAGATTTTAGCATAGATTAATTTAAAATCACAAACTTTGTCCAACTCGCTTTTACAGATGAAGCTTTTAAGAAAATATTTAGGTTATACCGTATCACTGGCATATAAAACACTTCATGATGCTTTCCTGAAAAAAATTCTTTCCATAATAAAATGATTGAGTCTGATTTTGGTTTAACTTGTGTTCTTTTGTTCTGCTTAAAGTCTGCTGATGTCATTAGATCACTTCTGATGTAATCTTATTGTCAAAGGAAAAAAAAAGTCCATTATTCCTCATCATTTGTGTCAAAACCTATAACAACAATGAAGGACTGAGGGACTGCAGACAGCCTCTCTCCTGTCCTGGAGAATTTAAGCAGTGAATTTGTAGTTCCTGAAGTAGCATTGTTGCCTGTGGAAAAGTGGAGAGAACAGTAATGTGAGGTGAGGTGTGGTGGCTGTAACAGAAATCCTGGAACAAAACCCCTTCTGTTGCGTTAGAATTGTATTCTTTGTTCTCGAAGGGCTTCTTCTGTTCTCTCTTGGTACTGAGGACCATTATCATACCATCATAATCACTGAAGAGCCATCCAAATTTCCTTACGTTTATTGTCAGTGCTGCTTGAGTTGGAAGTGTGTGATCCGAATCCAGAGATTGTAGTCTGGCTGCCCAAACTTTGCCGCTGTCTTTGTTATTCTTACACAGTAAGGTGTTTTCTGGTAACTCCTTCAAGGGTTGGTGATGTTTCTCCCTTGTTAGAAGTGGATAAGCATCATCATGTCTAGTTTTCCAGTAGATGATCCATGGATAAGTGGATGAAATCCGTAAAACAAATGAGGAAAAAGGAGACTGTTTGCCCAAAACGCGTTAGCAAGTGATTGAACTGACTGCTGTCTTTCACAAATAATGACATTAATTGCAGCTCTTTAGAAATTAACTTCAAAGTCGTGAAGTTAGCCAGCTGTTTTAGTTTCAGCAATTCTTGTGTTTATTTTTGCTTTTAGGGTTTTGTTTTTTCCTTGAAAAACAAAAAATCATAGGTAAGTATTTGCTACTTCTAAATAAATTTTGTAACATCACTTTGTGGGATATGCATATATAAAGGTTAACACTTTAATGAACATTGAAACTATTGTACATTCCCCAAACCCGATAAAGCTTTTGGGTTAAAGTTCAAGAATAATCACTTATATAGCAAGTATTGTGCTTACAAAAATGAAATGGGAGTAAAAGGAAATTGCAATTTGATATCTGCATGTATGACATCATCTCGTATGTAGATACGTCTTGTAGTTTTTTATTTGTTTGTAGTAGATAAGGAGAGGACAGTAGGGCTTTCAGTGGTCTTGTTCTCTTTCTTACAGCTACTGAACTTGCCTTTCAGGGTGTGCTCACTGTCTGAGTTACTTTAATCGGTTTTTATGTATTTTTTTCTGAAATCTGAAAGTATTTGAAGAATAGTTCGATTTAAAGCTAAGAGAGTTCTTACCTATTTAGTAAAGTGTAAAGTAGGAATTATGCACAGATCTATTGAATATTAAAAATCTGTAGTGTTTTATCTATGTATGGTTTTTATAAAAAAAGCCATTTATCTTTGAAAAGTAAATAAGCAATAACAAGTCAGCACCCTTTGGGATCCCATTAGGAGAATCTTTCTGAATTGTTCTTACCATTTGTGTTATGCTGTAAAACACTGCTGCATATTCCATCTTTAGTAGATAACATGTAAAAATAGTTGCCATTATCTTTGTCCCAATATCTTTATCTTAGCTCTTTTCACTGGCAAATCCCTCTATGTCTGCTGCTAACAACTTCATGGGTGCTAGCAAAACCGACTCTGTCTGTAGCTAAATTTATCCAGTTTAGTCAAGAATCAAAGTACAGAGATTTGAAAAGGATGTATTTAATTAATGTTATTTCTAACAGTTGGCGTTTGATGGCTGAGGCTTTTTTTGCACTGTCAGCTGCACCATTTCTAACTGAAGTGCTGTTTTTCATTTGCTTGTGACAGACAGCCGTGCCAGTCAAAATGCGAGAGCCTGGGTGCTATCAGCTTCTGTTCATTTGCTTATTCACTTTCTTGTTTTGCTACAACCTACTTGTGCTCTCTCAATCTGTCAGACGCACTTAAAGTAAGTTGTAGTCTAGATTTCCACACTGGTTTTGTTTTCCCATGTTTCTGTATTTAATAAGCTGTTTTATCCCATTTCAGTTAGAGCAGATTGATCTAAATTCTTCAGAAAATGGATGGATTGACTGAAGGCACTGAGAGAGCTTTCCTGAATTTCTTTTCAGAGACCTTCTGCAAGTTCATGTGGGTGTTTCCTGGGTAGAGATGGAGAGGGATTTGACTGTAACATTTTGTTCCCAAATTTTGGGATTGCCTGCTCTGTCACAAAGAAGGAAGTGATTAGAAACAAGAACAAATTTAGATTATCCCTTTGCACTCCCAAAACATATATGCACAGCCTTCAACAAATGTTGCCTCTGAAGCAGTACAAGTAGGTATTGTTCCGTTCTCAGAACTTTTGACAGAAATAGTGCCAACTCTTTCAGAAGACTTCTGTGGACATCTTTCTGCTTGTTCTTTGCTGTCCATGAGGAAGAATTTTGTTTTTATAAGGGGTTTTCAATTGGAAGGCAAACCATTCATTTTAAGAGCCATATGAATTTGAGCTCAGTCAGGTAACAGAACTTTTCCTGATTGAGAATGTTCTGTCAGGAGTTTAACAGAATATGCTTCCCAGTATTTGCAGTTTGGTGTAAGTTCCAATTCTCTGGATTCAGGTGTGCAACTTAACTTTGAGGTTTTAGTTGATAGTAGAACAAAATTGAAATGTCTCTTCTAGTTCCCCTGTGTCCTGGCTTTCCCTAAAAGGAAGCACTACTGTGTGCATCAGGTGAGGGTCATGGCAAGCTGTAAAACAGCTGTTGTGGGTTATTTATGATGAAGGTATCTCAATCCTGCACAACAGAAGATATGTTTAGGTTCATCCCAGGTCCTGTCCTGAATTCCATTACCTGCAGCGTGTGTTGCATTGTGGATTAATCAGATGTATCTATAGCAGCAAAATCTGTAGTTTGCCCTGCAGCATAGAAGGTGTGAGGAGGTATCTTCTCCTACCTTATTCTTGTTCAGTAGGGAGGTTGCTGCATTTTATACGAGTTGTATTTTCTCATCCTTGTTAGAAAAAGTTGAAGTAGTCTGATCAGGAAATGATTAATGCATGAATCAAAGTGACAGTGTCCTCATTTGAAAAGAAAAAGTGCAGCCTCCTGGATACTTAAGGTTTTAGAAACACTCTTTGCCATCAGTACAACTGTGCCTCCAGGAGAAATGAAGAATCCAGTATGACCCCATGACTGCGCACTTGATAATCATTTCACTCTTAATAATCTAATCCGTCCATTGTAATGAAGCAATTAGCTTGCTGTGCCCCTAGCTGTACTCTAATAGTGAATAATGGCATTTATTCTCATTTTAACAGTTTTACTGTTGCCTGCTATTAGGTGGGGTTTATTTGACCTGTCCTTTCGGGCCTTGTACGCAGTAGAGAAAAATCTTTTGGCTATCTGTTGTGAGGATATTTTGATGGATGAGTTTAGCTCACTACCATAAATTTCTTTGGGTCAGAAATAAAGATAATATAACATCAGAGGAAAAACAGGGGAAAAAAAAAACCAGAAAGGGAGGGGGCAGGGAAAGGAACAACCACAACACTAAATCTGGCTGCTATTAGTTCCTCTGATTTCATTCGAAGTGATCAAAGAAGTGATCTTTACGAAGTATTATTCATTCCCGATCTCATCAGCTCGCTTCAGAGTCTTCCCTACGTTTTTCAATTTACTTTATGGTCCATTTCAATATAGGTTATCTTTCTAGGGCTGTCAGTTTAAAATGGAAACAAAAATTCCTTGCGTATTTTTAAGTGGGATAAGGAAAAGATTTTATTTGATATGTAGTACATAAGGATAAAGTATATTTATTTTGACTTTGCCGGAACTGGTAGCACTTGTTTTCTTTCTTTGTTCACTGTCTCTTTCAGACATCCTTTCACTCTCTCCTTTTATTGTTCTGCTCATCCTGATCCAGGCAGATTTTGCTCAGTGCAAATGTTTCTTTGCTTCTGCAGTGACTTTCTTCTTTGTAGGAATGGGCTGCAGGATCAGACATGGAGCTCAGGAAGCGTGAGAAGAAAGGCAGAAGGGATAGTGTCTGGATTTTGCACGGTGTTACCACTGAAGAGCAGATCCAGATGGAAAGTGACACTAGTAAATTCTTGAGAGGGAGAAAGTACCTTTTTTGTGTGAGGAATTTTTAAGGTTTTATTTATTTTTTGAACTTTCTGCAGAAGAATTCCCTACTGCCATATAGTGCACAGAAGTACTACAGCTGCACGTGTTCTCTCGGGCTCCTTCGGATCTTTTCACATCCTTTGCAGTTTCGAGATGCATTCAGGTTTTCCTTGCACCTTCTCAACTTTTTGTTGGTATTTGCGAGTTCACTGAGGTAATCACAGAACATCCTAGAAGGGACCATCAAGCATCTCCCACCCAAAATTCAAACCCTAAGATCTGTGTGAGAGCGCTGTTCAAACACTCCTTGAACTCTGGCTGTGCCCACTGCCCTAGGGTGCCTGTTCCATGCCCACCGCCCTCTGATGAAAAATCTGATCCTAATCCTCAAGCTGAATATCCCTTAATGCAGCTTCATGCTGTAATGAATGAAATCTTTTCTATTTTTGTCAGACTTCTTTTCTTTTTCTTTTTTTTTTTTGACAAGTTTTCAAATTGTGACATGTTGCTAGAAGCCAGATGAGTTTTGATATCTGGATTCTGCAGGAAGGAACCAGGATTCCTGCCAGCTCTTCTCCTCAGTTTGTTGGCAGCTTCACTTGTAGGCCGGTGAGGAGCTGCATCATCTGAGCAGCTTGGTCCCCAGTTTTTCAGCGATGGAGGCAGCTGGGGCTTTCATACCCTCTGTTCCAGGCTTATAAAATGTCTAAGTGCAAAACCTGGAGCCCTGATCAAAGTGAACATTAAATACTTTGTAGGAAATTTCCAAATTTTTTGTTCATACTTCTGTAAAACGGAATTGCTTCTAGGTTTGTAAGTTGTGTCTTCCTTTCCTTATGTGGATTTTTGATGTTCTCCTGCGTTGACTTTTGGGCATCTCAGATGTAATTCCTTTCTCTCCTATAACTTTATCTCTTCATTCAGTTACAGAAAATTGTTACAGAACAATGTTTGTGCCTTAGAGTGCACTTACAAATATGTAGGTTGCTCCAAAAGTAATGCCTCCTATTTATTTCCATAGAAATTACAACAGATACAAAAAGCACAATAACACTGTTTGATAGAGACTATTTTTCAACATGGTAACCACCATTAGCTGTGTATTTTCACCAGTAGTGATAAAGAGCCTGCATGCCACACTTGTGAAAATCAGCACCAACTGAGATGACCTAGTGTTTCTATCACCACAGCTGAAACGCACCACCCACTGCCTTCCTGTGCTCACATCCAGTGCTTGGTCTCTGCAGATGTTCAGTGTCAGTGAATGCCAGTGGATGCCATTTTTTCCCACATGGAGGAAATCAGTGCTTCAGCTTTGCTTCATCTGCACTTCCATGTCAGATGCCATTCTGGCAGACTTCCCCTCTGCTGCCATCTGTCACACAGCAACAACATGTGATGGAATTGGTGGGAAGGTTCAACCTCCACAACCATACCATGAGCACCCATCTTTGACTTCATGGGCCAACATAATCAAAAAAGAGGCATTACTTTTGGAACATCATTTGTGCACATGAAAGTATTCAGCCATTATACACTCATTAATAACGTGTTATGTAATGAATAAAAGAACAGCTTTCCTCTCAGTAGCTGAAGGGGGCCTACAGGAAAGCTGGGGAGAGACTGTTATACGGGGAAGGTGGTGACAGGATGACGGGAAATGGTTTTAAACTGGAAGAGGACAGATTTAGACTAGATATTAGGAAGAAATTCTTTACTATGAGGGTGGTGAGATGCTGGAACAGGTTGCTCAGTCAGATTGAGAATGCCCCCTCTCTGGAAGCATTCAAGGCCAGGCTGGATGGGGCTTTGAGCAACCTGGTCTACAGGGAGGTGTCCCTGCCTATAGCAGGGGGGTTGGAACTAGGTGATCTTACTCAAATCATTTTATGATTCTGTGAAGTTAACCCAGCTAATATGTACAGGAAAAGATGAACTCTGACTACCTGTCTGGTTGTGGCAGATGGAATCTCCCAACTATCTACTGAAACTATGTAATCCAACTGGGTTTCCACCCGGAATGTGTATATGACGTTAAATTGTTTCCAGTTTGAAGTCACTTGCTCTATCAATGATTCATAAATGTGACAGCATAATGGGTTAAACTTCTGCTATAAAATTTCCAGTGTTAAATGGTACTTAAATGTTCTTTTCTGTGTGTTCAACACAGCCAACAAACAAAATGTACTTCTAATTACTGTTATCACTTATCAAATAGCCTTCTGTTATCTCATTTAGAATGAGAAACTTATTTAACTCTTCAGAAAACTACATTAGTCCCATGTTTAGAGTATAATAGAGAACAAATTTAATTCCTTGCCTTTCCCCATTCTTCCTTACCTAATTTATATCGTGAACATTTGGGGGCATCAAGGCTTTTGGTAAGTACATGTCTATTCAGGGTTGTGGTAAGATTTAGAGTAACTATTTGCATTTCTGCAAATTTTGTAAAAAATAGAGCTGTGATTGACACTCCCTAAAGGAGTTGCTTTTGAAGTGCCTCTTTGCTCTCTTTAATTTTGGGCAGTGCGTAAGCAAGCTGATATTGAGAACAATAAACAGTGGCAACAATGAAGAGTGTTTGTTTTTTTCCTCAATTTGTCACCAGATATTACTCCAAGAGATTAAGATAAAAAGTAACTAGTATTTCACACACCTCTATTGACTTATTTTGGTTTGAGTTTCAAAGTTTTGAAACAATTCTCTAAGGCAAGTTGGGCTCTGAGAACATTTTTATGTTTCCTTGTGTATAGCTTCCTCCACCATTTTAATTCCTCTTCTGTCAGTGTTAGTTTGCTGGCATATTTCCACAGGCTCTGACAGCTGCCCTTTTAGTCAGGGATCAGTCTCTCAAACAACAAGGAGATGCAGTGGGTAAGATGGGGATCTTTCTGAACTATTCACCGACAACCATCTGGGAGAAAAGTTTAATTTCTCCTGTACTGCCTTTGGAGTTTTCTCCAAAGAATGAAAATTCTCCGAAGAATTTGTAGTCAAAAAAGCATTTTGGAAGATACTGATGTATATTTACAAGTTGCAAATGTGTTCTTAGGCCTTTAATAGACATCTCATGGTTATGGTCCTCAGAGATAAGAAGTTTGTGAAGAAAATTTTTGGGCCTCTGGAGAAATACAGGTGTATAGTAATGATGCCAAAAACATGTTATTTTTTGTTCTTCAGAAATCTGGATTTTTTTTTTTTTTTTCTTTCATTTTCTGTTAGAAGAAGATGGGTCTTTCAAAGAATCTCAAAATAGAGATGACGGAAGATTAAGATGAATAATCAAAAATGTTAAGAATGGTGAATAAAGAAGGTCTGAAATCTCCTGATGTCCTAATTTTGACAAGTAGGCTTTTTCCTTCACATGAGTAGAAGATCACAGAAGACCAGTGGAAAATCTCTGAGATTCCATCAGGAAGTTTTGCATTCTTCAATTCCAATCACTGCCCATTTGTTCTGGACATAGAATTTAGTCACAGTGGATATGAGAACTTTGTCAAATATTAGAATGATAGAATTTGAGAGGTTTACTTTTTGAGGATGTATATTTCAGTGAGGGTTCCTACTCAAGTTTGGTTTTGTTTGCTGCGCTCTTTTTGGTTAGCAGGACATTTGGGAGAGAAGCCACCAAAATGGTTACATAGCCATCTCTCCAAATGCAATATATATTGCATTTTGTGCTGTATTATGCACATATGTTTCAAAGGTTTTGAGTGCAGTTTTCTCAGTGCTTTCCAAGAATGTTTTAGTAAAGGTTAGGGAGATTTTTTTTTTTTTTTAAGTAGTATGTATTGGGATGTCTGGCATAAAACCACCAAGCGTATTCTATCATGCTTTTATTATCTGTTGACCCAAAGGTCATTGCTTAAGCCCTGGCATATCACTCTCAGTTGTGTATGTATGTCTCTGTGGGTCTTTCTAAAATGCTGTTTTGCCTTGTCCATAGAGATCTAGACTCACTTGTATATTGTACCATTTACAGATTGGGTGCACTATTTTACCTCTTCAATTATGGAAAGGAATAAAAATTACGTCTTAACAGCAAATGCAGAACTGTAAAACTTTTACATAGACTTGCAGTTCCTATGGTAACCTATGGTGTTAATTTTTCTTGAAATGCTAAAGTATTTGTGAATTAGAAATTGTCAATTCATGTGGCGCAAGTGTTTGAGGAGTTGTGTCTTTAGGAGTTCATGTTTGTGTTAGACAGAGGGTCATTAAATTATCTTGTTTTACACAGACTTTTTTTAGTAAGTAATCTTTTTCAAAGCTAAGAAGTTAAGATGATACATAAAGCAATTGCATTTATTTGAGTGCATGCCCAAGACAACTGTCACAGGAATTTGGTTTGCTATTGCTAGAATAATGATTTCAGAAGTGTTGAGGAAAATAAGTGAGAAAGGCTGTAGCAGTCATTCAAAGACTGGAAAACACAAGGGGTAAGCTAGAGGGCCCTTTTTTAGAATTTAATTTTATTTTTTTACAGAACATGACACGTGAAGAAGTGTTATGATGTCTCTCGGATTTTACTATGGATATGCTATGATAATGGCCAATTAGAGAAGCTAGTGTTGATGGGACAAATGACTGATTGACAGGCAAAGCAAGAGTCAAACAAAAAAACAGGCAAAAAAAAAGTCATAGATTGTAAATGAATACTGTGTAAAATTATGCTAATTAAAGACTTTTAACTTCCTGCAGGAAGCTTTATAAGAAGGCGCTGGAGTTGAAATGATTCTGCAAACCAAACATATTTCACATTTCGTAGTACCCATCAATGGGTCTGTTTGCCGGGTATGAGCCATGAAGCTTATAGTAAAGTTTGCTATCGGATATGTAACAGTAGTCCCTGTTGATCCAGAGGTTGGTGAGGTATAGAGTTAAAAATAATATAAAACTTGTTGGAAGCCATGGGGTTACTGCTTTGATCCATTTTATCGTTTCTGAAACATGTAGTATCTGAAAAACTATCCACTACTGAATGGTCTTGCCCCATCCTTGGCAGTCAAGGTCAGGCCGAATGTGGCTCTGGTGGTGGTTGGCGACCCTGAACATAGCAGGGGGGTTGAAACCAGATGATCATTGTGGTCCTTTTCAACCCAGGCCATTCTATGATCTTCTACTGAAGAAGAAAATCTGAACAGAATTGCTCTTTACCTTCCAAAAGTGCTCTCTATCTTCCTAACAGGCTTCTGATGTGTGACTTGGATGTAGATATTGCAAAAGTTCAGGAATTGAAATAATGAATGAAATAGATTTGTGGTACACTGACAGTAATCTGCAGGCAAATTCAGGAACTAATGCTAGGGGAGCTGAGTGTTGTCCCTCCCCATACCCCCAGAATGGGACTAAATCTTTTTTCCTGCATTTTTCTACATTTTCTCTAAGAGTTGGGTCAAAGTCTAATTTATTCCATGTTGAGGGTTAAAGAGCCTGAACTGCATTTGTTCTACAGTACGGTGCAGAGTGGGAAATGGACTGGTTTACCTGTGCATTCTAAAACTCTTTGAATTTATTTACTTTGTCTCATCTCACCTTCTCAACAATATAATAAACCGATTTTTTTAACTGAATAACAGATTAATTGATAAGAATGTTCAAACTCTCAAACTGGTCCTCCTGATGTCTTTGACAGTGGAGAGCACGAATGTTTAGGAAAGAAATCTTGGCAGGTGTTTTTGTAGCTTTCCTTGTTCCAAGAAGTTTTTGCCATGATGTAGAGCTTGAGCTGAGTGTTGTGTTCACACCACTGGCTTGAGAGGCGCTGATGATCTGTTGTGTGTAAATTTATCTTAATGCTTTGTAAAGCTATTTATACCTCTGATCTTAACAGCATACTATGTGTTGCATTGTCAACTGCAAGAATTGAATGTGAGAAAAAACACTGGCTTTGTTTCATTTCAGATTTGCCATGTGATAGCTCTGGTAGCTGCCACACAGCTCTACTATCCCGAGGAAAGCAGTGAAGCCATAACCACCATGACCATCAATTGGGATGGGTTGAATAGACTTCTGTTCTATCCCCACTCATTAGCTTTTTTTTCTTTGACTATCTAGACCATCTCAGTATATCACAGTTTGATCTTGCATCCTTAAAATGATCCTGCATAGATTCTCTAAATACGAAGCGTTCCACTATTCTTATCTCTCTGATTGTCTTTCTTGCTATTTTTTGCAATAGGCTGTATTTCGTAGAGGAAGTAACTAGAACTGGACATGTTAAAGACACGGGCATGCCATATTTGTATCAAGTGATAAACTAATACATTCACTTTTGTAACAAACTCCCACAACTATTGCTTTTTGCCTTTATTGACCACCACTGTAACTTACTTTTCCAGAATTATAGTAGCTTATAAGTGAACTTTACCTGTAGCTAGGATTATTTTTCCTAGTGTTCATTCTGTCACACATTTTTTCACTGTTGGCTGTCCTTTATTGGCCTGGCTACTCAGGCGTTAAAGATTTCTTCAAACTGCTCTCAGTCGGCCTCAAATTTCAGTAACATTACTGTCAGGGCATTTTGTCACCAAAGTTTATTTTTTCAGATTGGCATGGAATTTATATGATGGTATCCAGGCTTTGAGAACTGGCATTTTAAAACGTGGGAAGGTGCTAGATACAGGATTAAACCCGTATTTTTAATTAAAACTACTTAATGATCCTTGTGAAGGTTTTCTCAGATTTATTTTGTCCCAAGTACAGATGAGGGATTCCTGTAGTTTAATCATTTTATTAACTTTCTGCTTATTAGATAATAATAATTCCAATGACAGAACACTTCTGCACCTCAGAACGACAGAATTATTATTATAATTAGACTATAATCGTCATATATGCAAATGTAGGAAGTTATAAAAAGCGTGGTCTGAATGTGGTTATAATCCTTCTGATAAAACTATCATTTTGTTAAGAATTTTAGTAAAGCAGTTTGCTTTAAAAAGAGGAAAGCAGTGCTAATTATAACAGTTCAGAGGATGCAGATGTATGTGTGTGTGGTCATAGTACAAGATTTATTTACTTAACTGGAAATCTTGTTAAAATGGTATATGTGACTGTAATTTAGATAACAGAACAGATGGAGTGCTATTCTTGCCAGATGTTAATGTTATAAAATTTATTTATTTAAAATTTTAATAGCTATTTCCACATCTCTTTTTTTTTTAGGTAGCAGTTAGAAAATTTGTTGTTACAGTGTTCCCTGATAGCAGGGGGAAATGTAAATTATTTACTGTACTACATTTGAACTGTGTTCTGCCAGTGCAGGGCTGGGAAAATGCACGGGGCTCCTATAGCCAAAGGATTCCACATAACACACAGAAATACCTACTGACGTTACTTGCTAACTCCCACCACTAAGGTTCAGTATCCATCTTGCTTAAGTTAAGCACCAGCACCTTTGTAACCAAATTTTGGAAACATATTTCTGTGTGTGATACAGACGCAGAATCATGAATGTTGGGAAGAACTTAGAAATCATCACGTCCTTCTATGTATTTGAGGAAAAGGGGAGGAAATGCCATTTTCCTACTACTGTCCACATATTTAATACCAGATATTATAATCTAAACATCATCGCTCCTTTTGCTTTGAAAAGAGAAAGCAGTTTTTTTTTATTACTATCTTTTTAAAAGATAGTGTATTTGGACGGGAGTTGGGTAGGGGGCAGCTGCTATTTGGGGGTGGTGGGGCTGGCAGTGGTGAGACCTTGTGTTGCTATGGGCTGTTGTGTTGTTGCTGTGTGTCAGTCAGCAGGCGGTGAGCAATTGTGTTGTGGCTATATATATTGTTAGCATTGAATTTTTGCTTCCACTTTCCTCTCCTTAGAAAGTAGCTTTTACCTCAACTCAGAAGTTCCGTTTTGTTTCCAGTTCTCTTCCTCATCCCACTTGATGGGAGATGAGGGGAGGGGAGGTGAGTGAATGGCTGTGTGCTGCTGAGCTGCTGCTGGGTTAAACCACAACAGCAGTGTGCTGAACTTCCTGTTGCCCCAGAATTGCCTGTTTTGTTGCCTTAAACATTTGTAACCATCATGGCATGTTCAGTAGCAAGGAGTATTTTCAACTATAGTCTCTCCCTTATAACAGTTTTTCTTCTTTTTTTTTTTTTTTAATATTCTTTCCAGTTGTAAACCAAAGTTCCTATCCATTCCTACCCCATCCAAAACTTTCCTGATGTAGGTATAGTATGGTTCCTGACTTAATTTCCATTGGTTTGGAGATGTCACCGTTCCATTCCTGTGTGACCTTTGCTAGAATATTGTATTTACTTTTAAACCCTCTTTATCAGGAGTAAATTGATAGGTTAAAAGTATTTCAGATGACAGAACACGGAAAGGAATGTGGGTTCTTTTATTTTTTTTAAGTGTATTATAGATATAAATGATTGCTAAAGGAGAAGGGCATTGGAGTCTGTGCAATTTTAGAAGGAAATCAAGAAGAAGATAAAAAGAAAAGTGCAAGTTCTTGGTAAAATTATTCTGAGAATGAAATCATTATAGTCTGTGATAATAGCCTATTACCTGCAGTGCCAGAACTTTTGTTACTTGGTTCTTTCAAAACAAGGTGAAGCATTGTGTCTGTAAGTACACAGTAAACAACAGCACCCATAGCAGATGGAACAATCATTTCTTTTTGGTTTATGATTCTACAGTTCCAGATACTGACTGAGGGACTTTTACAATGGTCTGAGGAACTTTTTTACCATTAGCGGTTTCTGTGCAGCATACTCCTGTTCAGCAGCAATGCAAATGTATGAAGCACATCTTGGTCTCCACATGTTTAAGTAGAAACAACTTTTCTTTGTTTGGAACTTCTCTGTTGCTTGTTTTTGTTATGTATTTGCTCTATTTACTTTTTCCTGACTGTTCTTCATAATTTGGAAAATTCATTTCTTAGAACTTCCTTCTAGACTTTGGTTCATGTTTTTCAGAAAGCTTCTGAAAAAAAGACCTTCTGGCTTCAGGCCTTGCTTGGCATGCAGTATAAGTTGTCAGACAGCCATTCTTACCTTTTCTGGTGCCTGAGTGAAGACATGTTTGGAAGAACTATACTGATTTGCCAGACATTTGGGCTCCGAAAGAGGAAGGAACTGTGAAAGTCTCAAAACTACTTGTTTGAGAGTTTTTCTGGACAGATCTCTGGTCTGGCAGCTTAGGTCAATCTAGAATGTCAGATGGGCTTCTCTGTAATTATGCTTGTATAAAGGAATTTTCAAAATGTTTCTGTTGGGCACTAAGCAGCCTGAGCTAACACCTTACTTAGTGGTTTGCAATCCTTCCTGCAGCAGGGGGTTTGTAACCGGATGATCTCCGAGGTCCCTTCCAACCCAAGCCGATTCTAATACCTAATGGGCATCATCTATAGAACTGTTTTCCAAGCGTTGTCTTAATCTTATTACCATGTTCTTTCCCATTGCTGAGGCAACAGAAGAGGCTCTTTTACTGTGGTAGCATGATAGTGGTCAGCATTTCTGCACTGTCACAGCTTCTTGCTACCACCTCCATTTTGTGAAATAGGTAGAAAAACAAAGGAAAGGTGTGAAGACCTGTGGATTAAGATAAAGGCACTTTAATAGATGGATGAAACAAAACCTGTGCCTGCAAGAAAAACAAAAGAATTTGTTCACTGCTTCCCATTGTCAAGCAGATGTTTAGCAAGTTTCTGGAGAACATGCTAAAGGTTATAAGGAAAAGCAAAAGCCGTTGCTTTGAATATCTCTGCTTTCTTCTGCTGTTGTTGAGCTTTTATTGCTCAGCATGGTGTCATGTAGTATGGAATACCCTCTTGGTCAATTTGTATTAGCTATCCTTGCTCTGTGTTATCCCAGTCTCTTGCCCTTCTCCAGCCTTATATGGGAACAGAGTGGGAAGAAGTCTTTATGCTATACAAGCATGGTTAAGAAATAGTCAGAAAATTGGTCTTTTAGTCACGAAACCAAAACGAGCACCATATGAGTTCATAGGAAAAAAATTGACTTGTCCCAGTCAGATTCAGCACACCTGCAGAGTTTCTCTTTGAGAAGCTCTACTACAAATATTAGAGCATAGGGGTTATTTGTGATCTAATGCAATCTCCAACTGTAATGCAGCATCTGGCAGAGAAGTTTTAAGTTTCTCTCAAGCTGAGTTTGATCTTGAGTGCTAAGTGTGATTCTCACACTTGGTGGGAACACATCAATGGCTTAGATATCTTGAAGAACTGCTTATTATAGATAAATCACTTTCCTTTTTTAAAATTTCAGATTATGGCAGCAAGAATAATGTTAAGTCCATTTCAAGAGCTGAACTATATGGTGAAAACAGAGTTTGCATGGTGCACAGTAAATTTGGCATGAGGCAAATGACATCTAAAATGAGAAGTAAACAAAACACAGAAAAACTGCAGCTTAGACAAACAATGAGTAACCTCTATCTTCAGTGAATTTTTTCCTTGGGAAGAGCAACGTTTGATCACATGCAATTATTTTAATACATGCAAAGAACTGAAGCAGCAATCACATAAATGACATTAGTTTTCTAATGTATTTTCTAACTCCTCAATTCTTCATTTTGTAAATAGAAGTGGTGATGTGTGAGCAAAGCACGTCAGGTTGCCTTGCAGTGATCCTCATAAGGGTTGAACCTTTAGAAGGTTTTATCTCTGTTACAGGAGCTAATGAAGTATTAACAGTAACAGATCATAGGCTTCTGCCTGAATGCAAAGGGGAAGCACAATGGGATATGCTGCCACTGAATGTCAGCAGAATTAGCAGAGGAGTGCTTGATAGTTGTGTGTTCTACTTGTGGTGGAAAGTACGTGTAATATATATGAAGACTTATAGAAGGTTATCATACCATATCTCCTGTAAGATGCCTGATCCCATCCAGCAGGGAGCTCAGGAGAAAGAGTCCTTGTATTCTTGTTTCTGAGAATCAAAAGCTGGTATGACTCAGAAACTCAGAGCTATCATTTCTGATATGGTTTTGTTCAGGCTAAGTTATCACAGAATTACCATATATGTCGTTTTGGAAGGGACCCACGAGGGTGATGGAGTCAAACTTCTGGCTTCACACAGGACCACGTGAAAATTAAATATGAGAGTGCTGTTTAAATGCTTCTCCAGGTTAGAGGATAATCCTTGAGGATAAAAAGTATGGAGGATATGTCTGCTAAAATCTAAGAGTTTAGAGTCCATTTAGTTTGTGATCTGCAGTTATTTGTAAAGTTGTTTTTTCCCCATTTGGTTTCTAGATGATGACCAATAGCACATCCTTTGCATAATGTTAAGGCTTTTCTTCAAAGAATGTTGGCCAGTGTATTATCTTCAGATTTTTGTCGTTTTAAAAAAACCTGCTTATTCTCTTCCAGCTTTGTTTTTGCAGATAGTAAAAACTTTATAGAAGTCAGGCAAAACAGTGGAAAAGTCATCAAGTTTAATACAGTTGAAAATATTTTATAAAGGCAAGTGTGTAGTTGTTCTTGGACATTCATAAAACAAGAATATTCATTAATATATGCCTGTATAAATTCATATGTGTGTTTAAGTCACTTTTTTTCATTAAAAGATCCTAATTGGTTCCTTTTGATTTCATATCACAGGAAATGTATTTATGAGAGAGTGTGGCACACAGTGTTAATAAAAAACCTCAAAATCTGAACTAGAAGAGTAATATAATTGATTTTATGTTTGTTAGTACAGAGAGTGACATGAAACATTTGATACAGTGTATGAGTTTGGTAGATGTTAAAGGCAACCCAGTGTGTGCTTATGCTTTGAAAAATGACTATGTGAAAATGGCAGTATGGAGTTTCATGTACTCATGGTTAAATCTGCAATGTTTCAGAAAGCAGAAAAAAGGCATAACTACTGAAACAATCTTAGTGATTCATAGTTATTACACCTTAAACTCTTATCTATTTTTTCTTGATATACTTCTTCAGTAAAATGCTCAGATGTCAGGAAAAGGAATTTAGATAAATTATTCCTTTAAAAATGAATACATACTAAATGTAACACCAACAATCAGCCAGTAAATGAAAACAAAGTGTGGTTAATTTGCAGAAGGATGCTCTCTTGGAGATGCTAGTGTAGGTGCAATTCATGAAAATGGGCTTATTAAAATAGAAATGTGACTTAAAAGCACAAAGAGAACATTTTGACTTCTGTTTTTTGATTTTATGCACTCTAAGCAGAAACAAAAGCTCTATTTTATGGTGTGTGATATCATTGGAAGAACTCTGGGAGAACTCTCAAGTGTAAGGGAATATTTTGATTGTACATACGTTTGTAGGAGAATTGGAAGATCTGTTGTCTGTGAATGTGCAGTTATGATATAAGTGTGATGTGCCTTGTATTATATAAAAAAGATCCTTGAATTCATAAAAAGAGAATTTTTAGTTTTTAACTATTCATTGCTGACATGTTATCATAGAATCATAGAGTGGCCTGGGTTGAAAAGGACCACAAAGATCATTTGGTTTCAACCCCCTGCTATGTGCAGGGTCACCAACCACCAAACCAGGCTGCCCAGAGCCACATCCAGCCTGGCCTTGAATGCCTCCAGGGATGGGGCATCCACAACCTCCTTGGGCAACCTGTTCCAGTGTGTCACCACCCTCTGTGTGAAAAACTTCCTCCTAATATCTAACTTCCCCTGTCTCAGTTTAAAACCATTCCCCCTTATTCTATCACTATCCACCCTCCTAAGCAGCCATTCTCCTTCCTGTTTATTAGCTCCCTTCAAGTAGTGGAAGGCTGCCATGAGGTCTCCTTGGAGTCTTCTCTGTTCCAAGCTAAACAAGCCCAGTTCCCTCTACCTTTCTTCATAAGAGAGGTGCAAGGTTTTAGAACACTGAAAATAGTTTTTCTGGAGTATAGCTAAGCTAGTTTGCTTAACTGTCTGTATTGCTAATGCTTTATGTAACATTTTTCTTCATGGTACTGAGGAGTTCAGAGCAGAGGAAGTTTCATAGAAGTGGCAATCACAGCAGCCAACTTGTTTTTTAAGAGTGCTAAGTGAAGCAGATACAACTTTCTAATTGGATGTTAAGACAGAATCTGTAAGGATTGGTGTAAACATGGAATACAATATTTGACTTGCTAACTTAGCATTTTTATAAAATGCATCAGTTGTGTTCTCCATGCATGCTGTGACTGCAGAGGCCCTTTGTTCCTTAGAGAGTGTGGACCAGCCCTGACCCCTTCTATCAACTGCTCCTGCTTGTGAGGGCAGCACAGTGTCGCAGCTGTGCTATGTCACATGAATTGAAATCATGAGGAAGTAACTAAAGCACTAAAGAATCAGATTCCAGCTATATAATTGCAGTTAGGTTTTCTCTAAATATTTTTTATTAATTTCTATTTTCTAAATATCTCTTAAATTGTATTGATAAGTTTTTGCAATAAATCAAAGAATCACCTCTGTGTTTTTTTAATGTATATGTATATGTATATGTAATATATATATATTTTCTTTTGGATGGAAGCTGGGCTTTTTTGAAGTTGTTGTTGTTGTCCCTGATGATGATGATGACTTGCTCACTTTCCTGTATTGGGATGGGGAAGAGCTTCAGGAGTGTAAAAGAGTGAAAATTAAAGGATTGAGATAAAGACAGCTTAAAGGTAGAGCTATGCAAGCTGAGCAAAACAAGAAATTCTTGCACTACATCCCATTGCCAATAAGATGTTTGGCCACTTTCAGGAAAGCAGTGCTTTTTGTGTACCAATTTACTGTGAAAGCATACTGTCCTTCCAAATGTTCCCCCTTCTTCCTTTCTCCCAGTTTGATCATTCTACATGACTCCGTATGATATAGGATCTGCCTTTGGTCATTTTGGGCCAGCTGTTCTGGCTTTGTCCTCTCCCAGGTCTTGTGTACCCCAGCTCCTCTCTAGCAGAGCAGCACAGAAGCAGAAATGTCCTTAGCATTGTCTGAGTTCAGCAATGTTGTCTAATGTCTAATGTTCAGCAACATTGCTGTGCTGTCAGAACTTCTTTGATCACGAATGCGAAATATAGCACCACACAAAACACTGGGAAAAAGGTAACTCTGTGCCAGCCAAAACCAGTGCAAAGGTATGTTTAGTATTTATGTAAAAATCAAATACCTTTATGCATTTGCCATTTACCCTGTCTTTTATCAGTGTGAAAATAGGTAATTAGAATCTGTGGTCAGTGAGAGCGTTGTAGCAGTTGGTAATATGGGATGACAGGTAGCTGTAGTTCATGGCCCTATCTGTCCTTACAAAGAGCCTATAATGTTGCCCGATCACAAAGTAATTGACAGGGAAAATTAATTCTAGCTATTTGTTAAACTGTGTTGGATTTTCTCAAGCTTGAATGGTGGAACTAGGCAGTAAGCTGGTTGATCTTAAAAAAGAAAAAGAATAGTGTTAGCAAATGTGCCTCTGACTTCATGCTGATTACCTAACATGTATACTGTACTACTACCTTGTATGTTATACTACTTTCCCTGCCTTTTTTTCTGTTTTCTGACTGCAAAGTCTGATTTGTAGGAGAAATCATGCTGTCTTACCTTTCATACAGCATTTAACACCAGGGATGTTGCCAGGGTGTAGATTAATCTTAGCAGGATAGCTGAACTGCGATAGAAGAGTGATAGTATGTCAGTTGAGCAAACAGTGTGTTTTCATAGCCTCATTGTACTGAGCAGCTAAAAGAAATGCAGAGGAGACCTGGACCTGCTTAAACCTGTGGAAAGTATGACCATGAAAATCTGATAAGCACTTGGTGAAGTGACAGGGAAAGAAGGAAAACAGAACATTTTAAAGTGTAAAAATTTAAGGAATACTTTTATCTTAACACTATCTCCAACTCTTTTAATGCAAGCTAGGAATTCTCAAGAATTGTTGTGTAGACATCTGGCAGTTTTGTAGATATTCCCCTAGGAGAAGAAAGGAGCAGGGAGGGTGAGTGTTAGCTATTTAGTTTGATTTCTCTTCCTTTTGCAGACAAACACATATAAAAGGAAGGTAAAGGAAAACAAGAAAACACAAGAAGCATCTCTGTGCATCTTGGAGTTAGTTTTTGTTTGCAACTTAGTGCTGGCGAAACAGCTTGTGAGAGGTCTGCTCAGCATGATGTAGCTGTGGCATCTGTGGAATAAGGCAGCTGCCTTATTCGGCATTGGCTCTTGGGGGTGCTACAGCCATGGAGTTGTTGCAGTGAAGAAAGTGGTCTGATGGCAGTAAGGCAGAAACAGGAAAAAGGAAGTAAAAGGTAAAGAAAAATAACTATTGAGATAACTTTTGACTCTTGCCTTCTAGCCTTTGTCTGTTGTTTACAGGTAGCTGCATGAAATGCCTTTTATTTAAAAAAAAAATTTGCTCTGGTTGGGACATTTCTCAGAATCAGATCAATAAATGCTTGTTTTGGTTATTGGGCCACAGGAGTTGATGGGGAGCGAACTGGCCTCATGGCAAATGATGGCTAAATAAATAATCCATTGTAGCTCGTTCTTCAGTTGTTCTTCTCTTCACTCATATGGGGCATTCTGATTAGCTTACCATACATTGTTAACACAGAATCTGTATATTAAATTCAATGTGTAAGATTGCTGCTCTGTCACAAACACAGGATTGTTTCCTGTTCAGCATCTTCATATTGTGAGTTTGTTGGGAATGAAGCACAGTGACTGACCATTGGTAAACATTGGTGAAGATGAACATTTGAAATGCAGTGACCCAGCTGGTATCGAAAGTCTAGTTTTAGGTCTTAAAACCTTGGCAGAATCCTCTGTAAGCAGTGTTCAACTTGGGAAGCTTTTATTTATTTTTTAAATTAAGCCACAGTTATCAGTGCGGAATGTCGCATTAGCCTCCTCTACCAAGGCACAAAAAACCACGTGATTGCACTGACGAGAACTGACCTTTTTCACTCTCGAGATTTTCTTCATGTTGTAAATGTAAAGAAGGAATAAAATGTTTATCAATTGCATGAAGTATAAAGTTGACTGAAGTTGAGGTTGTTCTTTTTTTTTTTTTTTTTGCTGATGTTCATCTTATCTTATAAAAATGATTAAAGCAAAAATGAATGCATTGTAGTTGATCTAAAGATGGCCTATAGTAATAAGTTAATTTCGACCAAATATTGGGGATAGTTGGGGTAATTGATTCATAATAATTTCTAAATATTTTTCTTACTAGTTTCATTATATCTAAGTAGTCTTTTGTATTAGGTTCATGCAGAAATTTCAGTATATCTGTATATGATCACTAAATAATTATGAAACTGAAAACTAAACAAATAAGTCAATGGTCACTAACTTGGCTATAGTTAAGAAACTTGTTTCATCTGAAACTGTCAGCTTTCTCTTCAAAATGAAGTTCAGAGTTGCTGTTACTGCCCAGTTCTACTAAAAACATTCCAAACTCTTCAACATCCTGGTTGTAATTAAAGTCTTTAATCACAGATTTTAAAGCTGTGAGGAGCTCCTCCTATAGAACGAGTCGCTATGAGCATACGATCTAACTTTTGCATCTTATTAGCTTCCTATCAGATACTTCAGCCTCTGTTCCATTCCCTTTCCTTTCTAGCTTTGAAATTCCACCCATGGAAACTCATTTAAGCTTAGACTTCCACCAACCACTCTCTGGACCCTACAGCCTTCATCACCCTGCAGTTCTAGGTGGGAATTGTAGTTTTTGTGGTGGCCTGTGTTAACATCTTCTGCCTATGAGAGTTAGCTAGTTATATCTAGTTTGCTATGTATCTTTCCAGTGTTCTTGGATATTAAACTCTGATTTGAAGAAAGTAGAATTTGTCTAGTTTTGTTGTAAAACTAAGAAGAAATGTTGGTAATAGCTGTTACAGTGTTATTAGTGATACACATCACGTGATTTCATTTCAGTGTGTACATCAAGATGATGAATTTTCCATCTTGTATAGTATGCTTTAAATATTAGTAGGAAGTCCCCATTTAATTATAAAGATTCCTTTTGCTGCTGAGTAGTACCAAGGTACTGGATAACTAGTATTAAAAGAAATCATTAAAAAATAAAAGTAGCCAGCCCATGTGTTGCTGTGTGTGGTAAAGCTGTGCAAAAGCAAATGCTAGAAATGTTTTATTCACTTTGTCACTTAGTGACAGCTTGTTCTGTATTGAACAAAAAAAGTACAAATGCATCTGTCAGAAATACCACCTGTCGTGTAGCTTGATACTGCTCCTTATTAGATCTGGTTTGCTTTGGGTGAGAACAATCATAGTTACTTCTGTTTGCTGAGTTTCAGTACAAATATTTATTATCCTATTTAATTTTTTACAGCTAGTAAGTTTTGTATTAAGTTCCAATCAGAAAAATGAGACATGCATAGATTTTGTCAGCTTTTTGGAAAGCAAAACTAAATTGATAATTTGATTCTTCTTGGACAGTACTTGCTTATATGAAAGTCATAATTAATTTTCTTTTTTATACTACTACTTGCCTATCATTTAGCAAATTTATCATTTGCCTATCATAGCAAACTGGCAAATCTTCTGTAGAAGTGACAGGGGAAGAGGGAAAACAGTCGAAACAAGAAAAATGTGGTGCCCTCCTTTGCTTTGAACACCCATGCTTAATTATTCGGTGGTGAGTAATCCCTAAAATTGCTAACACTGTGGGAATGTACAGAATAGTCAGATGTCTAAGAAGTTTCAGACGTGCTACAGGTTTCAGACAGTTGTTGCTGCAGAACTGAGTGTTTTTTTCTGAAGCTCCCTGAATGTCTAAGTTTGGGCAATAGCACGTGTGTAGAAGTGTCTTTGTGTGAAAAACAGAAGATTTGGCATGTCACAATACAAAAGCTAGTCAAAGAAGTTTCTAATCTCCATAATGAAATATGCTGTGAAATTATCTTCTGAATATCTTTGGCTTTGATTCTGAAGGAAAACACAGCAGGTATGGCCTTATTTAATGCAAAACATCTTACGTTTTTATAAAGGGAGGGCAGAGAGGGGGATCAGGGTACAAGCCAGAAAAAAAGAACATCTGTTCATTTCACATTGTTATAAGACTATACAGATTGGGAGGGACCAGTTGAAGTCATGTAGTGCTCCTGCTCAACTTGAATCTGAGTCAGCAACGTGCCCTGCGAGGTAGAAGGACCAGCTGTACCCGTAGGTGCACCAGGTCCAGCACTGCCAGGAAAGGGAAGGGAGTGTCCACTCTGTGCATCCCTCATTGAACAGTTGTAAATGGCATTAAGTCCTCCCCTTTGCCTTCTGCTCTTAAGGAATATCAGCTCTTACATCTGTTGAAGCTCACGGTGTTCCTGTTTCCCATTTTTCCAGACTATTGGCATCTTTCACATAGCAGCCCTTGCCCTTGAGGATGTTGATAAATTTCCCCTGTGCCTTCTCCATTGGCTGACAGACACTTCTGTGCTGTTAATAAAGATGTTAAATGATGTTGGCTTCAGTATTGATCCTGGAGGACCACAATTAATTCAGTTTCTGCCCTTTGAACAGGGCAGTCCAACCTATTTTTCATCCATCTCACTATTTGCTTATCCAGTCCACATCTCCCACTTGGGCTGTAAGTGTGTTATGGAGGAGTGGGTTAAGACCCTTTTCATTCACTTGTTCACCCTGCCAGTCATCTGATCATGGAAGGCAATTGGGTCATTCTGGTATGCGTGCCTGCGTGTACCCAGGCACTCATGGCACCTGTGTTGGCTGTTCACATTGACTTGCTTGTCCTTTTGCTGCTTGGAAGTGGTTTCCGATTAGATTTACTTCATAACCTTCCTTTCAGGGTTTTGGAGACTCACATCTACACTCCTTAGGTGAAGACTGATAGTACATTCGTTATCCCTGCTGTTGAAGCTACGACGCTATGCAACCAGTTCTGAAAGATTCAGTGTCTGAAAGATTCAGTGGCTCTGTAGCCCAACAGAGAAAGAGTGTTGGAGTGTAAAAAGGCCTGGATTTCCATCCCAGGACTTTAATTTCTGCCTGATGTTTTTTATAATAAGACTGATATAACATTTATAAGCAGAAAGAACCTCTTCACTCAGGTTCTGACTTCCTGGAGATTGTTCTGTGAAAATGCCTTTCCTGGTACTCTTGGACATAATTTCAAACATGCAGAAAAGCCTCAGTCAGATACCTAAATTCTTAGAAGAGACAAAAGTGTGAAAGAGCAGTGCTCCTTCTACTTCTGTTGACTACATCCGTGC
Organism: Lagopus leucura; assembly: GCF_019238085.1. Taxonomy (NCBI): domain Eukaryota; kingdom Metazoa; phylum Chordata; class Aves; order Galliformes; family Phasianidae; genus Lagopus; species Lagopus leucura. Next base: position 71,796,137 of record NW_024962263.1, read on the forward strand.
AGTCTCTTTGTCAGCTTTTTGAGTTTCTGGATTCTGTTTTGAGACTACTTAACTTCATTGACATTACTTCGGTGCATAATTTAGACATTTTAAGTAGTTTTCTTGGGATATAGCAAGTCAACCACATTAAGTCTTATCATTATTTCTTGCCTGTGCAGAGATGGCTGTAAAGTCAGGTATGCTTTATGTTTATAAGCATTTGAAGTCTTTGAGCATAACCTTCAACTTTTTTGAAAACAGTTTTCCAATGTTTTCTTGCTCTATGTGTAGACTATAATAGGACAGTTGTGAGAGGAAGCCATTTGGGGCCTATGTGTGCTACAGCGATGCAGAGGAATAATCATCTTTGTGGGAAATTTAACTGGACAGTTCATTTTTTTCTTGAATGTTGAGGCTTGACTTCTTCAAGGTGTGTGTGTTTGCTTGCCTCACCATACCCATATTATCGTTATGACATTTTGTTTATCTCCCTGAGTTGGTAGCAAATATGAAAAGTGTGGAACACGAATAAGGTAGTGCTGTTATTTTTGAATGTAAAAAACAAACAAACAAACAAAAAAAAACAACACAGAAAAAAAGAAGTCTTATGACTGTTACACTTAGTTGTTTTTGTGTCTCTGTCTATGTTATTACTTGTGTACAAGGTTAGGAGTCCTGTTATGAAGCTCCTTCCAAGAATGATTGGAGGAAATTTGCCCTTCTTTCCCAGGGGATGGATGATAATGATTTTGTGTTTTGCTTCTTTTAAAAATGACTTACAGTATCCATAATCAATTGATTTGTATTTAAAAAGATATATAACTTCTAAGCTGTCATTGGCATTCAAGCTAGAATAGATTTTTTGGGGTAAATTTATCGTGGATATGATGAGTTAGGATAAAATATGTTAATTATAAGTGTCATAACTGATGCTGCAATTCTGTTCCGTCTTATGGAAAATAGTTTGCATTTCCTGTGTAACTGAAATTTCACAAAAGAAGTCTACATTTACAATTTTACAGATTATGTTTGCATTACATAAATATGCTCTTTTTTAATAAAAAAAAATATAAACTAATAGTTCAAGGAACATTTCGATGTTGTGTTGAGGGACATGGTTCAGTGAGAACTGTTGGTGGTAGGTGGATGGTTGGACTGGATGACTCTGTAGGTCTTTTCCAGCCTTGGTGATTTGGTGATTCTGTGATCGTTGACCATCCTTTTTGGCAACTGTTTAGGAAGGTTGACATTCAGCGAGTACTTTTAATGCTACTTAAACACATTGAAACTTTTAGTGCTTCTTTTGTGGGGATGGTGTGAGTTGAACTCTGAGGGTTAAGTAACTGCCAATAATACAACTATTATAATTCTTTGTATTTCAAATGGTCTTATAGCCTTTTTCAAAGCTTGTATCAATAATACAGATATTCCATTTTGTTTCAAGAAAGTCTGAGTCCGTATTTTTTTTCCTGATACGATAATAGCTATAATTAATAGCACACCAATAATAGGAATTTTAAAATTCAGTAATGGTTTCAATAACAAGTTGTTTTCATATGAAGTTTCTCAACTTACATCCTGAAATCATGCGCAGGAACAAAATGAGACCTCAGAGATGAGTACTGATTGGTACGGCCACAGCGCCGTGTCATCTGTGCTTCATGGAATGTTAGTTGTGAGGCGTAGTTTTCTGTGTTTTTGACAGGCATTTTAATAGCAAGCTAGACATTCCACAGCATCTTCAGGTTTTTCCATAGTTCTCAATTTAATCAATTTTCAAAAGATAATTATCTTTGTTGTTACAGTAAACTATGATTCCCTCAATTACACTGATACTGAAGAGTGCTAATCCCATTCTGTTCTGCTGAGGTTCTTGTACTGTCCTCATCAACATAGTATCTTTAGTCTTTCAGTCATGCATTAAATGACATGACTACCATCTGCTACATTTGGTTTGTTTTCTCACATTCTCTCCCTGGGGGAGAAAATTCATGTGCACTTAGTATGGTTTGTTTTAATGTGGTGTTTTTTTTTAAATATATACATTTCTTTGTGCTCAGAGATGAGAGCAGGATGGTTTGAGAGTTAAGGGTTGTTGTAGAAAAGCTTTCTCTCCTTTTGAGTATATTAAAGCCATTACTATGCCTGAGGAGAAAGTTATTGGCCATGATCTTCATTCTGGATATGCTGGTCGCAAGATGCTGAACATTTTGAAGACATAGCCCTTATGGTAGAAAAATGTAGTATGTGAAAGTTGATAATGGCATTATCGTGATTGAGATAGCTAAAGATAATGGCAGCTGATAGGTATGAGGACCAATGAAGATAAAGTGGAATGTCATGACAAACTGGGAAAGGACAAAGCAGCTGCAGGTTCTGATTTATGGTAGGCCATTATCAGGAGAAATTCTAAAGAGAATTCTTAAATATTTAACTGAGTAGGTAATTTGAGGGTATATGTCTTCAACCAAATCGGAATATGGTTATTTCAGAGTGGTCTTTTCTGTCTGTTGACTTCACCTTGTTCAGCTTCAACCCACTGTTCTTCATTCCTGAGGCGATCTTCTTTAAGTAGCAAAACCCTGTTACCGATATAATTGGTAAAATCATCACATCCTGATGCTAAGTTGGGCTTTGAAACATTATAGAAAAATTAGGCAAGATTTCTAAAGCCATGATCAGTGTAAGTCTTGCGCTTATTTGCAAAGATATAAATACATTTTATATATAGAATGCCATTTTATTGAAATCAAAAGAGCCTGTTATTTCCTTTCAAGAACTGTGGAAGAGAGCAGAGTGGTTCCATTACTGCTTTCTGTTCTAAGAGTGTTTTGCAAATCAGGGTTGTTCTGCAGCATTTTATTAGTAGTAAAAAACACTGCTTGGTAGAATTTGCTATTTTCTCTCACTGAAGCTCAGTAATGTTATTATCAGAGATACTAAAACAAAATTATTTTAGGGAAACTGAAAAAATGACCTCTATAGTTATAAAATCTATAGAGATTTGTTTGACGATGAACAAAATGGGTATATTAATAAGTATGTAATTTTCAAGTTATTATTATTTAAATTACTGTGCAGGGCACATTTGAAATAACTTCAGTTTTCATAGCGCTATTGCATGAATGGTTGTTTTAAAACATGTCCTATGTATAGAATGCAGCCTTTATTTTTAATGTGCATATTGTTATTTATCTTTTAATAAGTGTGCTTATAAATACTGTGAAAATATATAATGTTCATTTCAGTTAAATCTTATTTTTTTCATGTACATGATTAATAATAAATGAATAGCACTTGATGGCTTATGTTGGAGAGAGATGATCAGTTGAAAAAAGCTATGTGCTTGAATTCATACACGTAGGAAAATTTCTGAGTGCATTGAGTGCATATTAACAGAAAGTAACATGGATTAAGTGGATTTTAAAGTTGGATAAGGGACCATTGTGATCTGATTTTATCCACCAAGTATGTTAATAAAATGTCTGAACAATTATTGCATCAGGCTCAAGAAAGTGAGAATTGAAGATGAGTGTTCTTAGAAATTTGTTCAAAACTGACTTAAAATTGTGACTTTTCTTTACTATTGTGAGTAAAATGTTTCAGTATTTATAAAAATTCACCTTCAAAAAATTTACATTTTACTTTTGATTATTTTGTTTTAATAACTTTGGTTCCTTGATGAACGTTCTCTGTCTTTGCTGAGAAGGGAGCATCCTTATTAGTAAGGAACCACTGTGCTTTCCAAAACACTTTGACAGAAGTGTTAAACAATTAAATTTTGCTTCTCCTTTAGACTTTTTCATTTGGTTGTTTGTATGTTTTTTTAATCAGTTCACATCCTGGTGTCAGACATTTCCCTGATGGCATTCAAGGCCAGGCTGGATGTGGCTCTGCAGCCTGGTCTGGTGGCTGGTGACCCTGCACATAGCAGGGGGGTTGAAAATAGGTGATAATTGTGGTCCTTTTCAACCCAGGCCATTCTATGACTCTGACTCCATGACTTGCTGCAAGTACTTGTAAAGCTGTAATATCTGCCTGGATAGGTCTTTAGAAAGTAGGTTTTTTATTTTTGTCATCAACCTAACTTGTTCTTTGTGGTTAAAGGAATATGTTAATTAATTGAGATTCCAGGACTGTGAATCACAAAGTAATAATAAAAATACTACTTAGTTGGGTTGCATAGATTTTGTTCGAAGCTATTTAACAAGTTAAGGAAATCTAATGAAATATTTTTTTTTCTGGCTGTTGTCTTTGTGAAGACTAAAGAAGGGTAAACAAGAAATCCATTCTGAAAAGTGGAGATGAAATGGCGGGAAGGGTATCCAGAGAGCTGGAAGTGATGCAGCCCAGTTTAATTCCCAGAAAAGCGGTAGAAGAAATAAGTTCTAACTATCTAGAAGATAATGAGGGAATGAATAATAGACAATGTTAATTTATCAAGAGCAGATCATGCCAAAAGTCTAATTTAATTCTGCATCAGGTAACAGGTTCTGGAGGCAGAGAAGTGGCAGCAGATAATGTGTCTTGACTTGAGGAGGGCTTTAAGATAATCTTGCAGAACATATTCCTAAGCAAGTCAGGAAGGTGATACAAAGAAAGCTGCTGTAGAATAGTAATAAATGCCAGTGGAAGTCAAAAAAAGTTTTACTGTGTAGCTGTGGGTGCTTTCCTGTCTAAACGGAAAGATGTACCAAATAAAACATTGTGGAGCTTCCAAACAGCAGCCAGTCTTTTCTTTAACATCCAGAATGGTGGACATTTGGAGTGTACTTAGAAGCATGTTAGGAAACAGGTTTAAAATGATCTCTGTAAACTGGTCATATGGTCTAAAATTCTTGAATGGTGTTCAGCAGGTCATTACCCAGTAAGAACTATGCTTAGATGTGACCATTTATGTAAATTGAAGTTAGCAGTGAGCTGTCTGGCAATTCCAAAGTGCCATATCTAGGTTTTAAACTGCAGCTCAAAATAGCAGTGGATTAGTTGACAGCATTCCAGGTGAGATGTCTAGAAAACATGCCCTAAACAGATGCTGAACAAGTTCAATATGCTCTAGGACAGATGGATGTAGGTAACTTAGAGCTAATTTTCAAACAAATGAAAGGTTGCTGAAAAAAAAAAAAACAACTGGTTCATACTAGATGGTGATGCAAGAAGCATTGAGCTTATATTGCAGTTTAGGATGTTCAGATGAGACACAAAGTCTTGGGTCTAATTCTTATTATATGTTCTGCTATTTAATGCACAGTTCTCATTTGGGGGGCCCCGCCCCCCACTGCAGTGTTTTGAACTTGTACTTGAGGATAGTCCTTGGTTTATGAAAAAAACTGGGCCTGAAATGTCATAAACATCCTTCCATCAGTCTCTTCTGCATTTTTAAAAGCTTTAAAGGCTTTACTCCCCGTGCTGATCTTTCATGATTAAGAATCTTTATTTTCTCTCAGTCTTTTTAAGCATAAATAGATGTACTTCCTTCATTTGAAGAAAGGGGTTGGTATGTTCCTACAAAACAGAAGCATACAAAGTCACTGGTTTATTAACTAGAGAATTGCTTTTAAAACCTTTTATCTGTAGATTGCCTTTACTTCTTGTTTATTCCAATAGTGTGGCTTTAAGAGAACAGTGAATTTACATAGTTTTCTGCTACCGCTAGAAATGGACTTGGAGTACCTAATGTTGTAACTGCAAAATGAGTTTATTAGAGAGTTTTTCAAGGTTTACCATGTGCTACATTTTAAATCATGGGACTATTGTTAAGGTTGGTTTTGATGTCGCCTTGTTTCTACTAATTTTCATGTATATATAGTATCTTCATGAGCGGCAGTTCTGTTCACTTGAAATACACCCTAATTGCAAACAGACATGAATGAATGCTTGTGATTAGTTGGAAACAAGAACAATGACTGTCTGCTTTACAACAAGGATTTATGAGATCATCCAAAGCTGCAAGTCACAGTTCTGTTATTAGAAGTTCAGAAACTGTTTTCACAGGAGAGTTTGAATAAATTGTGTTTATAAAGAATATTGCTGACAATTTTTTTTTTCTATAGGTAGCATTAAAGTTATGCTTACTGTATAGATACAGATTTGTTGGGAGAATTATCAGGGATCTTCCTTTTCTTCTGCTTTTGCTTTCCGTGCACAAGTAAACTGTTGTAGCCAATTTCTGTAGTGTAAAACTCGGTACTCTTACAAATAATCAGTGTTCCAGATGCCATGTGTATTTGGGAGAGGGACTTCTGGGTTCTTAATTGGTTGCTAGCTTTGTTTTCTGTGTTTCCTTGGAAGGATTGAATCTTGGCAGGAAAGATTAAGATTCCTCATTATGAAACCATGTATCAGACATCACATCCTTCAAGAAGTTCAGCTATTGACTCAACATTGAAATGTTAATCAATGAGAGAATACTGTATTTTTTATTTCATTTTATTTAATGTGAATGTAATGTTTAATTGCACATGTAAGATTTTAATCATTATTTGGTGGAAATGCATAAAGGCTACCGACCCAGGTACTTAATTGTGCCTCTGACAGTAGGAAGATTTTGTGCAGCTTGAATAAGAAAGTTAATTTAGGAAAAAAAAAATAATAGAAGAAAGTCAGAAAACTGTAAGGCTGTTACAATTTCAATTATAGTTGATTTGTATCTTCAAAAATCTCTTAAAAGTAATGACACAATTGAAGGTTTTCACCATTTCTGGAAGACGATTTTGTTTATATAGAGATGTTTGTACTGTTTTCAGAAACCATTTTGCAAAGTTTTTGAACCAGAAGAAGAATGAAATTAGATGTTTCAACAGCTTCTATTGACTTTCACTGTTAATTTATATCAGATCTCAGAGGTTAGATGTTTGGCCAGCAGGAGTAATTATACTTGTGTGTGAGTAGCTGTCCTGTGAAAGCCAATTAAAGGAGTGCACATTGTTACAATAAACTTTGTGTCAGTATGAATAACACTTTTCTAGATTAAAAAAACCCTCCTGTTTGAAGGCATTGTCACAACATTTGCTTGGAATGATAGACTACGTTACTGTTGCATTTCACCTTTATTTTTCTTGTCCTGGTTTTTGATTTCTCATTTAATACTTACACAGTAATCTAGTTTTCATAGTATGAACTGTGATATATATACATATATATGTATATATATGTATAATTTTGGTAGGAACTAGTATTTATCATGGTATTATAACATTTATTAAGCTGTCCTTAGTGATGAAGTTCCAATATTGCTCCCATTACTATTGATATACTGTAATTACAGATAGCTCCATATATGAATGGGTGCAGGACCTAAGTCAGCTCTACAAAGGGGTTCTCTTTGAGGCTTATTCTGAAGGGGCTGAAAACATGAACAAATTCACAATACTGATTTTTTTTTTTCCTTTTAATTTCTCTCAAGCAGTTGTTTTCTCAGAATTGCCCCCACTCTGGAAGAAATCAGCAATCTTGTTCATGCACTGAGGCATCACAGTCCGAGAAATACTAATTTGCTGTCTCTTGCGTAGTATTGCACCTGGTGAATATAGTTGTTGTTATTTAACAGGCAAAATGATTTATCAAGACCAAAATAATTGCTAATGAATTTCAATTAGTTATAGAGTTAAAATAAATTTTGATTTGATTCACCCATTGACAACTGAGACCAGGACTGTACATTTCACTGTTGCACTTGGTGATATTATATAAGCGTCCAGAAAAGCATTTCCAGTGGGAGATGCTTTCAATGCCATCTACTATTGAAAAAGAAAGGCAAAAAAAAAAAACCTCCCCCAAATTACTTTTTTTGGAGTAATTTGTTCAAAAATTAAATGAGGGCTCCCCTCCTCTGAAAGTAATGCCTATTATTTTATTATGCTGATATAGCAGTAGAGGTTGAACATTGCTGCCAGTATTCCGTTACGTGTTGTGGCTGTGTGACAGATGGCAATAGAGGGGCAATCTGACAAAATGGTATCTGACATGGAAGTGTGAGTGAAGCAAAGGTGTGTCACTGAATTCCTCCATGCAGAAAAAATGGCACCAATGGACATTCATCTGCACTTGCTGAATGTTTCTGGAGACCAACCAGTGGATGTGAGCACAGGGAGCCAGTGAGTGGTGCATCTCAGCAGTAGTGACAACAGTGGGTCAGCTCCACTGTGCAAATTTCTGCAAGCTTGGCATCTGGGCTTCTGTTCACTGCTGGTGAAAATGCATGGGTAATGGTGGTGACTATGTTGAGTAAGAAAGTTTTGTAGCTAAGAATTTGCTTTGTCAAATAGTATTATTATGCTCTTTGTATCTGTTGTAGTATCCATGGAAAGAAGTAGGAGGCATTACTTTTGGAGTGACTATATATTTACAGTGTTACATCTTTACACTTATTACTTGCAAGGCCATCTTTTTTGCCATGTGTTTAAAACATATTTTGTAAAATTCAATTAATTTTACAAAAGTGGATTAAATGGTTGTTTGATTTCAATATCCTAGTTTTTGTATCATTTTTAAGATCAGGCTTTCCACTTTGTTTTATGAGTTCCTGAAATACTTCAGTTAGCTGCACAAGAGATTAAAATGTAAGTTCTATTTAAAAACTCTCTTCTTTCCAATACGGATTAATGGAAATTACATTAAATAAAGTGGCCATTCAGACACTATAATAAATATGTCTTAAAAATCTTTCTGATCCAGTTCAAATAAAACATTTTTAGCATTTTTGCTTCATATTTGAGTAGATATACCTACAAGTGTACAAAAATTTAGACTACTTTTAGATGAATTTTCATTGTAGTCTGAAGCTTCCTTGTAATGGAATTAAATACTCAGTGAAAGACTCCTTCTGACACTCTTGTTCCTCTCCTGCAATTTTTAAAATAACATTTGTTTTTCTTTTCAAGGAAAAGAAGTGTAGCACAACAACTAAAATCTGTTACTGAAGTTCACTCTTTAAATCGTGCATGGAAATTGCAGATTTACTGAAGCTTGAGTAGGTTTGTCCTTTATGTAGAGATAAGGTTATGACTGTATTCTACAGAGAAAATTAAAAATTCTATTCCAGTCAAAACAATGATGTCTTGTACGGTGAAACCTGAATTTTCTGAAGTAACATGAGACATAAGAATGGAATATTATCTTAAGGATTGTATTGTAGAATCATAGAATCATAGAATATGCCAATTTGGAAGGGATGGATAAGGATCATTGGGTCCAACTCCTTGTTCCGCACAGGACCACACAAAAATCAGACCATATGGCTCAAAGCATTGGCCAGATGCTTCTTGAACTCCAGCAGCTCAGTGCCGTGACCTGTGCAGCTTGGTCCATGTCCACCACCCTCTGGTGGAGAACCTTTTCATGATATCCAACCTCTCTTCCCCAGACCATATGCAGGCACCCTGGGCTCTGTGCCAGGGCACAGGAGCTCTCACTCAGCAGGTTGATCTTTGATTCCCTTCAGCACACTCAGCATCTCGTTGGCCTTCATTTCTGGGCTCACCAGGAAGATGCTGTGGGACACAAAGAGCCAGAGAACATTCTTGTTGTGGGACTGGGACAGCATGAGGCAGATGATCTCATTCAGGATGAGGAATTGGAGAAATAGTTTCTTTCCTGTTGCCTTTGTTAAGCTATTCTTAAAAAATAAGGAAAGCAAAACCAAAATTTGGTTAAATTCAAACTAATGACTGTAGTAAAGCAGAAGCTACCACTGTGGGCAGGTCCTGGGGATGTGTTCGGCTCCAAAGTGAGGCTTTTGGCCTGCATATGGTATGAGCTGCATATGGTATGAGCTCTGGGATCACAGAAAAGCAGGGTCTTCTCAGATTGTGTGAGAGAGACCAAAGTATTACTGTAAATACCACTATGACAAATGACAAATGATTAAACTGTTGTCTCATAACGCAGCTTCTTCATGAGAAGAAAGTCAGCATTTGTTTGGGACATATTTTTTGCTTTGTCTAAAAAGGAGTTGACTTACGGAACAAACCAATTTAATGAGGTATTTCTGTGTTTCTCATTTGTTGAAATTGGATTTAGAAATTCATTCTAGTAGAGAATTACATAATGCAAACTACTCTTTAAATGAGCCAACTGAGCAGCTAAACTTCTAGTCAAGAAGTACTGATGGAGGCTCAAGGACTCTTTAAAATTTCCTTGCTCTTTTCAGCAGACGGCCTTCATATGCACTGTTTGGATCTTTATTTTGCTCTCACTAGATTTCTAACACACTAATTTTTGATGAATTTTTAATTTTTTATATTTGACATTTTGAAAAAGCTGATGCTGATCTTGAAACTGTTGTATATGGTAAAACTAACAAGTAATTGATAATTTAACCCAGGAAGCTCAAACTGGCAAAACTCCTAGTTCAGGAAAGTTAGTAAGTGAGACAAATGAAAAAAAACTTCTAGAATATTAAGACTGGGAGACAGTGCTTCACTGAATATATTTTCTTATGTTGATGGAATCACAGAATTGTTTGGCTATGAAGGGACCTTAAAGACCATCTTGTCCAAGCCTCCTGCCATGGGCAGTGACACCTTCCACTACATCAGGTTGCTCACAGACTGTTCATGTAGAATAAATAATTTTCTAGCTGTATTTCTTGCCCATCTTTGACAACTTTCCTTCATTCAAAACTTTACATTAATTTTTGCTTTATAATTTTTATTGTTGCCTGTTTCTGTATATCCCTTCAGCAGCCACCAGCCACTCAGGGGGGCAGCAGCTGGTGTGTTCCACATGGCAACTGATTGCAGTGCTGACGGTTACAAACTCCCACTCGTGCTGTGATAACCAAAATACTCATTTGCTAAATATAGGAGATAGCAGCATTAGCTCAATTTAGACAACATGTTTGATTTGCACACTAGGTTTTGAACACTTACCTTTTAATATCGCCTCCCTGGTCAGGGCCTGCCGCTTCCAGTTTTGGTTAACCTTCAAGAGAGAACATTGATCTGTGAACTAATTATTGGAACTGCACCTAACATGGTGGATACCATTCCGTGTGGTACTTACTCATTATTACAGTTGTACTTTGTAATTTTCTCATGTGCTGAGTAGTGATTCAGGCACTCAATTTATGGTTCCAATATGAAGACTGTAATGGAAATGAAGAAAATTGGCCAAGATAGAAGTGTAGGAGCTTTCTGTTAAAGGAGCAGGAGGAACCCAGAAAATTTCCTGGAGGTCATTGTCACCAGTCTCGAAAGGATTAATTTTCTTGTTCCCTAGTGGAAGAACAAGGGGGCTGCCAAAATGGCCATGTAACTAAAGACTCTTCTATGAATGGCTCGTGAAGAAAATATTATTTAAAATAATTAACTCATTTTGTTTATGTGGTATGGAAATGATTAGCTTGCCCCATATAAAGCAGAAGCTTCTGGGTTTGTCTGTAGAACACCATATCTTAATCTAGAAAAAATAATAGGAAAAGAAATTGCTCTGAAGAATTCATATCCAAAGATAAGCAGTCTCATTTCCTGGGTTCTTTCTGGAGGAGTCAAAACTTACCATCAGGCTCCTCACTCCTTGATTTGAAATTCAAATATGGCGCTGTTGAATATTATGTTTTCAACCACAACAAATTGCATTTAGTGTATCTTTTCTAGAGATGTTAGATGTTACTGTCGTAAGTAATAAGTCTGGTTTGTTTGGAGGCTCTGATCATCCAGTTTCTAATTATGATCTAAATGTCATGTCTAAAATGTAATATTAATCTTATGAAATTAACTATGCTTATTTGAGGTTTGTAGCCAGATCATTCAAATCTGGACTATTACAAAGCATCATCCATAGATCTGTTCATTCGTGAAGGATGTATGGACTTTTCTTGTTGCCACTCTTCAATATCTCTTCAGTCTGAACTTCAGGTGTTTAACCACTTCAGCATGGATTTAGATGGGCTTTGAATTTATTCACTGTCACAGGCACTATTTCTATTGCAAGTACCTAACTTATCCATCTGCTTGTCTAGTACTATTGAATGATCAATTACCTCTCATCTCAGGTCTTTGAGTTGTTTTAGCAGAAGCTGCTGATACTTCTGTTATGATCAGGTCAAAATCAGTCAGGAAAGTCACCTGAACACTTTTTCAGTAAAACCTTTCATTGGAAAAGACTGTTATTATTCAGACAGTGATCCTTTTCATTCAATTACTTCTACTCTCTAAATTAATTTTAAAAACCCTCAGAACAGTCATATAAAAGAAAATTTCACTTTCATAAAAAGAAATTAAGCTTAATATTCTAAGTTGAATATTCTTTTAGTATCAATGGAGTAATCAATTCACGTAATCAGTTCAGTTAAGATGTAAATATTTCCAATTTCGACTTAGCCAAATAAGTGTGGATTGTATTCAACCTTCCTAGCTGTTCTTGGAGTTAAACGTTCTTAACGTTGTATAACTTCAGCTGTAGAGGTGTCCTCTTTCAAGAGAGTTGCTTATTTTACATATCTGTGGCTGTGTTTACTAAGAGCTGATGTGAGAAAAGTCATAAATTGTGTATCATGCATCTTTACTTCAGACTTAAGTTGTGAGCTGGTAATCACTGCACAGTAATCTTTTGTTTCCAGCTTGTCAAGGAAATATCACTGGGATACTATTCTGAAGATTTGGAAAGAGTCCACAGTAACAATTTTAGGAAAATGTATTAATAGACCTTGCAGTCTATGATAGTATGGAGGAAGCCTCAGCGTGGATGAAGCAGATAACCTCTCTCTTTTTCAGCACAGTCCCTAGTTACTCCTGGAACTTGCATCCCTTTAGTGGTCTAACTGTGCAGGTATGCACTGAATGCTGTTTTCAGTGGGAGAAAGCAGGAGGTGGGGGAAAAGGGGAGCAGAAGAGCAGCAAAATGTTGTTTAAATTTTATTTTATTTATCTTTTTAATTTTTTGTCATTTTCCAAAGTATGTTGGGGATGATTTCTTTTTCTACATAACAAAAATATTAGCGATGGCAAATACTTCAAAAAATTGTGATGTTCATGTATTATGAGAATGGGAATATAGAGATTCTGTATTTTTTTGAAGATTGTTGGAAAATGTTCATTTAGTAATTACATTTCAATTTGTGAAAAGTTTCAGAATTGTTTCTTATAGTTTTACAGCAGTCCTTTCAATTAGCAGTGTATCCATTTTTCGGACAGCTGAGCAAGAAATAGCAGTGCCCAACATAAAGTCCATAATCTGATTTTATAGTTTTGTCTTTAATCTTTGCTTTTCACTGTCTTTGCATTCACTGTGTTGATTTTCTAATTAGCCAGTCCTTTTGGAGTAGTTGAAATCTGTTAATAATTGGAGAGAATTTTGTGCAGAGAGAACAGTGTCTTCATCTGAAGCCAATGTGTTGGCATCTTGAACCTTGAGAGGGCTTCTGGCTTTATACTGTTGTTCACATTAGTGGGATCTGGAATGCAAAGAAGAAAATACAAACTCAGAGGGCACTATTAAGTTGAATTCACTTTGCAACGTGTGTGGGTGTAGTAGTTGGCATTCCTGCTGTTGTGTTTATTTGAAAGATGGTTGCTTTTATAGCTTTTTTTGATGTATAAAACTAGAAATCTATTTTTAAGACAAAATTATTTCCACAGTCTTCATTCAACGGTTCTTTCCTTTTCTATTAACACAGCGGGAGGTCAGTGTCAGTATCGTATCTGTAAAGGAAACAAGATGTGAAGATTCTTTTTATAGAACAGAGACTATCTCTCATTGTTCCTGTACGATTTGCTTTGGGGAAACGAGATAGGTCTGTGAGTTAATATTTAATCTCATCTTAATTCTTAATCAAGTTAAGTGTAACGTGCCTTTCTCTTTGAGACTATGTATATTCTGCTTTGAGTTTTGGGCCATTAGGCTCTGTGTTCCCAAAACCGAACATTTCATAGTTGTGTCTCATTTGCTGGAATTTAATAAGCAATGCAGTTAATGAAAATAGCTGTTGTAAAAGCATCAACGACTTCATTAAAGTGCTACCGACAAATTCAATTATATCATTAATTTTAATAATAAACACTTTTCTTTTTTTCAATGCTTGATAAGGGAAATCTGAATTCCAGTCAATGCATTTGTATTTCCACTTCTCTCAGCTTCATCAAAAGGGCCAGAAAAGCCTAGTGTCCTACAATGGCCTCTCCTAGACTTGCTGAGATGGCTGCAAGGAGAGGGCTGTGCTCTGAGTTCCTATGGCTGAGGGGAGCGCAGAAAGCTGCTGTCCCACTGCTGAGCAAAGGAATGCAGCTCCCAGCCTGTAACACTGCAAATGAAAGTGGTGTGGAGTGTTCTGTGCTTTGTGCTCTGCTCAGTACTTCCAGGAGACATTGGGTACGCTCAGACTGTTCCTACTGGTGCGACCTTGTGCTTGTAGGCCCATGGATGGCAAAGCTGTGAATCTTGAGTGCAATATTGTGTTATTGAGATTATATTCCTGGCAAGAATGGCTCATTCTGACGTTTGGATATCCCCAGACTTCACTGGAGGAAATTAAATACCTGTTTAATTTCAGACATCTAGAAGGTGTAGAGTGTATTTTATGAATCATTATTGTGAATCTAGACACCTGAATTCTGATGCATCTAAAAGTGGAGAAGAGGTGTGTTGGCAAACTGCTTGTTAGTTTGCCTGTTACCAATACATCATTTGGGAAGAATATTGTATGATTTTGGCACAGTAGATTTTACAGAAGCACTTTTTTCCTGTAGGTTGAAGAATAGAAAATTTTTAGGACTTCATATAGTTGAGAAAAAATGTGTTAATATATTCACTTCCTTCACTATGTTCTCTCCTGCTTCTGCTTTTCTTTTCCCCCGCTTTTCTGTTCTGTCCTCTTATTCATTCTTTGTTCCAGTGAGACTAGCCATAACCTTTGAAGAAATTTTTAGTACCCAGGGAGAATCTGACACTTAAAAAAAGTGTTCAGTGTTACTCAGGTTCCAACCTAATGATGCTACTGTCTGGAAAGGATCAAAGGGGTCTGGCACTTGCACTGTGCAGGCTTGCAGAGGATCGCTGCAGGAATGATGCTATGAACACTTCGAAGGACAGAGGTTGTAGTCAACTGAGTGTGAAGTGTTAATATTCTCTATTGTTGACAAGTAGAAAAAAACTGTCTTATTTTAAAGTGAAGCAAATTATGCAATATATGGGATTACAATCTGTGCAAAATAGAATGTTAACTGATGAAGGCTTCAGATTCTTTCAGCACAGTGTTGAGTGAATTCCTGTTGAGAAAAAAATCATCAAGTATGAGAATAGATAGAGAATGACTTAATATTTTGCACTGTTGGAATATATTGTCCCAGCCACTGTTGATTAGACACATTATCTGCAGCCTGCTGGTGGTCTTTCTAAACAGGTACTTACTGGAAATTATTTCTAGTTTTTCTAGTTTTTCTAGTATTTTCTAGTATTTCTAACTCTGACTGGCATTGTTCTTGGTGGAGTTTCTAGAAGGCGGATACGGGGGAAGGCAAAATATAGACAAATTGTGTGAAAGAATCAGTGTGCAGTTACAATGTTTGGGTTTTTTTTCATTTGGTCTGTTAAGTAAATGAATGTATATCTATACTGATGTGTCAGTCCAATTCTTGCAAAGAATTGATAGTTAATGATTTTTGAAAGGAAGGGAAAAAGCAGTTTATATGTGGGAAATATGGGAGGACTCTATCTCATAAAACCAAGGCACTTCTTGTAATTGAAGTACAACTGTATGTGCAGTATGTAGACAGTACTTAAGAATCTGGAGTCTTTTCAGGACTCTTTTGTCTAGAAAAAGACAACCACAGTTGTGCTAAACTGTATTCCATGTATTTCATCTAACATGTTAATATTTCTGTCAGTTACTAAGCTTCTACCCCTGATTTCCCTGACCTTGAATGATGAGTGTCTGTGCTGTGCACCTAAAGGCCCAGGCCAGTTGAGCTATGAGGGCAGTATTAGCTTAACTTCATATGGTAGAACCTGGTTTTTCAATAGTTCTTTTTTCATAGTTTCATTTCAAATTACAGCTTCTGCTCCATTGTTGGAAAGTCAAGGAAGAGCATTGCCTAATGCAGGGACTGAAGGATATATGGATAGCACTCAAGGACTGCGTCACAGTTATATAATAATGGAGGCTCTTGTCCTCACATAACTGCAGTGTTGGAAAGAGTATAGTGGATGAGACACAGAATTGTAAAAGGAGAAAAGAGTATTTCATAGGAGATATGTTTTGAATTGCATAATCAAATTACATCCTGTGTTAGAACACAGTGTTCCTATAAAATGGGGGGAAAGCCATTTACATGCAGGTTTTCAGGGTGTCTGCTAATGGCCAACGTTTTTTATTTAATGATTCTAAACTAAAAATCTGTATGATTTTCAGAAATACGAAGGATTTGCAGCTGCAGTTGAAGTCAGTGAATATATACAATTATGTAAAGATGTTAAATCCTCTTGAAAAAAAAAAAAACACCAAAGATTTCAGATGGAACACTCAGAATTAGTGTGCATTATTGCAGAATTTAATCTCATTCTATTTTGGTTTCAGTTTTGGATGTGACAAAAAATGACCGTGGTCCCTAGTCCAAAGGAAAGATATGGGTTATAAACTTAATAAATGAAGCATTTGTATCTCAGCTGTTTTCTAACGCATTAAAAATCACAATGTGATAATAGTTGAGGTGTCCGTCCCGTTAATATGTTTGGGAGCTGTGTAGTGAGAGGAATGTAAGGAACCATGGAGCAACTGTGTGTTCAGTTTTCCCTGTCCAGCTGTTATGGAGCTGACACTTCCACTGTCTAGCTGTGGGCAAGTGGCTTGAGTTCTGATGGACCATTTCCTTGTCACCGTTCACCATAGAGCTTTCAGACTGTTGAGGATGGAGGCTCCAAGTGCTGCCTGCTGCAGATGGTACCGATGCACTTTGATTTCCTCCCTGCCCCTTGAATATTTTGGGTGGAAAAACTAGTATGGAATCTCCTGGTTAAAGATTAAAGCAGTTACAATTAAGATGCGTGATGAAGCGGAATTGCAATGGCATGAAGAATTTTTATTTTCATATTTCTTAACTTTCGAGTGTATCAGTATTTTTTGGTTTTGTATCGGAACTTTTTAATATGATTTTCTAAACTGCTGCAAAGGCACACTATGCTAGAAGACTTTTCACTGTGTGCTACATGTTCAGTTTTCTTTTTCTCTGGTAAATTCTGTTTTTAAGGTTTTCAGTGTGTCTGTGTCCACTTTTCTTGTTGAGTGCTTGTCTAGCTGCTGTTCTTAGCGGCAGTCACTGTGATGCATCATATGGAGGGGGGATGCAGAGCTGTTTTTGTGAGCTTTAATCTTCTGTCCAAAGTTAAACATCTACTTAAGTTATGAGCCTGAAGTCACTTTTGGCGAAGTAAGGGAGTATTCTCCAGAGGGACATTCAGAACGCTTATTCAGGATCCTGTTCATTTTTATTGAAGGTAAAAGAAAGCTAAATCCCAACTTGGTATTTAAGACAGATACCTGCATTTAGAGGATGTAAGTATTCTTGTAAGTGTATGTCTCTGTTCTGGGGTTTGCTGGGAAGGAATCTCCTTTGCTTATTCACTCAAACTAAAGCATGTATTTCAGGAAGGATAATTTCCTAAGGATGATGGACAAATTCTGATCAGTACTCTACAGATATACTGAATGTATTACTTGTTTCTTTTAGTGAGTCATAGAAAACTTCACTCAGTTCCTTAGTTCCTTAGAATAGAGTTCCTTAGTTTTCCCTCCTTAGTTTTAGAGTTATGCTCCCTTCTAATTGTAATTTAAGAAACAGAGTGAAGACTTTTGAATGCTGCAGCATTTAAAATGACTCTATATGTTTTAAATTCATCTTAAATTATGATAGAGAATTTGGTTGTAAAGTAAAAATCTAGAAAATAGATTGTAATTAACAAAATCAAGACACTTTCCTTTGCGTTTATAGCTGAATGTGTCACTGAAAGTTTTCTAACGTGGATTCTGTTCGAAGAATTAGAAGGCAGTTATAGGAAATCACACTGATTTCCCATATCTATTTTATATCTATCTTATACATATATAAGATAGATCTATCTTATAGATCTGTATCTATATTTTATGTCTATCTTATATTTGTAACTAAAATATTTAGTTTTCGGGATTTTAATCCTAAATGGAAATAAGCACAGAATGCAACTTAATACAACAGATTTTAAGGGAATTCCTCTTTAAGTAAGGATCTTTTACTACTAATTTGATAGAGATTATAAAACGTCAGGGTAGTTGTTTTACGACACTTTGCACTCAGTTGTGCAAACTTATCTTTTTAGGGTCAAAGAAGAGCAAAAACCACAGCTGACACAGTAAGTAAAATATCTTAAAAGTGCAGTAGGCTTGACTTTTCTACCTTTGCCATGTTCTGCTTTTGGCACCTTTGATGGTATTAGCTTACACTAATACCTGAAAGGCTGCCGTTAGTTTGCCTTCTGCTTCCTGACTGGCTTGTAAGAGAGCTGCCTGCAGCTTCTTACTTCATCCACATCTTAGTTGGATGTAGGTTCTTGCTGCCTGCTTGTGAACTGGTTAACTGTTAAACTTTACTTCCCTTCCACCTGTAGTGGCTGATTTAGTATTGCAGCTATAGCATTCCCATTGGCTCTAGCTTTTCCGCCTGTCTATTTCTATTATTATTGGATAAGAAAACATTTGAACTAGTGTGGTTTTATTGGTTATTCAGTCACATTATTTGCTTATTTAAACAGGTGGTTTCCCTTTAGTGGGATCACTGAGCTGGTAAATAACGTTCTACAACCACAGCAAAAACAGCAAAATGAAAAGGAGCCCCAGACGTAAGTAAGCTGCTCTCTGTAGACTAAGTAATGTCTGTATAGCTTTAAAACATACTGGAGAGTATGTTTATAATAATTGCCCATTTAGAACATCCTACTGAGGGCATTTTACAAGCTGACACTATTTGCTTTCCAACCCCTTGTTGGTAAAGGGAAAACTGAAAATCAAGTGTGACCCTTTTTACCAGTAACTTAAGTGATTACATTAGAATCCAATCTGAGGAACCACTTCTGCTCCATTTTCCTATTTGTCCAAATACTCCACACACGGAACTCTTAGTAAAGAGATGTGTTTTCTGTGCATGCCGAGCTTGAATGGTGAGACATGCAGTATTATATATAGCACGTCTATGCAAATGCATGGAATTTGTGATATTGATCATGCATAGAATGCTATACAAATCTACATAATATGTGTGAAGAGCTTTTAAAAGACCAGGAAGGTGTCATTTCATTTTTTTTCATGCTTCTAAAGTATCTGTAAAGCTTCAAGACTTTAGCAGATATGAGGTGAAATTTTGATTCTGTCAAAGCTCAGTGAAGTTTTGACTTTGATGGGGCCAATATTTCACTCATGGACCTTTTACAGTGCTAAGCCACCACGTGAGCCATATGAAAAATTTTACTTTTTTTGCTACCTGAAAATGTTACGATTTAACAGAAACTGGCAAAGCTAGGTCATTCAGTCTTAGGGTAGAACTTAAAGTATAAAGCTGTAAGTATTCCTTTCGTAAGGAGACATGTCAAGAACAAAGACCGTTCAAATTTTCTGGTATTTCAAATGTGACCTGATATTATTTGAACTTTAAATGTTTAATTTGCTGTATTTTTTTAGAAATGTCTTATAAGTTCACATAAGAATGTTTGCTTTTGAACCCACGTGTAAGTGGTTTAAAAGATGCGTATTTGTTGTTATTGTTTAAATTCCATTCAGAATCAATTTTAGTTTACTTTTAAATATTTTACTTAAATGGAGTTACAGACAATGAAATCTGTTAATTATATTTTGAAAATATACAGAAATTTTGACAAAATTAAACAAAGAAATAAGCCTTAACATTGATGTTCTGTTAGGCAATGTATTTTTTGAACTCTGGTTTCAATTTTTTGTGCTGATGTTTGTATTAAACTGTATATATTACTAATAGTGGAGTTTTTTTTCCCCCCTGATTATGGTTAGGTACTCATAATATTGCATTTTATTCACAGCACCTTAATACCTTTTTTGTGTTTCCAGTTTCCTCAATGCAGCCAAAGTTTGTTCTGGTTACCGCTGTTGTGCATATGAAGCATATGGCTTTGAAGAAACTGAAAAGACTGTATTCACTGTAAACAGTTGAGCTGTAGTTGCCAAAAAGTAGTTATGAATGCTGTTACTATTACAGTTGCTGTTATAGTAGAAGTATTTTTTTAACGCTCGTTCCTTGGCAACCAACTTTCTTCAGTTTTTTTAATTTAATAACTAGGGAATGAACTAAGTTGTATATTCATTGATTTTACAGATACCTCAAAGCTGTAGGAAGTGTTCTATTTAATAGCAAGGTTATATTCCAAAACTATCCCCAAAAGGAAGCTTCAGTTACAGTGTTATGGTGCCATTCAGTTGGGTGTCATGCCATTCAAACATAATATTTAAAATGTAGTTTTGGTAGGGATAGTTTGTGCAGTGGACGTAGAAATAAGTAGCATGGAAGTATATGCTTGAAGACATTTTACCACTGCCCATAGGTGTCTGGGCATTTTCCACTTGAAATCGCTGCCACTATCTGAGTCTGTAATGGATTTTTAGCTATGTCTGGCTGTCCAACTCCATTGATGAAAAACTTATTTAAAGTTAATCTAGGAAATACAAGATGTGTGAGAAGGTAGAGAAGGAATCACACTGTTGGTTGAGAATGTAAGGTAACCTGTTAAAAATGTTGTTTTTGTTTTCAAAATAGTTCAGAGGTACAAATAGTTGGACGTCCTTTGGATAGGAAATCTGTATCATAGTGTCGTGGAGTTGTGTCACAGAATGGTTGAGGTTGAAAAGTCCCTCTAGAGGTCATCTTGTTCAACCTCCTCTGCTCCAGCAGGAACACCCAGAGCAGGGGGCCCAGGCCCATGGCCAGGCAGCTTCTGAACATTCCCAAGGAAGAGACTCCACAGCCTCCAGGCAGCCAGTGCTCTGGCACCGCACAGCACAGCAGTGCTGCCTGGTGCTCAGAGGAAGCCCCTGTGTTCCAGTTGGTGCCCATTGCCCCATGTTCTGACACTCAGCACCACTGGGCTTTATCCTCATAGCACCTTCACCTCAGGTACTTATACAGATTGATAAGATCTCCTCTGAGCCTTCTCTTTTCCAGTCCCAGCTCTTTCATAGAATCATAGAATCATAGAATCACCAAGGTTGGAAAAGACCTAAGAGATCATCCAGTCCAACCGTTCACCTATTCCCAATAGCTCCCACTAAACCATGTCCCTCAGCACATGTCCCTCAGTATCTGCTCATAGAGATATGACCCAGTCCCTTGGTCATTTTCATGGTCCCATACTGGACTCTGTCCAGTACGTCCACATCTCTCTTCTAGTCTACTGACAAGACTAGAACTGGACCTAGCATTCCAGGTATGGCCTCACCAGGGTTGAGTGGTGGGAAAAGATAATCTCCCTTAACTTACTGGTGATACTTTCTCTAATGCAGCCCAGTGTATCACTGATACTCTTGGATGCAAGGTAACTTTTTGCTGGTTCATGTTCAACTTGCTGTCCAGCAGAAGCCTCAGGTCCTTTTCTCCAAAATGCCTTCCAGCTGGACAAACCCTGGCATGTGATGGTGCCTAGGTTCCTCACTTGGTGAAGGGCTTTGCTCTTCTGCTTATTGAACTTCATGAGGTTCCATTCAGCCCATTTCTCCAGCCTGTTGAGGTCCTTCTGGACAGCAGACCTCTGGTGCATCCGTCATTCCTTCCAGTTTTATGTCAATCCCATTATTGGCTGTAAATACAGCCCATAGTTCATTATCTTCTCTGTGAGGATCTTAAGGGTGACAGTATGGAAAGTCTTACTCTCCAAAGTGCTCCCTTCATCCATTAAGCCATTTGTTACTACTTGGAAGCTTATTAGGTTGATCAGGTATGAGTTCTCCTTGGTGAAACCGTGCTGACAACTCCTGATCACCATTTTGTCCTTCATTTGCCCAGAAGTGATTTTGTTCCCTCACCTTTCCCAGGTGTGAGGTGATAATGACCAGCCTGTCATTTCTCTGTGACCTGCTTTGTGCCCTTCTTGAAGATAGGAGTGACATTTGGAGATCTTGTGTCTCAAATGGTGTGAGTGGCTCTCTCAAAAATACGTAATAGAATGTTAAAAAGCAGACAAGATAATAAGGATGATCTGAAGAACATAATGCCTTTCATAAGAGGAGAAATATTCTTCTTTGTACTTGATGCTGTAAATACCAGTGGATATTTCAGTCAGTGTCTGAGTTAAAACAATCTCTGAAAAGATTGCTCCACTTACAAGAATCTGTAATGAATTCTAGTTAAAATAAATTGGCATCTCTCAAATACTGAATGTACATCAACGGATCATTCTTTTTGCATTCTAAATTTACTATGTAAACAATATGACTGCCAACCACTTGGTAGCTTTGAATCTCATCATATCATCTACCCCAAGTGTGATAGCAAGCCCACATAAATAATGGTTTAATAAAATTTGCACCATGTATAGTCAGTGGGTTTATTTGCAGTCTGTGTACTTCCTGCTCAATATGTTTACTAATAGGACCTGCTGAAAATAGCACACTTCACTTGAAGGAATATTTTCTTAAAGAGAAAAATATATCTCTACAGCCAATACACTTGTGAAGTTAGAGTCATGAAAAGTCTAGCACTCTACTGTGTTTATTTTCTCAGACAGGAAGATGGAAAGAAAACTGAGAATAAATGAGCTGAAAATAAAAGTATACTTTGTGGTATTTAAAAATGAAATGGAGATTGTAGCTATCTCAAAGTTGAATACTATAAATCCTCAAAATACCTCCGTAACTATAAATCTGTTTATATCTCTAAACAAAGTCAATACGAGGTATCTCAAAAACTTCTGTTCTGCGATTCTTACAATTGATCATGACCACTGCTATTATGAGAATGTTAACATTTACCACTTGCAGCATGAAATCTTACTGGGCAGTAGGAAACCAGATGAGGTTCAACAAAAGCAAGTGTAGAGTCTTAGACCTAGGGAGGAATAATTCCATGCACCAATACAGGCTGGGGGATGAGCTGCTGGAGAGGAGCTCTGCAGAGAGGGACCTGGGTGTCCTGGTAGACGACAGGTTGGCCATGAGCCAGCAGTGTGCCCTTGTGGCCAAGAGGGCCAATGGCATCCTGGGGTGCATTAAAAAGAGCGTGTGCAGCAGGTCAAAGGAGGTGATCCTCCCCCTCTACTCTGCCCTGGGAAGGCCTCATTGGAGTACTGCGTCCAGTTCTGGGCTCCCCAGTACAAAAAAGACAGGGATCTCTTGGAAAGAGTCCAGCGGAGGGCCACGAAGATGGTGAAGGGCCTGGAGCATCTCTCCTATGAGGAAAGGCTGAGTGAACTGGGGCTATTTAGCCTTGAGAAAAGATGACTGAGAGGAGATCTAATCCAGGTTTATAAACACCTGAGGTGTGGGGCCATAGTGGTGAGGCCGGACTCTTTTCAGTGGTGAGTGGAGACAGGACAAGGGGAAACGGACATAAGCTGCAGCTTACAGTGATGGTGACGGAGCACTGGAACAGGCTGCCCAGGGAGGTGGTGGAGTCTCCTTCTCTGGAGATGTTCAAGACCTGCCTGGATGCCTACCTGTGCGACCTGCTGTAGGGAACCTGCTTTGGTAGGGGGGTTGGACTCGATGGTCTCTGGAGGTCCCTTCCAACCCCTACAATTCTGTGATTCTGTGAAATCATATTTGACTGACTTGTAAAGATGCCCGGGATACTTTTCAGTTATTTTTCCTCATAATAAAAATTAAAAAGGCTTGTTTGTGCTGGTTGTTCACATTGGTAGTGATAATAGTCATGAATATAGTCGTGTGGTAACTGTTGAGTCATGGCCTGAAGCACTGATTGATCACCTGGGAAAAGGAGTGGGTCAGCCCTGGCAGCACAGGTGAAGGCAATTCAACTACGTGACTGGAAGGGGTGGAACCTGACTGCACCTCTGTTAGTCCCCATTTATATGGGTCTCTCCCACATGGAGGCTTTCCCTGGGAGTCCAGACCCTCAGAGACGGGTGAGCATTCTTTCCCTGGTTGTCTCTTTTGCCGTTTCACTCTTGTGTCACCTTTCCGCCATGCTAATCTCTCCAGCTGTAACATTGATGTATCAGAAGGCAGACACTGGAGGCAGATAGATGCAGTGATTACAAAAAATATATTTCTAGATTTAACTTGAATCCAGTGGATCTATTTTAGTCTTAACGTTTACATGGAATGTAATTCTGCATATAAACCCAAAGAATGCGATAGTTGAAAAATGCTAGATTTCGCGTTTTGATAAATTAAAAAAATCTTATTAGTAGTCACAAATAGGGATAATGTGAGGGACCTATTGCTTAAGAAAACATCTATTTCTGAAATAAAGACGAAAGTTATCTTTGAGGAAAAGTCAGGTAATATGGCACATATTCCTTCCTTCAGGATCTGGGGTTAAAAAGAGAAATAGTATTGCCCGTGGAATGGGAAGAATGCAACCAAAAGTACTTAGCTGGCCATCAGTTAGCATTATGGGCAAGGAAAAAAAAAAACAACCCTTGAATTGCTACGTATTCCCAGTGTATGTATGTAAATCAAATTAAAAATAAAGGACAAATCGCAAGAAAGGAAAATATTGTACATACAAATAACGTAGTCCTGAAATGAAGCTATGTGAATGATTTAGTATACTAAAATCTCTCTGTATTTTGTATTCTAAAACTAGTATGACTGAACAAAACCAGAGTGTTTCCTTATATTTACCCCAAAATAATATAAATAAGCCCATTGCTACCTAGACAATGCAGCCTGCAGTATTTTTTAACATAAGTAGAGCAGTTCCTCATAGTTTTGTGAGAGGATTTTCTCTCTGTTGTAGTTATTGAAAATTTTCAGAATTCTTGGATGCCACAGGCTGTGGTGCCACTAATATGCTGACAACATCCTGCTCTGAGCTGCTTTCCAAAAGAAATGACAGTACCCCTGGAGGGATGACAGGTTGTCTGAATGAGATAAGCAAATAGATTTAGAAAATGCTGGCTTAAGCTTAACTTAAACAAGACAGAAGTGATACTCTTGCTGTAATGAGAGGAAAGCACGTTAAGCATGCAGCTGGATCACTGACCTCAGAATCCAGTGGCACCTGCCTTCGTGACAGCAGCAAAAGTGACTCTTGCAAGGTTTAGAGGCTAGCCACTCATTTTGGCATGAAGTGTAGCCATAATGGATATTTTCATTTCTTTTTTTAGAAAGAATTGTGTATTTTCTTCTGTGAAAAACTAATAGTGAAGGTCATACAGCAAGTTCAGTTTATATTATCTTGTTTTATGAAGGTCAAACCTTCTAGTAAGGATTGTAGCACAGCTGCTGCACTCTATTGACTGTGCATAATTTTTAATAATTTAAAGTCTTTCATCTTAAAATTGACAGGGCAAACTATATGTTATGAGTAGAAGTGGGTGAACATTATTATACTTGCATTATTGTTAGTTCTAAGACATCTGTTTTTATCTGAAAGTTATCCCAAAGCCAGAGTAAAATGTTTTTGTCTTGCCAGGTGAAAGTGGAACCTTACTTTTCCTAATGCTCATAGGCATTTAAAACTGGAAATAATCATTTGAATGCATAAAAATACATCATGTCACGTGACTGGTCTGCCTGAAAAAATAAATATGTGAGACTCATGTCTTTCTGTAATTCTAATGGTTTTCGCTTTTATCATCAGTCAGTGGTGCTGGTGACTTTAGAAGGCAATTAATCCATTAATCCAAGTTTTTCCAAGAGGTTTGTTTTTCTCTGTTTTGGAAGAGTGTGAACATACAGTATTTGTTGTAGTGAGGTGTTCAGTTTGGTGATGTTCTAAGCACTTTAAATTTCTGTGGATATTAGTGAACACAAATGCCCAACACACTATGGTGTTGTCTTATCTAAGTAAAAATTTTTGTCAAAAAAGTTTTAGTTTTTTGTTCATTTTGGTTGAAGCTTCTGGGAAAAAAACAGTAAATTCAGCCATCGGCATCATGAAATCAGAGGGCGTTAGAACTGGTTAGCAACTTCAGAGGATCTGATAAGTATAGGATGTCTTCACTCTTCCCCAGAAAGATGCTTGTGAGTCATATTGCTTCTATAGTAGTTCTGTCAATGTAAAGCGTTTGCTGATGAAACACACAAGACAGGAGATGCAATGCTAAACATACTACATATATGGTTGTCCACCTTCACCACTTGGGAAATACTTCTATGGCATAGTTAATTTGGCACTACAGCTTCTCTGTTTGCATATGAAAACTGCTTGCCCAATCTCCCTGTTATGTCCAAACCGTAAATCGGTTCACCTGGTATTATAGAGCTACTTTCTCTTGGGGTGGTTCTCTACACCTTTGCATTCAGGCAATAAATTAAAACAGCCCTTCAGTACCTCTCCTCAGTATATTCCCCCACCTGACCCTCTTTGATCCTTTTTCATTTCACCTGGAAAAAATTGACTAAAGTGGAATAAAACCTCAGGAAATTGAACGTCACAGATGAGTAAGTGTTGGGCTAACATAGATATGGTTACAGCTGAGTTTCACAGAGCAATAGCTTTCTCCCAGAGCAGCAACTGTTTCTTTCTGTATAAACGAATAGTAAGGAAGGATGAACAAAAGATATTTTCATTTCTTTTGTTGCACGTGTGAATGAGGATTGGGAAGTTTCTGGAAATAACTAGGAGACGTTTTAAACGTTAGGGTGAGTTAGGAAGACTGACCAAGAACTTGAACTCAGAATTGTAAAAACGGTTCTTAAGAAGATGAAATAACATTTTTTTCTGAAACAATCAGTGTGTCATAAATTAATTATACTAGTGGGAAGACAACCACTAGTTTGGAAAGTTGCAGGACTAAGTTTTATAATCTGTCTTTACTGAAGTTTCAAAACTGCCAATTATATCAGACTTCTTAAATCACTATTGATTGGTGTCATTACAAAGGCTCTCAGAAGGGAAGTTACAATGAATGCTTATTTGAGATGTTAAGAATTATAAATATTTCGCTTGGCACCAAAAATACATCTTGTTTGTAAAGCAAATAGTCGCTATTCAGTCTTTGTATTATGTGTGGTTGATTATATGATCTGAAAAGCACATAATGAACGATGTTGAATAAATATTTAGGAGATAGGAGAGATTTAGTGGTCTTGACTGGATCAATTATAACATTGTAATGATGAAACTACCCACAAAAAGTTGAATGAAAATTCTAAAACTTCTTCCTGAACCAATAATCAATTTCAGAACCAGGAAGTAGGTTTTAAAATGCTCTAAGTTAGCATCAGTAACACTAGAAATGTTGGATGCCTTCTAATCTACCTGGTTTCTTTGGTACTGAATGATTCTCAGTACTTCACAAAGGCTAGCTGTATGGTTTAAGCTGTGCATCTGAATGCTTGCTGCTGAGTGCAGATACTGTAAGTACTTTGTACCTGTGCGAGTGACTTCTACAAATGACCCCATTGCGGGTAGAGCTGACTGCCTCTATGAGGTATCGAGCACTTCCAGCTGCTGCTGCTACTAGTGGAAGCAGTGGATGTTTTTCACGCTAAGTTTCACAGAACTGGGTATTTTTGCTTACTTGTGGATTGGAAGCTGAACCAGTCCTGTCAGTCATCAGTGTCAGGGGAGTTCCTGTCCCCTAGAGTCAGGAAACACAATTAGACTTGCTGGAAATACAATTAGGCTTCCCAGCTGCTGAGCTTTTCGGAAGAAAGTTCAAATGTCGGTTACATGCTTTTAAACTAACATCTCCATTCATTTCTGTGTAATTAATAGCTATGAATCAGTATTGTGTTTGTCTTTGGAAGAGTTTATTCTCTATTATATGCTTTTATTTTGATACAGTCAGCGATAGTTGATTGTATTGGATGTTTCAAAATCATTGAGGTTGGATAAAGCATTTTTTCAATGATTGCCTTGTTTTATTCTTTCAACCAGGAATAGCTGAGAGTGTTTGGCCAATTCATTAGATATAAATAATGTCTTAACTGAAGAGGTGCAGAGGGGCAGTGTGACTAGAGAAAGGAAGTGTCAATTTTTCCTTATTTAAGACAGGAAAACATCAGACTGATTTAAAATGTTTGCCTGTAAGATTGGGAGCTTGGCCACGTTTGCCTAGGAAGACATTCTAGGTGAGGTAGTTGTCCCTTATCACCAAGCACAGTCTGTTGCAATATGAGTAGTTCTTGCTGTAGTTCTGCTTTTAGAGGTTATTAGTATGACTGACCAGATATCCGTAATACTCAAGAACATTCCAAAAGGAGCATGGTTCTTTATATCATAGGAACCAAAGAGCAGCTCTTCTGCTTTTTGGACAGGTTAATCTATTTTCTCAGTATCTCCATTCACGTTTGCTTTTATATATACACTCTTGGCTGGTCTTCTCTGATTATTGTTACAGTAATGATTTTACAGAAGGAGGAAATTCACTTATCTCCTCTCAAAGATGTTCTTTCTGATTATGATCTGGATGGAGAGAAAGCTGAAGTAAATTCATAGTGATGTGGCTCCTGGAGTATCTTGGACTGAGAACAAACATAGACAGATGGTGCCAGGGTGAGCTGATCAGAAGCCTGGGGTGAGGATGAGTACTACTGGGTACAAAGTCTCATCTATGAATAACATTAACAGACGGTGAAGGTTGTCACAGAGCAAAAAAAGCAGAAGCAAAAATCCAGTTTTACTGTGCCCTATTGAGAATGCTGATCTGTCACAGTCCATGACTTCAAAATTTGAAAACTGGATGGTAATTCTGATTATCCTGTCTACATATCAATCCTTCTTATCTTTCAGGAAGCTTTAGATCCGATTGCGTATTCTGTGCTTCCACCACTGATTACTTATGGGTAGTTTTGTTTTAGGAAAAGGATGTTCTTGATTCAGTGTAAGGATATTCAATAGAAATGGATTTTGAGTGCTGTCAGCAGGAACACAGCCTTCTCATCTCAGGTCTCCTTTATCATGCATAAAGGCTGTATGAAAAGAGTTTCAGAACATTTGCAGACCTGTGATTTCCTAGTTATGTGCCTAAGAGCAAAAGACACATTTTCTTTCTACTACAGAGTTCACCACAAGGCTGCAAAACATTAACATTTGTATGACAAAAATCTGGATAGTGTGACCTCTGAAATAACAAAATGTCATGTTTCAACATTAAATGTGTATTTGAGGTAACAAATTATTTCTAGTTATGTTTCATC
Source organism: Lagopus leucura (assembly GCF_019238085.1). NCBI lineage: Eukaryota > Metazoa > Chordata > Aves > Galliformes > Phasianidae > Lagopus > Lagopus leucura. Next base: position 71,825,373 of record NW_024962263.1, read on the forward strand.
ATACGTAGTGATGACGCTGCATTTTTATTGAATGTTTTAAGGAAATGTTATGCTATCTATACACTCAGAAACCATACTCTTAAAGGTTTGCTGTTGATTTTATGACTCCATACTCAATTGTGACAATATTAATTACCAGTGTACGGTAAATAAAGATTCTTTCTTTGATCCTATGGTTTAACATTATCCAAAACTTTTGTCTGCTCTGCTGTACTTTTTAGCTGGTGATTTGGTCAAGCATTGGCTTGTTCTGTCATAGCCGACTCTTTTGCCTCTCTGCCATGTAAGATGTGTGTAGGTAACCAAAGTTTTTTTTGAGTGTCCATTTGTAAAGGAAGATTCCAATGCTGTAAACATTGTTGCACATCTCTTCCATTGTAACAGATCAGTTACATTAGCACAAAGAAGAAAGGGACATTTGTCAGTTTTGGTACTGGGATTTCTGTGAATAGCAGTGGAATCTGACCAATCTTAGGTACGGAAGACTCATCTAAAAATAAGAATGGTGATTTATTTTGAACATCTGGACTTGGTCTCTTAAGATGAAATAGACAAACTTCTGCTTTAGGAGAGATTGTAGATAATTTTTCTCTGAAGTGTATTCAATGCTATCTTTAATTTATGGTAGTAGGCTTGTTGAAATGCCATGACAGTTGAAGATACCTCAGTGAGAAGGGGCAGAGGGAGAGCAACAATATTAAGGCATTCCTTCTGTCAGAATCTGCCAAGTTTAATTTGCAGTGAGAATCTGAGCTGATTAAATGATTGACTCAGGTTTGTAGATCATCTTATTCAAACAGAAATATTTCTTAGCAACTTACAGGATCACATACCTGATACAGTAATCTATGAGCCCTGCTCAACAATATCAAGAAGTAGAATCTGTGAACATACGAACCATTACACGGGAAGCAAGCTGATTGATGAAAAGCAGGACTAAGACCTGTTTGACTTAAGTGCAATTATGATTAAACAAATGTGAGTAGAATCTGCTTCTATTTACTGTTTTTCCAAACAGAAGTACTCCAGGAAAGGTCTTTAATGAGCTGAGATCACAATTTTGGCAGAGAAGAGTGTTCGGGCATTACAGGAAAAGAGAATTTCACAGAGCTGCATCTGAGCTAGTTCTTGGCTATGAGTTCACAGCATTCTTTTCATGCTAGTGTTTTACTGGGCCTGCTGTTAGCTCATGCTTTGGCTGTGATGAGTTAGGAACAGCAGAGCATGACTGGAAGGCCTACTGGTGATCCAATGTTGTCTTACAGCCCTCATCCCTACCCAGTAGGATTGAGGGCTAAATGATTAATTAATTAGCTTTAATTAGAACACTTAAGTGTTTAAATATAGGATTGAATTTTGATCTTTGTCACTGATTCTGATTGTTTGTTCTGTCACAAATTTGATTGTTTGGAAAAGTCAGACTTTTATTAGGTATAGTATGAGATGAAATACTATGTGTATATCTGCAAGGTAGAAATCTCTTATCTTTTCAATTACTATCAAATAATTTTTATCTAAAAAGGAGAAATACTGCATTTACCTCATTAACATTATGAAATATACATGAACATTATAACATTTAAAAATATTAACAATTTAATTCAGTCAAGTTTGAGTTCAGGGAAGGTATGGCAACCTTGCTGTAGATATAACTGATATTAAGAAAATTGCTATGCATCATGTCCATCCACTCATGAATAATTTCTGTCCTTTGCTCGCTCCTAAAAAATAAACCAATAATTTTCATATTTGACTGCCAGTTTTAGGATCCATTTCTCTGTTTCTAGAAAGTGTTACTCTAGAATGACAAAACCAGGTGGTGTGTTTTGGTATTACTTCCTGTTACTTTTAAAATGTGAACACTATGAAAAATGAGTCTCCTGAGAGTGGGAAAGGTGTTCCAAGGGATCTCCCCCTATACTGCTGCTTGCAGCATGGTTGCACTGGAAGTGCAATCTTCTGCAGTAAGAATACTGGTGTTCATAAACTACGCAAATCCCAGATCCACCATAACTGATGACTACTGCCAGTTTGGTGATGATAATTCAACATCATTCATGTTGGTGTAGTTATGTGAAGTATGGAAAATGTAATTCAGACTTGCTTATTCTGGCTTTCTTAGCATTGCTCAAGCTTATTTCCTGTTTGTTAAAAAAAGAAAATTGTCAAGATGGGAACAATCTTGTCACAGACGTAAAAAGATAGGAGCTACTTAATAATTGAAAATGCTCATGAATGTTGTAAACAATGCAGAATGAACTCGTTCTAATCATGATACTGTAATGTCAGGAGGTGTTACATTTCGGAGCCAAGACAGTCTGACCTATTATTTAGCATGTATTTATTTTGACTGCATGTGTAATTGTCTAACAAAAAAATAATTCTGCCTGTCATAGTAAGAATAAAAAAAAAGCTCAAGATGGTGAGTTAGCTTTTGGGGCATTTCAGAAACTACTAGTGTGAAGTTAGTGGCTTCTTTTTGTAAGTCAACTGATGATGCAAATAAAGTAACCTGAGTGACTGTGAGAAATATTATCTCTGCTGAAGATGCCCTTTATAAATGTAATAATGTTGCAATGTGCTTAATAGTCAGTGACTGAATTAGCATTATCAAGGTACATTTGGTAAACACTGCATACCTTGAAAAGGAAATACAGTATAAAGTAAGTGAAAGTGTAGTTTCTGTAAGCAAAGATCTAATAATATCTCTCTGCAAAATGCTATCTGATATTCAGCACTTATATAGAGTAGAAGTTGGGTTTACATCATTGATGAAAAGGTTTCGTATGGGTGTGATCCAACTGTTACTTGTTTGGAAACATAACACAAACTATCAAAAAAATACAGAAATAGCCAACATGAATTTGTAGTAATTTTAGGCTAACGCAACATTTCCATTATGAAACTTTTTAATCAAATGAATTGGAAAGAAATACACAACAGTAGTTATAAAACATAGATGACAGTATAAAAGTAGACTGTAAAATTTTTTCTTAGATCTATGTGGACTCCTTCAGTGATCTGAACTTTCAGTAGCAACTTTTGCATAGTGGATGAAAATTTCTGTATGTTTATGTCAACTTTGCATGGAAAATGACCAAATGCAGCTCTTGATTTTTGCCTAAGTGCACTAGTATCATAGGGGTATTGTAGTAACTGCAAGATGATCCTAATTTTAATTTGTGAAGTACTTTTCTATTACAAAATCAGCCATAAAGTATTATTGACCTTCTGCTTACAGGGAGCTCTGACTCTTCTTTCTGAACAAGTAGTATACAACTAGAACTTAGATAGCCTTTCACAGGGGAAATTGAGTGGCTGACTGTTTTGGGGGATGTTTGGTTTCTAGCTGGAATGTAAGTAAGTGAACGGTGTCATGGTTCTAAATGTATATGCAGCTTCATCACACTAAAACTCTGATTGTTTTATAGCAAAACATGCTGCAGAGTTGTTCCGTCCTTTGTGCATTCTCCCACAGAAGCTGAGGATGGATTCTGGTTATTGGCAATAGGAGACTGAGTGCTGAAAGACCCGCTGCTGCTGTGCAGAACTCCTGAAAATGCCACCATTTGTGCAGAGTGCTTAGCAGCAGCAGTGTGTGGTGATACTGTGCTGTCAGTGTAGCTGAGGAGTCAAATATTACCTTCTATAAGGTTGCTTTCTGAAATGAGAATTCTTTTATCCTTTCTAATATTCTGTAAAACTTAATCTGAGGAAGTTACCCTTAGACCAGACAGTTCCCCAGGTTCTTTTCTATCAGTGTGGCTGTTTGTCCAAACTTGTAACCCAAATGTCTTTCAGGCAGTTTTTCTTCCCCATCACGTTTGTTTGAAATTGATCACATGAAGTTGGAAGCACCTGAATACGTATGGCACATACATATGAGTGACTGCTTACACCTCGTTTCATAATAAACTAGTTAAAAAAAAAAAAAAGACAGACTATTGCAGTTGTCTGTATATTTCTATTCTGTAGTTGAGATTTCTTCTACTGGGCTGGAATATAAATAAAATGACAGTACAAATTCCAAATTAAATTTCAATTTGAAGTGTGTGTTCCTGTGCTCTGTCACATATCCTTCCTGGCAACTGTGTTTCACTTCAGGTTCAGCTGTTTGCTCCTGATCTTCTTTGTTAGCTGAAGATTAGTACTTACAGTTCAGCACTTTACCGAAGCTGCTCCTTTGGGATAGTAGGAATGCAAACACAGGGATGAGGCCCATAGAACTGGAGATAAAGTATTTTTAATTGAGGAAATGCAGTTGTGGAATGAATATGGAAAGTTTCCTGTAATTAGGCACTGGAAGATTCCCTTTTTCCCCGCTAGAGTTGGCGTGGTTAATCTTACTTTGAATGATACCTGAAATTAGTTAGGAAGGGCCAACTTCACAAGGTGGGAACAAAAGCAGACAAACTGCCACTATTGTATGTAACAGTATTTATTTTATCTGCTGTTGCTCAGACATTAGAAAGGAGTCCTGGTGATATTTCCAGTATAGGTGGAGAAGGTAAAGAATTAGGTGGCAAAATTCATTAGAAAAACAATGTAGAATTTTTAGTGGAGAAAGAATTAAAATTTTAGCTAGTTGTTTTAGGAAGAAAAAGAAAATGACGTTGTAGATCTGTAGGCTCTCAGAGGTTTGAATAAGCTCTTTTATAGAGAGCCTCCACTCTGCCTGTTTAAACCCTGATTAAGATCTTACAGCATTTTATATATCACAGATAGTGAAAATACGTTGATAAAAGCAGTTACAGATTAATTTTAACAAATGGAAAAAAAAAAATCACAAAAACATCACTTCCCTATTTAGTCTTGCAGTTAGTTTGTACTGCTAATTCTGTCCGCTACAGAAAAGATAGAAGCAGTTGTCTGTTTTTTTTTTTTTAAAGATACTTGGAAGTGATAGGTAGAGCCAGAAGTTTATTTTTTTTTTTGTATTACACATGTGTTGTCTAGCCTTATCTTGCTGTCATTAAAACCCCCAGAAACATCATAAGATTAATTGGATGAGCCTCTAATTGGCCATATGTTAATCTTCATGTTTACTTGCAGCCTGGTGCAAAACCGTTGTATGTAGAATATTATTGCCTACTGCTACCTTGCCAGTAAAAGAGCAGCCTAACTGCTGCTAATGAACAAATTTAATAAACGAAGGCAGTGGTTTTTTTCAATACTGCACATAATGAACAGAAGAAAATAAAGTAATCTTTCCAATTCCAGTTAGATTTTATTTTTTTTTTTGTCTAACCAGCCTGATGATTTGTTCTCAGAGCCATGGATATGACTCTGGTATTAAGACTGAGCTTTTGGTTTTGTTTTCCCCTCATATTTGCTTCTATTTCTTAATTAGCTTCTTAATAAATAAACTAGATTCAGTGATGTGACTTCAGTTGTAACTGCAAGCATATTTAGAATCGTACAAGATTAATTTATTATTATATGGGGAGAGTGCAGTGAGAGGAATATTTGCTCTAATAGAGGTGAAATAATCTGAGATCATAGAACAGTTCAAACTAGTGTCCATTTCCAAAAGCCCTAAGAAAATAAGAAATGAGAGAGAAGTGATGTGGGACAGCTTGTCTGTATCTTTTGCTTCTAAGAGTGGTCTGTCCTCTTCACAGCAGCGCTTACTGTAAGGTAACGTTTCCCTGTACAGCTGTGTTTTTTGTTCCTCTATTTGCATCCTCTTGATGCTTTTCAGTAGGATTTTTTTTTTTTCAGGTGAAGTTTAAGCTTGGATGTGTAATTTAGATGGATGGCTCTGAAGTTAAACCTACAGACAGTGGAAAACAGTTGATTATTGCTCATTTTAAGGAAACCAGACAGTTAACATTGTAAATCAGTTCTAATGAGACAGTGGAGAGTTAATTTTGTCCAGAAGTGATTAAGAAAGCTATCTTTTGCACTTCTGAAGATAGGTTTTTAGAAGTGGCTTTTCTTTATAACCTCCGCATACCACTATGAAGGCATAAACTGGAAGTTTAGCTGCCATCTTCTTTACATGGAGCTAAAAGTATATTGGAGGTCCCTGCTCAAACCTTGAAGAAGTTAACTAATTTAACAGCAGTCTTTAGGAAGCATAGAAAGACAGCCCATTCTAGTACTGCACTGCCATTCTATTGAAAAACCCGCTTTTAACATCCAACCTGAAACTCTCAGTGTGCTACAAGTGACTCTTGTCCCATCTTGGATTTGCCATTACCAGGAATTTGCCCCTTGTTTCAGGTAGTTATTAGGTTGATTAGCTAGTTCGAGGCTGCTGTTCAATAACTCCTCTTTGCCAGAATGAACAATCTCAGCTCCTTTACTCCCATGCTGCAGGTTAGGCTCTCAGCCCCTGACGATTTTACCAGCTGTCTCCTAGATTTCTCCAGTGTGTCCACATCCATCCTGAACTGCTGGGCCCCAGTCTGGACACAGTACTTCAGGTACAGCCTCACTAGGGCCAACTATGTGGGGAAAAAGTAGCTTTCCTTCATTTCTTGGCTCAAGTGAACCCATTTTAGTTTTCCCAGTTTAATGAGAGCAGACGCACTACTGGCTCTTATTCAGCCTGGTTTCCACTAAATTTTCCATCTTTTGGATGGAAAGACGGATATTCAGCTGCTTGTTCCTAACCTCTGCTAACACTCTTATACCTATAAAAATAGTATCTGTAGATCAGAAGTAAGTGTACTTATTGGCAGATTAGTTAGCACTACTGTAAAAGTAGAAGGCATTAAATGTTTGATGCAGTACAGGGGAGAACATCCTTTCTGTTACCGGATGGCCACTGCAACTATGCAGAAAAAAAAAATCACTGAATGAAGGAAGTTGGCAGAACTGAAAGCAAAGCCTGGATTCCAGCCACATCCGTGCTCCATGCCTGGGAATAGGAAATGAGGCACAGGCTACAATCAGTAAAAAAAAAAACTTTGAGAGAACTGTAGCCAGGAAATGAGAAGTAGCTGCCACACTTGCATATGGCTTCAATACCCTGCATGCTTAGTTTTGGATATTTCAGAAACATATAAATGAACTTCTGTAAGGCAGCAGTGGCTTTGGAACTTGTCAGTATTAAGGATTTATTTTGGAGGGGAAAACGCTGCGTGTTCTGTGGACATTTCATAGACTCATAGAAGGGCATGGGTTGAAAAGGACCTCAAAGATCATCTAGTTCCAACCCCCCTGTGGGCAGGGTTGCCAGTCACTAGACGGGGCTGCCCAGAGCAATTTCTGGAGGACGAGAGAAAATACCTCTGTCTGTTACTATTTTACAGAAGTTGACTGAATGTGCTTTTCCAACTTGCCTTTGGTAGTAGCTTATGGTTTGTGAAAGGCCTGTGGATTCTTGTTCCTTGATGATACTGAATTTCTCATTCCTGAAAAGGTGTGGGGAACTGAGAAACAGAATTGACGGAGCTTTTTTCCAGAAGAAGGATAAAAAAAATCATGAAGTGTTACAATAGAAACTATTTCTTGATCTTGACAGCTCTTAAAAGGCTTGCTTTTGACATCTGAAAGCCCTCTAAGCAGTGATCTCAGACACGAGGTTTTCTGTACAGAGTTAGCTGGTCAAGTAAGTCTCATGAACTGCACTCGTGTAACTTCCAGCAGATATGAGTGGTATTCAGGGAACTCATTCTTAGAGGAAATGAAAATGACAAGAACTAAACATCAGCCTTGCTTTCCATTATCACTAGGTTTTTGCATAAACGTGTGCCATCCTCTTCTTCTCCTCTAAGACTTACAGTAGTTATTAAAGCACATTCTTGCATTTTTTGGAAACTGTGGAAAAGGAGATTTTGCGTTAGGACACATCGATGGCATGTAATGGTGCTCTTGAGTCCACTGTACAAATAAACGTCTGTAAGGGTTGTTGATGTCCATTGTGGAGTTTTCTGCTGAAACCTTCTGTTTGTATTTTGATGAAGGTACTTGGGTTTGCAACCAGTGTGGCTTAAGATTTGTATTATACAGAAGAATTGTGGTCTAACATGCAGATCACCTGCAGAGCATGGTATTTTAGACTTGAAGCACAGACCTTTGCCATTCACGTTAGCACGGTTCCATGCTGGAGTGCAGGCACTAGAAACTTTAGGTTTGGGTTTCCCAAGTTCAGACCCAGGCTCTGTAGTTCACTTTACTTTTTGCTCTCAGTTCCATGATGGCTGAACTCCTAAGCCCGCTGAGGCAGCAGTGTTATAGGTGGATATATATTTATAATTATCTAAAGAGAGATGGGAGGCAAATGGATGAGGCCAGGTTCCTCTTGGTGGTGTGTAGCAATAATATAAGAAGTAAAGACCTAAAACTTGAACAAAGGGGTTCCATACTAACATGCAGAAGAACTTCTTTACAGAAGGGTGCAAAACTGTTGTATGTATGTTGTATGTATGTAAGGGTGACAGAGCACTGGAACAGGTTGCCCAGAGAGGTTGTGGAGTCTCTTTCTATGGAGATATTCAAGACCTGGCAGGACGCCCATCTGCGTGACCTGTTGCAGGGTACCTGCTTTAGAAGGGGGGTTTGGACTCAGTGATCTCTCGAGGTCCCTTCCAACCCCTACAGCTCTGTGAATCTGTGAATGCAGCCAATGTGAACGCATTAGGATTTTATTTGCTATTTGTTTTCTGAAAATTGTATGTCATACAATTTTTACTAAATGTTCTCAAATACTGTACTAAACATGTCACTGCATGTTATCAGTTTAGTTTTTGACTTGCAGACTTGTATGTGCTAACTGCTAAGAAATTGTTATTGATTTACAAAATAGATCAGAGGGTTTTTAATGAACTTTCTTGAAATGCTTATTTTTTATTGTTTCAATTATTCATGTTTGAAGTGGTTCTTCTCAGTAGAATGCATACTGTGTGTAGTCTAACTGATTATTTACTAGATCTTTGTCTTTGTGTTTAATTTTTTCTGACAGCTGTCAAAATGTGTAATATTTTTCTTGAAACAGAAAACATTGATGTAATAACAAACTATTTTGGCAGACAAGGTGCTTGCTACTACATTGAGCATTTTAGAGAACTTCTCTGTATAACCTTTAAGTTTATAATTTCAGGCAAAAGTTGCGGTGACCTTTGTGTAGATGCTTGTGCCCAAGAGGTAACGAAAGTGAAATTATTTCAGTACATGAGGCTTAGGATTTGGCAAAAGCCTTGTGCTTTTTATGCATCAGTGAGACTGGTAAGAAAATAATCATAAAAAACAAAGGCTGTAGATTACAAGGAAGCCACAAAACTAAATGCGATCTAAAATAAACTTGAGGTTCAGCATAGATAATATGCTTTAAATGAAGAACATAATGTTTGGCAAAATTAAAAGGCAAGCAAGGTTTTGGAAATTGCATGTTGTTGATGGAAACGGGCCAGACTACCAACTACCCATTATATACTGCTGTCAGGCCAAAGTATCAAAATGTGCCAGAATTTTGTTCTCAACTTCATTCAGCACTTTTTTTACTCGTAACTGCTGTCCTGCCTCCTTCCAGAAGGAGCAGTCAGCTGGGAGCTCTAGGCCTCAGAGCGCAGGCAGGGGAACCTTTGGGCCTGCCTCCACAGCCTGCCTGGGCTGCCGTGTCCCCACATCGCTCCTCTTGAGGCCTCTGCTGCAGGCCAGAAGTGTGCAAGTGGAGAAGGGCTGTGCCCTGGGGGAGTGTGCGGACTCAAAATTGAGCTCAAGTGATGAGCTGGTAGTCTAGAAAGAGGAGGTGTAAGTAGCATGGAGTAAATGTGCTTTGTTTGTGGAAGAAGGGCAGCAGCAGCAGAGAGCTGGAGGCGTCCTGTGGGTGTGTGGGAGGAGCAGCATGCCTCCAGCCTCGTGCCTTCTGCATGGGCAGCAGGCTGCCTGAAGGGTCCCATGGCTCCTCTGTGCTGTAACGTAAATTGTATCTTAGGAGAGGTTTCCTGAAAAAAATAAAGCAAAGATCAGCATTTTCTGTCATACATGTGGGGAACCATTGTGAATAATGTTGTTTGAGGTAATTTTTCACTGACTGAATGTAGTGATGTTTGCCTTGATAAGAGACTCCGATGCTTCCGATGAAGCCCTTTTGTTTCTCTAATTTCTATCTGAGCTCTGTAAGGATAGCTGGTCTCTCAGCTTCAGTTTTCTCCAGGAGGATACAGTTTGTGCTATGTTAGGCCTCGTACATTGGTAATCTTTTGATAACCTCATCTAAAGTATCTCTGGAAAGCAGATAATCCTAAAAAGAAATGAAGTCCCTCCCTCCTGCACTTTCTTTCTTATTATACCTTTCTAATGTTTCGTAGGAAGTAGTCTTTTTTTTTTTTTTTTTTTTTTTTTTTTT
>NW_024962263.1:72494991-72582491 GCF_019238085.1 Lagopus leucura
CTTTCCTTTCCTTTCCTTTCCTTTCCTTTCCTTTCCTTTCCTTTCCTATGAGAATCTAAAAACTCAACATTTTTCAATTATTAGAGGCTTTTGTTTCCTCCTGGAAAGGATTTTCAGGGGTACAAAATCTATTTCTTAAATATTTAATTTAATCTTTTTTTCCAAATCCAAAAGCAAAGATGATGTGGTAAACTTGGTAAACTCAGATTTGCATGGAAGAGCTCTGCGTATCATGGAAAAGGCAGCTGCTTGGGGTAGGTGATGGGGGCCTTTGAACTCTGAGTCTATTGGAGATGCCCTGGTTCAATCAGGAATTAATTCAGAGAAGTCCTGTGGCCTGCATTATGCAAGAGGTCAGACTACAGGGTCACAATCATCTCTTCCAGCATAATAATCCATGAATCTGTAAGAGCTACCATCTTTTACGGTTCATTTCTTCTAAATGCTTATGTTTACTTGTAGCTGTAACATTCTTTGGTATAACATATACAGCAGTTCATGTAAGTTAGCATTAATATATTTGCCTAAATATTTCATTTTTATTTTTCATTAAAAAATCAGAAAGCGAGTCATAGATGAGGAGATGAAAACTTATTTCAGATATCATTCTAAGAGAAACTTTAATTTTCTTCTCTCACAGTGGATCTATTTCCTAGGCTAGAAGATGTTGTTTTTAAAATATTTTCACAGAGGTTAGGATAGGATCCTGAGCTTTTGCATAGGGTCAGACTACAAGAAGGTTGACTTAAATGTCAGCAGAACTTTAAATCTAACTGTCAGAGAGCTCTATATTTTTGGCAGTTACAGGCCGCCTTTATTCTGTTTAATGATGAAGGTTTGACTTCATTTGATTTTTCCTTTTTAGCCAGATGAACGATGCATCTTTCTTTAATTTTGATCTTCATCAACCATTTGGCCCAGTAATAGTATGCAAATTGAACTCTTCAAAAATTAATGCTAACATTTATTAAATAATGCATCATACAATAAGATAATTTGAAATTATAAGTTGAACTCCCTTCTCATAAGAGAGAGGTCTTTTTTTTCTTGTGTCATCTTCATAAAATATCTTTATAGTCTTTCTAAATACCTTGGATGTGTTTCATGGATTTTGGCAAATTAGAGGCCATTGATAAGGCGATATTCCCTCTGATCCAGAGTTTTGATATCTTCTATTCCTTGAGATATTCTATTTTCATATAACTGTTAATATTTTCTTAGCTTGAACATTCTGTAAAAGAAGTATGAACTAAAGGCAGAAAATTAGAAAAGACATAAAAATTCACAACAGGTATGGTGACGTCTTTTGCAAAGAGGCATTATCTTTATGTCATTACATGTGATGTGGGTCCAACCAGCAATTTAGCTGGATACACATTATTGTACTCTGCAGGCTCAGGACACTTCACAATGTGTAGAAAGGTAAATACACCGAGGATTTATATACATTTATCTGTATACATATAAAACCCAGTTTTTATTGTACTTACGGTACTTTGGGGAAATCAGAATCAGATCCTAAAGGTAGATCTGAAATTATAGTACACAGTTCTTTATTTAGTTTGACAAAAAAAAGTGCGGATTTTAACCACATTCAACTAAAAATGAATCACCACAGGCAAATCTCTTTTCGAATGCACCTTTTTCTGAGTTAAGCTTTATTTTCGCTTTTTTTCTCCTACATTTAGTGTGTGCATCAGTCTGTCACATTCCACTCATTTATTTACTGGCTATGACACAGGCAGATGCAGTAACAGAGGCTGGTAAAATGACCAAAAAGAAATAAATACAGCAAAGTAGTACAGTCTGTTTAGTAGGAGTGGATCTCTGCAAGCACAAATCAAGCAGGATAGCAAAACCATCACTCTCCTGGTGCTGAACAAATCTCTGAGTGGGTGGGCAAGTATATGCTTTCCTTCACCATCTCTGCAGCAGTTTCTGCACCCTCCCTGCAGAACGTGCTTGCATGCCAGAGACCAACAGGATATGTCTTAACCTTTTCTGCTCCTGCACACTGACATGGGCAGAGAGTAGCTCACAAATCCATGTTTTCGGGTGAAGGCTTTCATAAAAGCATATTTGTTTTTTTTTAATTTGGTATAATATTGCCACTACTGTGTTTGGCAAGGGGTGCATTCTCAGTGGATTCATATGTTTAACATATATTGTTTTGCTTCCTGCATCTACGAATGTCCTCGTGTTTGCTTCCAGTGGAAAGTGGATCCTTAGGTCATGCTGTCATTGAGCAATGGTTTTCCATTTGTGCCTTCAGTTTCCTGGCAGCTTTAACAAGCAGAGGCAGTGAGTGCAGATAATCACTTTCACTGAGAGCAGCACTGCAGTGTGCAGTGATTACATACAGAAAAAATATTTTGCCATCATGGAATCATAGAATCATCAAGATTGGAAAAGACCCCTGAGATCATCCAGTCCAACTGTTCACCTACCACCAATATTTCTCTACTAAACCATGTCCCTTAGTATAGCACCTAGAAGTTTCTTGTGCACCTTACCTTCAGGGATGGTGGCTCAACCACCTTCCTGGGTAGCCCATTCTAGCAAATAATCATTCTTTCAGAGAAGAAATTTTTTCTAACATCCAACCTCAACCTCCCCTGGTGCAATTTGAGGCCATTCCCTCTAGTCTTATCACTAGTTACACAGGAGAAGAGGACAATCCCTGCCTCGCCACAGTCTCCCTTCAGGCAGTTGTAGAGAGCTATAAGGCTTCCCCTGAGCCTCCCATTCTCTAAGCTGAACAATCCCAGCTCCCCATAAGACTTGTGCTTCAGACCTCTCACAGGTTCACTGCCCTTCTCAGGATGCACTCCAATGCCTCGATGTCTTTCTTGTAGTGAGGGGCCCAAAACTGAACTCAGTACTCAAGATGCAGCCTCATCATGCTGAGTACAGAGGGATGATCACTTCCCTGTTCATTCTGGCAATGCTATTTCTCATACAAGCCAAGATGCCATTGACCTTCTTTGTCACCTGGGCACGCTGCTTCCTCATGCTTAGCCAAGCATCAACCAACACATCCAGGTTAATTTCTGCCAAACTGTCTTCCAGCCACTATGCCCCAAGCTTGTGTTGTTGCCTGGGGTTGTTGTGGCCAAAGTGCAGGGCCTGACACTTGGTCTTATTGAACTTCATCCCATTGGCCTCAGCCCAGTAATCCAGCCTATCCAGATCACTCTGTGACATTTACTCCCAGTTTGGTGTCATCTGCAGACTTACTGAGGGTGCACTCAATGCTCTCATCCAGGTCATCAACAAAGATATTAAACAGGACAGGCCCCAAGACAGATCGTTGGGAAACAGTACTAATGGCTGCTCACTAGCTGGATTTAACTCCATTCACCACCACTTTCTGGGCCTGGCCTTCCAGCCAGTTCTTTACCCAGCATGGAGTGTACCTGTCCAAGCCATGGGCTTCCATCTTCTGCAGGAGAATACTGTGGGAGACAGTGTCAAAGGCTTTGCTGAAGTCTAGGTAGACTACATCAAGAGCCTTTTCCTCATCCACAAGGGATGTCCTTAAATTATAGAAGGAGATTAGATTGATCAAGTAGGACCTACCTTTCATGAATCTATACTGGTTCATGGCACGGCAGACTGAAACACTTCCAACCTTGGTACAGCCCTCCTACCCTGTACAGCCATACTGAGACAATAGTGTAAGGGCTAAAGTATGTGGAAATGTGAGCTAAAGTTTTGCTTCTCACTTGTGCTGAGGACTGGTTCCATCTGACACATTAGGACACAGGCACTAGCTCCTTGAGCTGCAGAAAATTCAAAGGCATCTGGATGTGCTGTTAGTCGCCTTCGTCCCTTATGTACAGCTGCTCTCAGAAGCTGAGGTGCCATACTCACTCTGTTTAGGCGATACTTTTATCTTTTTTGTTTCTTCTGAATAGATATTACTTTAGCAGTCCAAAAGGCCACTATTTTTATGAGTAGAAAAAAGTGATCTATTTGAGTATTATGGGCTCCTATCTGAACACAAAATATTTGGCAAATTTGAAAAAGAGAACATGTGGCCTGAATAATCAACCAGAGGAATTCGCAAAGGTTTGGCTTGGCTTCCCTAAGTTCTTCTCTGATTTGTCTGTTCTTATAACTGCCACCTGTTCTTTTGTTTTCCTCTAAATTTGCAGGTTTTTAAAGCTAGAAAGGATATGATGATAATTTAGTTTGACTTTTTGGATAAAATAGAAACTATAATTTCATCCATTGTTTTGTACCCTTTAGAAAGACATCAAGGGTAGAATTCTAGGCAATGCCTATTACCTCCTTACATAAAAACTTACTGACAGCTATTTTTATTGCTGAGAACATTACACCATTTTTGCTTTCATAATATGAATTTTGACCATTCTTTGAATGAAGGTTGAAAGAGCAAGCTGAAAAAGCCTTTTGGCTTTTTACTTACTGGCTCTGGCCAAGTTTCTTCTTTCACATTGTCTTTGACAAACTAAAGAAGCACAGCTGTACAGTTCTCTTCCAGTAAGACAAGTTCTACATCTTTACCCATTCCTCTGGCTCTTTATTGAACTCCTTGCAATTTGACAACATTCAGTGTTCCAGTAATAGCTACACCAAGTCTACATCACCTTACTTTTGAGAATATTCACATATACAGGTAGGCAAAGAAACTATCTTCACATGTGACTGCAATCTTATGCCAGAGTAAGAAATGTCATTCAGTTTCAGCTTCAAATTGAATAATGTCAAAGAATTCTGAAGTTTTGTATTTATAGCACTCAAGGTTTTTTTTTTAATTACAGTTTATCTTCCAAAATACCTGCAATTAAAAAAAAAAAAAAAAAAAAAAGGAGTTGAATTAATGATGACGGCTGAAGAAAATTGTTGAGTAAAATCTGCTTCCCGCAAGAATGGAGCAGTTTTCAAGGATAGCAACTCTGCAAAGGCAGCATGGACCTCTCAGAGCTTTCATGGACTTACTGCTAAGGTAAAACCATACAGGACATGGCAGTTCATTTTCCTTTCAAATCCAGTACATGAGAGAGAGGAGGTCAAAAGACAAAACCATGTTTCCATTAAGTCATTTGCTGTGAAACTGCTACAGAGCAGGGATTTTAAGCACTTCTAATGTAATCTTTTAATCTACACACTTAGTCAAACTTCTTCATCTTCAAAATGAATCCTGCTGGTGGAGTGTGTGAAATATACAGCAACATGGAGTTGCAATCTAATTGGAAAATTCTACCTATCATACGGAGAACATGTTGCATGCCTTGATTTACACTAGTACAGACCTACTGGCTTTTACTCTGTGTAAATGTAATGATGTACACTGTGCATTATGTTCATTGTATTTTATTCCATATGTGCTACTAGTGAAAAATGTATGCTATCAAACTTAAACCTCTAATAGCAAACCTCTCAAGGCTAAACTATTCTCCAACTCATCCATGCAACGTGTATCCAGGCACAGGTCTGAAAGAACACTGTAACTCACGTTGTTTAATGACTGACTTGTCCTAATACTTTCCCAGAGGGCTAGTATGGAGGGCTGGAACCTCCTTCTCTCTAGTCAGAGAGAAGGTACAGAGTACAGAGAGAAGTCTGCTGAGCGAAAGATTGAGGAGTCTTCTCTGCTTGATGTCCTCCATAGAAACTGCAGGTGAATTGCAACATCCTTCACAAATCCAGCATGCACTGAGTTTCAACTATATATAGCAAATTAGAACACTCTGCATACAAAATATATTTATTTCTCCATCCAAAACCAGCTAGGCGTTCCCCAGCCACTAGAGAATGATCCATCAAAAAATACATAACTCTGTTTCTTATCATAGGTGGCAGTTTCTTTATGGAGTATCCATCCAAAGAATTCTTCCTTTTCTCATGAATAGGGAAGAATGAATGATGTGGCTAGTGATTAGTTTGCCTCAGTTGTAGATTTCTGCACCTTTGTTTTTACCACTGATCTAATCTTTTTAAGAGGGGACTCCTGCAGAATTCAGCCCCAAACTCAAGTGTCTTCACACCATGAGCTTATTTTCTTATTCTGGACTTTTTTTTCTTCTCATGTATTCTTTTTAATGGACTTTTATTCCCTAGGATGCTCTAAGCATCTTATGGATATTTTTGTTATTAAGATTAAAAATCAGAAATATCTCAGATTTTATAAGCCAACTTCAAAATTACTGTGCTTTGCCACGAACTTCAATGTTAATATTTTTGTTTGTGTGACTTCGTATATACTAGTGTTTGTCTTCTTTTACAAGCATATATATTCTTTCAGTCTGGTAAGAACATAGACCGAGGCTACATGATTTTCTTTTCAAATGTTGAACGTGTGTTGCTCTATCTTTTTTTGTAGTGCAAAAATAAATTCTTCCTATCATGCTCAGAAGCAAATGTGTTCTATGTTTGCTTCTTATTTTAAGAGTTTTAATAAAAATGTAATTAAAAATGTTTCTTAAGCTGTAACATTTTTAACACTTTCTATTTCTATAGCATATACTATATCATGAATAATGTGATTACACCAGATGTAATATAGGGCTTCTCCATATGAATATGAATTATGTCCATGCAATGGTTTTCTATATCTATCTTTTATTATGTGACACAATTTGCTTTATTTTCCTCAGGGCACAGCTTGAGCTCAGTTACCACCTCTGATTTTTGTGTGGATAATAAAATATTTATAGTCTTCAAAATTAGGTGCTGAGACCATGATTAGAGTGGTATGAATGAGCTACTGAATAGATAAGGGCATGACATTATGCACATGCATTACCACATACTGAACTTATATGCACAAAATCCCAATTTGTGTGTGTATGTACATGTCTGTGATTTCAATTCAGCAATTATTTTCTTCTTACCTGTGGCATTACTCCTGAACTTTTACCTGTCCTATGCATTCACCTGTTGGGAAGAGCTTTTGTCTGACATCCTCCATTGCAGCTCTGCTGCTCAGGATGCAGCTGGGGTCATCTTCAGAAAGACTGTGATTTTTCTAAGTGTTTATTCAAATTACAGTGTGATTGCCTCGATTCAGTTGACCTCCCTGTGTAAATAATAGCATTCCTTGCAATTTTCTGTTAGGTGAATTATACCTTAAAAGCCAGTGTTCTGTGTTCAAAACACATTTGGACAATGTCCTTATTAATATCCTTTAACTTTTGGTTAGCTCTGAAGTGGCCATGCCATTGGACCAGATGATCTTTTTAGGTGAATCCTAATTGAACTACTTCTATTCTATTCTATTCTATTCTATTCTATTCTATTCTATTCTATTCTATTCTATTCTATTCTATTCTATTCTATTCTATTCTATTCTACTGTTACCAACACAGACACTGATGAATTTATCACTCCAGAAATGCTTATGATCAGATTTCTTTACTACACTCTGCTCTCCCCTCTCCATATCCCACATTGCACACTTGATTTTACTGGTGGCCTTTAACTGTAGGCTGTTTCTTTGTCATTGTATCTACTGATGAATGTCTGAGAGACAATTCATAACAAAAATGCCATGTTAAGGTAAAGGATCATTGAAAACCATTTGCCTCTATTAAATAAATTTTAGGATGTGATGCTACTTTTCATGCCTGATTCCTTCTAGTAATACTATTCGATCCTTGGCTGCTTGCCTTGCTCAGTTCAGATCTGTCCATTTTGGAGGGCCTATAAAGGCAGACATTGCAGACCCAATCATAATAGGAAACTTTAAGCTTCCTCAGTCCCCAGAAATGTTAGGTGTACCATGAATTAACTCTACCCTTCAATAAAGTACTTCTACCCTTTATATTTTGATTGAACACAATAAGCAAGTTAATCTGCCTGTATAAAGCCCCAAAGAATGTATCCAGATTCAAGGATAATTTATGAATCTATTTGTTATTCTTTGAATAGAAAGTCAGTTTCTTAATATTTTGTTCTTAAAAATTATTTTTGCTCTTTGTCAAAAAATTATTGTATGACAAATTGTGTATTAACAATGATAAAGTAATTACAGAGGATCCACACTGTAAGTCTTCAAAAATAATTGGCAATTTGGCCAAAAAAATTGATGGCGTGTTACAGACTCAAAAGAACTGGATATCTGTAGGCTCCTTTAAAACTGAAGGGGTTATATATGGAAATACCAGACCTATTGCTGCACACAACTCCTCTGTTAGTATTCTCCTTTTTGTAGTGTTTGAGAGCATTGTTTCATCCCTCTCCAGGGGCAATGCTGACATTGCTGTGGCATATACATGTCATACAATGAACTGGCTGTTAGCAACATGATGATCTGAAGCCAGCTTCCTTTTCCCAACCAAGTTTAGATGTTTTGCAATGGTGAAGCAACATTAATCACACAGTGTGTTTAACCATTGAATATCTAATTTAATATTAGTTAAACTTGATCAACAATTCAAGAGTTTAGGGTCACATTATTAACAGAAAACATCAATCCTTTGGATAATTCAATTAAAAACATCAATAAAAATCTAATTTCAAAAGTCACTAGTATCCCAATATACCATATCCGACAGACAGAAACTGCTCAGCCACCATTGAATCATTGCCTGTTTTAATAAGTATTCAGAAATTATACTGAGACTTCAAAAGAAATTGTAAGGAATTGTTAGCAGGTTTATTAATGTTTTATGTTTTATTAAAAGTTTGGGTGTACATTTCACAATGAGCAACATCAAAAATCAGACTTTCTGCCTGTAATTTTGCTTCCTCCTGTCTTTCTGCCTTTGGGATTCGCTCTTTTCCTTTCATCAGCTGCCATTTTCAGCAGCATGCAGTAATTTCATGGCTCATTGCAAGCGCTGAAAACCTTTGAAACCGCAAATGCTAACCTACCTGGCCTGCAGCCATTTAGGAAGAGATTAATTTAGCAAACAGAAGCAAAACACTTTCTACTTCTAGCCTGTGCATAATTTCACTTCTATCTATATTTATTTTACAGTGAGCAGCGTAATGACAATTTCAGTAATTGCAACTCTGTAAAAATTTGCCTACCTAGCTTATCTCACTATCACAAGACTGTGAGTCAGTCAGATTAGAAAAAGTACAGCATGTGAAACTGCATTGGTTGCCTTCCAAAAAAATATGTGTTTTATATAAAACTTAAGTGATGCTTTGCACTTGTTTGTATACTTATCTATAGGACAATGGATTCTCCATGATGTTTGCTTGGGATGTGTGTGCCTTTTTAACGCCCCATGATTTATGGGTGCTTTTCCCATACAAAAAGATCAGCAGCACTAGTAGGCTGCAAGTGCCAGCCCATTTCTGCAGACTTAGTTACAAATGGCTGTTATGGTGCTGTCAAGCGATTTGAACAGAACTGAAAGTCCATCTGGGGCAAATCTAAGCTATCATGCTTGGAATGAATTCAAATTCAAAATTAGCCTACAAACTGTTAGCTGGAAAAAAAAAATTCAGAATGTTTTATTGTTTCTAATTTAACTCAAAGATCAAATTCTGTAAGTAAACACACAAACTTTTCTTCTAATCCATGTTTTATTCCATCTGACCAGCATATTCAGATCTACATATTTACTGCCAAGCTAGTAAACATTTATTTAACCAGTGAAATAGAAATGGCTTGATTTCTGTGCTCCCCTCTGATTCCTCTCAGTGCTGAGTGTCCCAGTTTTTACCAGTCCTTAATCACTGGGGTTTCTATGTCTATACTCCAATAAGTATAAAGGTTACAATATTGTTCCCAAGGCTTTTATGCCATGTGCTGAAAAAAAAAAAGAGATCAAAAAAGAGTTACTGAAGCAGGATTTTCAGATACATGGGAAGAAAATGATTTCTTGCAATTCCCAAGTCTGCCATGATAGCTAGCAAGATAGCATCCTGTAGGAGGAATCCCTAAGGTATCTCACAGTTCCTGAGTGCTATATTGGCATCCTGGCACTGGTAACAAGGCAATCTGGTGCCACTTTCCGGCAGCCATTTCTCCAGGCTTGTGCTGATTGGAAGGAATTTTAGCGACCTTGAGTGACCTTGTGGATGGCAGTCACCAAGTAATGGTTTCCTCTGCAGGATTATGCAGTGGCACTTCTCTCCATGAGGAGATGCAAGGGGGTTGCTGCCAGTGCCATGGAGAGAGATGGAGTCAGAGCAGGGATCCTCATTGCTGAAAATGGAATGGTTTAAAGTGTTCAGCTTTCCAGCTCTTTACATGGGAGTAGTGAAAGAGCGATTGAATTACATTGTTTGCTTGCTTTACTGCGATTCAGATACTTTTTTTATCAGCAAAAGGGAAGTGTACAGCATTAAACTTGTTTATGCAGTGTTTTTATAATAGCTAATTCATTTAAGCATACAGATACACAGACGGCAGCAGGATGACTGGCCAACCCACACAGATGTACACCTCCAATCTGGCATCCCAAAACATTCATAAAATATGTCAACACAGCCTGGATTCCTTCCATAGTTTATGTTAAACTATTGGTGTTCATACCATACAAGCAAAATATTTCTTGTTGTTAAAATTTGTGTCCCTGGTAAATAAATATAAAAACTAAACACATTCCCTCTAAATGCACAAGCCGTGTGCAGCAACGTTGAAGCAATATGTACTGTTTGTACTTCTAGTAACACTGGAGAAATTAACATTTGTAGAGCTGTTTATCATGCAGGCAAGTGATAATATGGAGGCTCCTGGGGTTTATTAGTATTCTGCTTTTAGCTGTGTGGCCCTGGTACGGCACCCTCTCTTTTTGCTGGATTCCCAATGCTAAATGAAGGCACAAAGAGAAGAATTCAGTGAGGCACATGGAAGTGTGCAGTTGTCCCAGGGTCTTCTGTCCCATCTTGCAGCCTGGCACTGCCCCTGCTCACCCCACAGCCCAGTTATGGCACAGGCAGTTGGCAGAAACTGGATTTGTTTGGCATGGAGTGACCTCAAGCAGTGGGAAGTAACAGTTCTGCTGAATATGAGAACATGCAGATGCTCTAGCACAGGATGAAGGCCGAGAATGAATCAGTCCTTGTCCAAGGTGGAGGAATAAAGCTACGTCTTATTTCTAGACCAGAATTCAGGCAGAACCCAGAATGTGAAGGGTATTCATAGACAGAGTCTTCATGATCCACTGAGAATGAGACCAACACAATGCTCTTCGAGTGTTGGCTCCCCCTGCCAGGCAGAGTCATCCCCTCCCCTCAGCAGAGCTATTCTTGCAGAAGGCCAGGATGTTGCTGGCAGCCACAATACACAGCTTCTGTCTGAGTAGGTCAGAAAACATCTCCCTTTCTGTCAAGGAGCAACAAGAAACACTGTTGTGAAGCAATAATTGGTAGTTCTTGTGGGGGCATTTGATTCTTTGAGGTTTGCCCAAAACTGTTCTTGCTCAGAACAGACCTTTTCCAAACCTAATGACCTGAACATTCATAAGTTTGACTGCTTATAATATTTCAGTTCCATGCACCCCTGATATTTGTATATTGTTATCCAATGATTGAAAAGCTATTTTTAAATTTTATTTGTTCAGTGATGTCTCCAACGAATTATGCTGCTAATATCTAGCCATGCAAACTGAAATAAACTAGCGTAGTACTGCGAAATACTATAGAATAGTACAGTACAGTAAAATAGATATTCTGCCATTATGTTTAATGAATAATATTCTCCATTAACACACATTTCTACATTTCAGTAACTCCAGAGCTATAACATAGACCACTCAAGAAAATACATGGTAAACAAGATAAAATTTTACTCTGGCTGTGCAATATGAAATTGCTTAGTAAAATTAGTGAGCAATGTATGCAGAGGCACCGTAGGATTTAGCAGATATTCAGGTGTACCCTCACCTTTCCTTGATTAACAAAAATGTCCATCGAGATAAAGGGCTAGTGTGGAGAGAAGAAAGCAATACTTGATCATTAATACACAAATGCAAAACTGCACTGCTGTTAGACATGCAGAAGTCAGTAAAACCACATGCTGTTTGGAGAGGATTGAATTATCTTCAAGCACTACCATCTAATTAAATATGTATATATTTCTAGGGCCTGAGCTCTGGAAAGCATTCTGATTCAAGAGAGCGCTTAAGCATATGCTTAACTGTAGAATGGGGGCTTGGAGGAGGTATTAGTATGTGTAGTCAAAAAGTACACTTAGCAGATGAGAAAAAGAACTCGTTTCACAATCAAGACCGATGGCAGTTTGCTATAGGTTAATCAATTGTCTGGTTTCATTACTTCATTTTAAGTTTTTTGTTTTTTGTTTTTTTTCTGTTAGATGGTGCAGAACACTGTTATAAGCAAGTAAATTGTTCTTTTTGATTAACAGATGGCTCGTGACTAGGCAAAAAAATTACTATTTTTTAAATTAAAGTAACGCTGTTCCTTGTTGAATCTTTCTGTGTTGCAATTCAGCCAAGAGAAAATTTATTAAAATGAAATTGTAAACTTAGGAAAAACAGGATTTATAATGGAAACACTGATACAACCATAAGTATAACCATGCGAACCATGCTGCTATTATTTACTATGGCAACATTATAAAGGACTACACTGTTTGGGCCATTATCCTTACAGTTTTCTTTTCAGTACAAATCATTATATTTATTATCTGCCTTCTTGTATAGAGGGTCATGGAAAAGGCCAATCAAAAGCAGAAGAAGCCTGCTTTTCAAAAGGAAATTGGACCTATTTCTAATTCTTTTTCTTTATCAAATACAAGGAGTGCAGACTTTTTTGTGAAAAATTGTTTCATGGAAGATAAAAGTGCAGATTATTGGTGAGAAAATGACACACTTTCCCCTACATCTTGAAGATTCTTGGAAGATATTGCCAGTTTTCCTAATATATTTTTACCTTACTCACAATGCATTTCCTTGCAGACTTCAAGCAGCAGATGCTGGGCTCTCAGTATTTATTAGGGGACGCATGGCTTAATTCAGCTACTGGTAACTCAGATAGACATCTCAGCAATACAGTACCTTAGAATGAATATTGCACAGAGTATCAGGCAAAATTAATGTTTTCAGAAATTCCTATTTCTGATTTGCAGATGAAAAAAAAGAATTTGTTCCTCTCTTTCATCTTTTCTTTCTTTCTTTCTATATCTGGAAAAAGACTAATCTCAGCACCATTTTTCTTGCCACTGTATTTCCGTATATTATTGGACTTACTGAGTGTAGCTGGCCACAGTGCATGGTCTTAAAACCCTGGCTTGCACACTTGTCTTTGTTACTGTGACTAATGAATATATGCAATTTTTAAAAATTCTTTCTAGATGTGAAAGGAATGTGGTAACAGTTGCCTCTCTCCCTATAGGCTGGACAATTTGTGGTATGTGTTCATGTAAAACACAAAAAATGGTCTTAAAATGAAACATTGAAAGTGTTCCATGGCTGTTGACTCAACACTAACCTCAGATGAAGAGTCAATATATATGGTATCTCAGCCTTTTTCTTTCATTTCTTTCTTTTTTTTTTTTTTTCCCTGAAAAAGCCCATCTACTTAAGCATGAGTGTAATGTACCAAACCATGATTATTCCATATTTTAAACAACTTTTTTAGTGTGTTCTGTTTTTCTGTGGTAAGATACCATGCATTAGAAGTGTGGCATAGAGCTACACTGAGTCAATATTAATATCGATGGTTTAATGCTATTATCAGCATGACAACTATGCTTAATTCAGTAAACATTCCTGACATTGTAAACACAGCCAGTACTGCTGCTAATACAAAGTAGACAAATTGATTGACAAACACGTTTAGAGATACAGGTCTCTGAGAGACTATGGATCAGTTGTTTACTGATAACTGGCAAAATGCTCTGACTCGATTGCTAGCAGTTAAGCTAAAGAAGAAAAAGCCACTTTATAACTGCTGCTTGATGAAACAACATTCCTGTGTTTTTACAGGTTTTTTTTTTTTTTTTTTTTTTTTTTTTTTTGCCAGACGATGCTGCCAATTAAAAAGTATCAGCTCTATACAAAAACACTGTGTCACAATTTGAAAATGATAATGCTGCAATACACAGTAGTGTCTCCAAAGTTGTGACACTCAAAGCTTTTCATGGTGTTTGATGACCGCCTATGACAATTAAAAATTGCTTTATTTATTAGGCAAGTAGACTTTGAACATAAGAGTTAACCCAAATGGATTTTATTTTAGACCACTTATCGTTATCTTGTAGTATGTCAATATTACGTGCTTCAAAAGAATGGATAGGAAATGTTTATCAGTAGACAATGAAGGCAAATAGATTGTTTATGACAGTATAGGGAATACATTTCTTGGCAAGATTTTGAAGTGCAGTCAGGAGGGTCATTCTTGTGGCTGCTTTTGTTGACATTCATCATAACTGAACATCTAGATTGTAAAATATGTGGTGTTTTTGCACCAAGTGATTCTCTAGGTACAGCATATTGTGTTTGTATTGGACTTTGACGGCACAGTCACAAAAGACAGGGATGTTCAAATACTGCATATATCACTGGTGCTTCTATTTTAAATGTTTCTTTGATTGCTCATTGCAATTTACAAGTCACTACCAAGCTTTAAAATGTTTCTTTCTCTATGAAATTTTACTGAATATACTGTTCAGCATTCAATTTGAGTGCATCTTTTTCTGCAATTTTCCCTTGTTTCTGATTCTAAAGCCTAGAATTGCATTTTGAAAACAAATAAAAATTGCAAAATTTTTTAAAATGTAAAATACCATACACCATAAACTAATAGCCATATTTCAGTTTGAGTTTATTTGCATACACTTCAACAGCTTTGGTAAACTATTGCCTTAATTTGTTCATTTTAGCACATCGGAAATCTGATGTCAGACAAGGTAAAATCATGTCGTGGATATGATAAGGGAATATTTCTGTTCTGAGGATTGTAGGAATACAGCTAGTTTCACAAAAATATTCAATGTCGGATCACCCTTTTTGCATGTTAATGCCCCGTTAGTAGGATAGGGAATTCCGGTTTTAACAAGGTCTATAAAGTTGCTGAACAATAGGCAGTGAAAGGAAGCCTGGAGAAGCAAAAGCCTCATCACCACCCAGACCCTTTATGCTGCTATTTCAACAATGCGCTGGAGTCTTTACAACTAGTCACCAAAAAGAATGGTCTCAATGTGTGTAATCATTGCAGATAGCACAGCACATTTTATTTATTACTGAAGTTATTAATGGTATTGTATTTTTAAGATGCAGGAATGACATTTCCTTTATTTACTACAACTTACATGGCTGTTCCTCTCTACCCGGAGCTTGCCCCACGTACCCTGTTTGCGATATCCATCTTTTTTCATGTTAAGCAGTCACTCCTGCTCCTGCCTCAGAACAGACTGGCTTTGTTCAGCAGCTTGCCTGCAAGGAGCAGTGGAGGCACAGCCCTGCGCAGCTCCCAACATGCTTTGTCCTTCTGCACAGCAAACATGCGAGGTGTGCAACCATGTGCAGCATTTGGTCTGCCTGGAGCACAACATTTTATTGATCCTTGCAGAGGTTAGAGAGTGGGTGTGCAAGGAATGACTGTTCTGATTTGGCATCATCTCATACCTACTTTACACCCAGCAATGTGACTTCACAGCTGGTTCAGAGCACAACAAATTCGGGCATTATCAGCACAGATACATTTTTACAGAACAAAGTATTGTCAGCATGCCACATTCTCTGTGTTTGATTAATGTGCACTTTCAACAGGAATCAGGATGGACCCTCCAAAGAGCTCAGTACATGTAATTGAGGCCAAATTTTAGGAAGTGCTGATTGGTGAGGTGAATTTGGAAATGTGGCATTTCACACAGAGATCAGTGCTTTGCTATGTTAACACCATGCATGGAGTCAGAGATGGTTTGTGTAGATCTGCTGTCTGAAGGTGCAGCCCTAAAGTGTGAGGGGACATAGTGGCTGCTCCTGGATGTGCTTTAATAATGAGAATGAATGATTTAAATATCACATCAGCCAGGTGAAGTAGATAGTCAGTAATCCTTAAGGACCAGAAAACTTGAAGAAAGAACCCAATCACAATATAAGAAGGGTAAATATCTTGGACTCCTGATTAGCAGTCCAAATTGCAGAAGGGAAACATGAGATGATCCATTCAAATACAGAGATGACGTTAATGGAGTCCAAGAAAGTGTTATTCACAGGATAAGGAGCCAGAAGGAAGCTGGAGGTTCATGATAGGACAGGGAAACTATGCCAACGGAACAGATATGTAAGGGGAACCACAAGTTACAAAACTGAAGGTTTATTTAACACGCACTTCTCTTTTTGGCGTTGTGGTCTAGCCACAGCACCATGTTCCTTTTCTCCAGGTTTTTGAGTATTTGCATTTTAACCACATTTAATTAAAGGAGAAAATAGGAAATGTAGAAAATATAAATGTAAGTGCAATTTTTAAGTGAAAATTGAAAGAGCTGCAATCCAATCATAATATTTATTATAAGAATTGAGGATAAATTTAATATAATGAGTTCAAAGTAGACTCCAAGACCATCTGGATTTCCTAACTATAATATAATATTTAGATACAGTGCAGGGGAAAAACCACATCTTTGAATGAGTTCAGTGTAAATAAACCCTCACTTCAATTTTGCTAAACCAAAGAAGAAAGCGGCTTTGTTCTACTACATTTCCAAGGGTATTAAAGATGCTTGCAGTCGCATGTATATGAAAAACCCCACCCTCTTCACTGTTCTCAACATTGAAAGCCATTATATTCACTGAAAAGAACCTGGCACTAAAGCATCTGAAGATTAAAAGTATTTTGAGATGTTTAAATCATCAACCTTTACTGATATGCACTTCAAGAGAAATCACCTCACATTTAGATCAGATGCCTACCAGCCAATCTGAAAGAAAGCTATTAAACTTGTTCCCACTCTCCTTTGTAATTTTGCCAGAGTCTCGCATGGTATGGTGCATCATGTTGGCATACAGCATGATGCTACATAAACAAGAGGACTGCATTGTACATCGTCTGAAATATGTGAAAATTCATTTGGATCTGCCACCAGCTATCAATTTTGACAAGGAATGTATCTGCTCCTGCTTAATTAGAGAAGATGAAAGCAGGGCAAACGGGTCAGCTTCCCAGTGCTAGCAAACTGGTGGAAGCTCTGCTCCGTGGCTGTCAGCTGCTGCTGGCAGGACAGGTCAAACTACAAGTTTCTCCCAGAAATTTGTTAGGACATTCCACTTCACGCATATACTAGTAGTCATGGGCTGCAGATGCCAAGTCGCTTTTAAACAATTACTGTGCTTTTACTTTTCAAGTCAGCCAGAGGAATACACTCATTTTTCCCCTTTTCCAGACTCTCTGATAGGTTTTGTCCAACTTTGGTGCAGTGAATCTCCTGATTCACAGCGATGCTACAAACAGCAAACCTCTGGGGAAAGGTCAGAGAAAGCACTTGAGTGTTTGATTTTGTATATTTGTGTAGGTAAACAAATACCTCTTTATACGCACACGCTATTAAACAGACCCAAGTTGTAATACTTTTCATACAGAAATACTTTGTAACTATAATTAAAAAAATGCCATTTCTGTCTCCTTGATTCACTTCATTTAACTTATGCTAAACCTGCCCTTTGAGGTTTTCACATTTTTCATAATTTTACAAAACCGTAAGGAAAACAGATTTTTAAAAATATATATTTTTCTTACTTCCTTAATTTCCTACTGTCTCTATTACAATTGCATTTTATGTAGTAATTATATTTCTACCAGTTCACCCAGATAGTTTGTGGCAAATTTTTTTACTGGTCTAAAGGTGACTTTCATATTCATGTTGACTTTACCCTGCACCCATTCAAAGGATCATTCAGTGAAATAAAATTGCTTTGCAATTATTTCTACTTAGAGAAATATGACAGCTAGAATTTTTATGTTAATTAATCTTTGTTGTTTTATTTTTTTATTATTATTGTGTAGCTGCCTATCATAAATTTCTTTGCAATCTCCTTTTAATGCATTCTATAAATTATTGTGGTTTCTCTCAGTCCCATCATGCCTTGCAAATAGCGAACTTTGCCTGGATTTCTGCTGTTTGCTCTAATACCAGCCCATGTGTAATTCGGTGAGAATGGTTTGCATTTCTGACACAAATGTGATTAGGAAGGATACTCATCAGGAATGAGCCCTTGGTCAGACTCTGGTCTTGCTATCAATGTGCGCAACAAAATTAAAATATGTCTTAAAAAAAAGAGAAAAACTAACACAAACTCCAGTGCATACTGAGCTGAAGGGAACAAACAAGGCATTATGTTTCTTCTTGTTTTGCTGGCTCAGTGAAATTAGGAAGCCACTGTTTCCTCACCTGCATACCCAGTTAAGAGCCATCTGTTTCCTGTTTAAATGTAGTATCTTACACGAGTTTTCCAAAACCCCTCTTGCATTAATCAACACAATCCCAGTAAACAGTGGCACCAAATCTTGCTTATCTTTCTTATTTGAAGCAAGCATTTCGAGTGCTGCAGCTTGAACACAGTCTAGCTTTACTTCACATCTTTGTTTTCACTAATGTTTAGCTTTATTCTGGGCATTTAAAAAATCTCTCCTTTGCTTCTAGGCTCATTTTGCAAGCTTTCTTCCACAGCCTGAAGTCTTTTACGTTTCTGTGGATTAAATGAACAATATGTTGATTTTGCCACTAATGCTTTTAATCTGGGTCTGGTGTCATGTGTTGTACTTTAACATTCACTGGAATGTTAAAGATAATAAGGTCAAATGTATCCTTGATGTTATACTTTGCCTTTGATGAAGGTAACAAATAATGGCTGCGGCCTGGTCTCCTTATTATCATGGTTTAGATTTACAGGAAATCATTGGTGGATGGATATTTCTGGTAGGGAGAATCAATGAGCCAAATTGGCTACTTGGATTGTGGTAAGATTTACACAGAGAAATAATACCTTTTATTATATCAAATAATTGCAGTATTATGTGGCCACCACAATGAATGCAGACACTATAAATAATAAGTGTCATCTTCAGTAGATATTATCTGATAAGGTACATTATCATTGATATCACAATAATTCTTAATTTACTTTTAAATAAGAAGTCTAGATTAACGAGAACATGTAAAAGGTATGGAACAAAAGTAGCTTATAAAAATGAGTGAGTGAACAATTTAATTTCATATACACACGCAGAGAAAGGCTTTAGAAGAACTTTGGCAATGTCTTCAGAATTAGCTACATAGAATCTAGAAAAGATGCTTGGGCAACCATGATTTGGCTCATTTTTTGCACCCACTCCTGTGCAGGCCCTAACTAATGGCTAGTTTCTCATTTCGTACATGGCCCTAACTCATTTGTGGTTCCTGATGGACAACTGCCACCGAACAAGATGCTGTTCAGTATTTCGCTCCCTCCTTGCTGCTCATCTTGTTTTGTGAGATGATATTTACGGCTTGCTTTCTATCCCTGCCCTGAAGGCAGAGACAGCTATTTTTGGGCTCATCTCTGGTGCTTATTTCTCTCAGAACAGAATAGAGAGAGCCATGCAGCTCCTGCCATGGCATTAATGTGGTGGTCTATCACCTGCAAGTGCATGCCATGTAGTGCCTTCCATCAATTTGCCCTGGCACCAGTGCACGAGTCCTCGCCATTTTAGTTGTCCATATGTGGGAATTCTCAGTAAGTGACATTAAAGTGGGTAATAATCTTGCTGACATTATCCTCAAGCTTAAGCGGAAAGAAATTCTGATGAAAATAAAAAGCTTGTTTTGATATTGGATTCCCAATCAGGTATACCTAGAATTTTATTTTATTTTTTTTAATCTTTGGAAGGACTCAGCTGCATCTCTGTGCACATGCAAAGCTCCTTCATTTGCATAAGTCATAAATGTTTACCATTTGCACAAATCAAACAACTCAGTCTAAAACGAAGTCCCAGAAAATGAATGAAATACAGTTATTGACCTCTTGTGGAAAGCCTGGCTTAAGCAGTGTCTGGCAACCTCAAATGAGAAGCAGTGTTTCCAGTCCCTCTTAAAATGTGCTGAAAAGCCTGTGTCAATGCAAAGCAAAAGCTATTAAATGAGCCACACAAGCTGAGCAACTCAAGTGCTTTACAGCTCCATCAGAAGCACAGAAGCGCATGGCTCAGAACAGGGAAGTTATTTCAGCTCATGTGTCAAGTAAGTAAGGATAATAAACAGAGCATAAAGGGTTAAAGCTTATACAGCTGTTTCATCCAGAGTGTATTGAACAGAGCTAATACTGATAGATGACTTAAGTGACTTACAGTTCTACATAATAGGACAGTTTTATAAGTTTATAGAAGCAACAAAGAATGTAGAGCAGGCTACATAACAGTGCGAAAAAAAACCAAAATGAATATTTGTGAGAGGAATAATGTTGAATATGGAGATAGTTTTATTGCAGAAGAAACACAGGTCTCAATTTACAAGGAGAACTTAAGGATCCTAATGCCTCTTCAGCGATTACATCCAACTTTTAGGTATTGCAGGTATCTAATGACATGGTGTCAGCTTGTTTAGTCTTGTAGGTACCTAGGCTTCACTGACACCTTGAGGAAGCAAGAACTGCTGAAATCCTGAGAGGCTGAACCACCCATGCTCACTCTTTGTGCCTTAACAGTCACAGCTCAGTGCTCCTCTGCCCGGATCTGCATCTATTATGCTTAGATAATGCAAAATGAGAGGAGGAGAGAGTGACTGTGCCCATGTTTTTACCTTAAAAAATAGCATGTTTTTTTTTTTGTTTGTTTGTTTTTAATTTACACAGTGAAAGGCCCAGCTTTAAAATTCCCCTTCATGTTGAGGCTATCAATCACTTGTTTCAAGACTTCCTTTGTCTATCGTGTGAACTTATATGACATAATGAAATATTTATTTGGGCCAATAATGGAAAAAGGCAAGAAAAATACTCCGTAATATGATTATTATTTTTTAAGCCACTTGAATTCGATGAATATAGACAAGTCCCTTTCCTTAATAGGTCAACTTTCTGCTTTCATTAATACAGTTCTTACTACCCACCTTTTCCTGTTCACTCTACAGGGAACCCCTGACAACTAACTGAATAAGGACTGGGAAGTCCATTAGATGGCATGACACTTAAGCATGACAAAGTTCAACATAGCAGCAAATAAATCTCTCTGTTCACTTCCTTTTTGTGATGACTTCCTTCCTTCTTTCCTGTAACTGGGCATATGTTATGTGCTAGAGGGGGCAGGGTGACTACCTGGTGCAAAGCCTTCCCTCCACCTGCTGATATATTTTATTCAACTTCTAAGCACTGAATCTGAATGCCATATTCCTGAATCCCTCTACTTGTCATGGTTGTAGTTTTCTGAAGGGAGACTGGTAAAGCTGCAATGTGTCATATTTTCTGACACAGTAAATGTACAGCCTCTTTGCTATGATGAGTCTATCTATTTCTGTGGGCCTCAACTTAAGACCAAAACCGACACCACCTATACAGGAAATTAAAATGGAAAACAGATCAGAAAGACACTATACGCAAGTTTGTCAGTACCTATTGAACCAATACGAGACCGGAGGTGACAGTTTCCTAGATTGCGGCATTACTGCTGATGAGACATGGTGTTGCTACCACGAGCTCAGTAAAAACAGCAGTCCACAGAGTGGTCACATGTGAATTCCTCATGGAAGAAAAATTTCAGGAGGCAGTCCTAAACAGGCAGAGTGATGTGTGCTGTCTTTTGGAATAGGGGCAACTATCTCCTACACTGTTTTTTGGACCTGGAGCAGATCTCCTCATGCAAGCAAAAGACGCTACCTCTTCTTTACAAACTCATTCTAAGAAATCAGGGAAAGGTTTCTTACGTGTACCAACAGAATGCTTGTTGCTGCTTCCACTTGCAGTATTTCCATTTAACTTGCATTAACAAATTCTGGATAAATAAAAAGGATGTGGGAAAACTGGTAAGTTCCAGTGCATGTACTCTCTGCTCTTACGTCCATGGTGTTTCTTCCAACTCTAGCTTCTACAAAAGCATGTGTAATACAGTAGTCTCCAGGTTTTCACTCTCATAATTTATAGTGGCCAAAGAACAGATAAATATATCCACCAGCCAAAAGTTAGTTGCTTTGTTCTTCTCTTTAGCATTTTTCTTTCA
Source organism: Lagopus leucura (assembly GCF_019238085.1). NCBI lineage: Eukaryota > Metazoa > Chordata > Aves > Galliformes > Phasianidae > Lagopus > Lagopus leucura. The sequence continues at coordinate 72,517,066 of NW_024962263.1, forward strand.
TCTCCGCTTTCTTTTTTGACCTCCTCTTTCTCATTTCCACTTCTTTGTCCTTCTTTCCAGTGTTATAATACCTCTCCTTCTACTAAACTTCAGTTCTACTTCCAGTCTTGGTGCAGTTTGCTTAGTTCTGTCATATTCTGTTTTTCTCTTTATAGTATTAACTTTCTTCCTTTTGCCGATCCATTGTTTCTTCTGGTCATCCAAACTCTGTTTCTTTTTCTCTGCAGATATTCCATATTCTCCTTTTGTCTGCTTACACCCTTCCTTCAGCTTTCCCTTCTTTCTCTTCAGATACTTTGTCTTATTACTATCTCAGAATATTTCCTTTCTGACTTCAGTGCTGAAAGTTTTACTCATTTTTTTCTACCTTTCCCACAAGGCTCTGTTCAGTCTCATTTATTTATTTTGGACATCTCTGTACCTAGATAATGCCAGAAGCCACAAATATCCATTCAGAAACTGGAGTAACTTCAGCTGACCACATACTGTTGACCAGGCAAACATGACATAAAAGCACATGTGAAGGGGACCACTGCACTGTGGAGCACAGAAGCTGGCAACACAGAACTTGGGACTCACAGAAATTCACCAGTTTTGAGGGTGTCAGGAACTCTTCAGATCTGTCTACTAACTTTGTATTATCTTTCTTTATGTCTTTCCATTCATTAACATTTTGGGTATGTCAAAGCATCTTGAAACACTATTCAGATTTGTTGTTAGAAACTTCTCTAAATTGTGTTATTCAGAGCATTGTTGGCTCTGTTAGGTTTGTTTCTAACATGGGGACAAAGTTAACTCCTCCCAGATCACAATTATCATCATAATCTTCTAGCACATGCCCATCATAACTGTGTTTTTTTTTTTTTGTTGTTCTTGGAGTCTTTCCGGCAGGTAAGTTTGGAAGATCACTGAAGACAGCCAAATTTTTCATTGTGGTGACACCAGACTTTTCTCTACTACGTTAATGGGAGCTTTGGGATTTTGATTACTATTACCTCCTTTTTAACTTTTAATCTATTATTTTAAAAATTGCAGGCTGGGTTTTTTCATTCTTCCAGTTTGGCTTTCAGAGCACAAAATGCAGGTCTGGCACTCCAGGGTGTATGTTTGCTACAGGATAATGTTTGTGGCAGAGAAGTATAGAAGGCAAAGAAATGGCTTTTGTGGGTGATTAAATGCTGAAGTGAAGCTGAGGTGTTTGATAACCACAGAAGCTATTTATTGTGTCTATACTCCAGTGCCATGAACATTATTCCTATTATACAACAAGACAAAGCAAGACTCAACAAACCATAACGGAAAAGGATGAAGGGGATTTTTGGTTGTCGCTTTTTGCCTGATGGAAGTTTGAAAGTTCTTTTTCATTTTCTACCTTTCCTAACATTTCCTTTGGGGTGGAGATTAAAAGAAAAGACAAAGATTGGCGTAATGGTGGTGACTAAATTCTTAATAAATGCTGGGAGTTATCATATCTTATCATCAAACAGCAATGCTCACAGTTTCACTAGGGCATATAGAAAGACCACACTAATAGTACTCATTAAATGCACTTTTTAGGTTGTGGCAAACATGCATAGGAAAAGAATTGAGTACCATCAGGTTTAGAGAAGCAACAAGATATACTATGAAGATAATGGTAATATACATCTCATACATGCTCTATTAATCCTCACAAGAGCAGCGTGAGTTCAGGAAATACTGCAAAACCAAGCTCACAAATATTACATAAATTCCAAGTGGCAATTCTCTTCTGGCAGCTTCCTGCTAGCTTCCTGCTATTTCTGTGGAATATTGTGGGTTTGGGGGATAGCCCTTAGGGGGATAACCCTCAGTGCTAGCCAGCGTGCTACATCCAGACCTATGCCTGTTACCAGAGGGATCTGAAAAATACAGTGTGATACAAAATATTTGGCATATGCAAAAGCATACCCTTTTCTCTCTGTCATTACTTCATAAGTGGCATTTCCTCTTTAAATCACTAGAGTTGTTACAAAGAGCAGAAACAAAATGATGTGGCCAAAATGGCCAGTAACCCAGTGGAAACCCCGAGAAGAGGAAATTGCTCACAAACAACCTCAGCACTGGTCTTTGTTTGTGAATGCTGCTCATTAAACAATTATGAGCAGAGAATACATTCGTGAAGTGCGAACTCTGTTTGCAAATGACTTGCTGCAGATAAACAAAGCCTGCTTTGTCAAATCAGGAAAAATAAATTAACCATATGTGGTCACAACAACACTGCAACACAGCTATTTTTACAGCACTTTACATGTGGGGAACTGAGTAACAGGCAAAAATTTCTCTGGCAAATGTGAGAATGTGTATCAACTCAAAGCAAAAAGCAGCAGCTGTTAATCGTGCTATAAGTCTGTAGTTGTGTTTGCACATCTCCTAACAGGGAATCCTACAGACTCAGTTGTAAATTTTATTACGTAAGGCAATTAATTTCAATGCTTAGTAGCACTTGCTCTCTGCTTATAGTCATTCCTTCAGTCTGGGTTATTTCTACAACTTTTTTGAAGTCATTAAGTTATTTTCTGAGCATATCATCAAGTACTTACTGCTTTGAAGGTGCTGGACTGTCATCGCAGCCTCACTGGCAGTGATGAAGGGTCCTGCACCTGCCAGCTGCCAACCAGCAGCCGAGCGCGATCCTGCTGCCCCTTGAGTCCTCCACACCTCGGCGGTGCTCAGGCAGGCTCCATAGCCCCCCATCTCCTCCTGCTCACAGCAACTAATATTCCTTCACCACCAGTATGTGAGTGGTCGCAGTAGATTTTACTGTTTTACACATCATCATATGTGGCTTAACAGATCACTGCCCTTTCCTGTGAGAGTCCAGCACCCTACTGAGCACATCTTCTCATTTGGATGATTGATTGCTCTAAGTACCCTTGAAATGCATACCAGTTTTGTTTGAAAAGAAGGTATTTTCACATTATTATTTGCATTCATGTTTTATATTATTTAATGCATTTAGACGTTTTTATAAATTCATTTTAAAATGACAACTGCTGTTGAGTTGTTTATGAAAAACATAAGTGGACAAATGGAATTTTATTTAAATGCTTAATGCACAGCCATACACAACAACGGCATGGACTTGGTGATTCTTGCATTGTTTTTCAGGTACAAATTTCCATATGAATTATAGGATAATATTTCTGCTCTTGAGTGGAATGTGAATACTGCTTTCTTTGTGTCATTCAGTACTAATGTGCATATTTAAATGACAAATAAAGTCCTGCTTATTCTAAATTATCTTGAATGACTGTATGGTGGGAAAAAGGATGGTTACATTCAAATGTATCATTTAGAAAAGAGTTTCCATTCTCGTAAGATGTGACCTAATTTCAAAAAAATTGAGACTGGGAGTTGTGCTCTCCTTGTTTTACACAGCAGATGTTAATGCCATTATCTACTTAATTTGAAAGCTGCACTGATTTCCACTCTGTTTCTTCCTTTGAGTGTCACTGCTACATGAAAAATACTATCAAGTGTAGCGAAGGTCATTAAAGTTACACCCAAGATGCTGGCCTGACCTAATGAATAATGATTTCTTACTAAAGAAAAATACAAACTAAACCAAAACAGCAACACAGATGAATGTGTATGGCTGTAATAAGACTTTTGGGTAAGGCCCTGTAGAACATAGGAATATCAGAAATGGGAATAATATCTGGAAAAAAGCCATAAGAGTACACTGATGCTCTCTTAGTGGGGCTCAATATTTTCTCTTGGCATGCACAATTTAAGTCAAATTGAGTTGAAATAAAATATCAGTGGCTTACTCATTTACAATAGTTATTTCAAGATCAAGTGTGCTCAGTTTACAAGTTAGATCTGAAATAAATTTCACACAACCCAAAGTTTCATAGATTTAACTGTATTCTTCTCACCTGAATTATCAGCCAAAGATTTTGGAAAAAAGCCTAGTTAGCCATATGAAACAGAGGTGGGATACAGTGTGGCCGGTCTCACTGCTGCATCATCCAGTTAGAAGGCATGTTAAAATAATTTTATCACTAGTCATTTGTCTTGATAGAGTTATGAGAAGATAAAAGCTCTAAGCAGTTCACTCCACTGTCACTGCTCTGATTACTACGTGCTTTAAAAAATTATATGTGGTCTGTGATCCATCAGTATTGGCTTCTCTCAACTTCAAAAATCTGCATTAGTGCTGCTTTAATTCACAGTATTTTCAGTTCTGTAAAAATCCCCAAAATTCTAGTTTCTAAATCCTTCTGTAAATGCAGTGTATCACAGAATGTACTAATACTTCCTTTATATATATATATATATATAATATTTGATTTTGACTGTCTGCAAATGTATCTGCCCATTGCATGAGTCTTGAAGTCATACTTGTTTAGGCTGTGGTCTTGCCATGTATCAGAGCCATCTAGTATTGAACTTGATCAGCATTGAGATAAGAGAGCTGTAAGAAAAATATGGGTTGTTAACTGAATTGGTATTGATAATTCAGTAGGTGGCATTCTTTCCTCTAACTGCTACAAATTTACTGGATCAGAATGCTAATAGAGAGCTTTGCTTTCAGCTAAAAATTCTTAGGTATATGATTAAATATAAATGCCTACACCAATGCTGTTATAAACATTTCTAAGCTAGTACATAAAAATACCATAATTATACAAACCAGAAAAAAGTGGCTGATCATTAAGCATGTATGAATAGCTATTATAATTCTAATTTGGAGAACTTGATGTAAACGCCAACAACATGATCTCGCAGACATTAGTTATTGGATGAACATCCAACTGGGTGCTAAAGTCATACTCTAAATGTTAATATTTCAAGAGATAATTAAAAGGGGCTACGCAGCGAAGCTAGTTTTTACAAAAATTACAAAAGAAGTAAAGCACATCAGTTCAAAACTATCTGATATTATTTTTGGTATGTAAATAGAATTTACAGTGATGCAAGAGGTGAAAGTGAGAATTCCTCTGTTAATTGTATTTATTTCTAATTCACACAAATAATATTAATTTTTCCTATAGAAAGGTGTGTTAGGATTTGTTTACGCCGTAAAATGGAACTTAAATGCCAGCCAAATTCAAACAGAGGTGTAGCTGGCATTATGGTAGGAGATCTGTTGGTACTTTAATATACTTGGCTGATGTGATAAATAAGGGCAAAGAAGTCAATTCTTCTCTGAGCTCTGCACAAAAATACAACCCTTTTTTCTCATTTTCTTTTGCCATGACATAGATGATGGGATTGAGAGCACCCTCAGCAAGTTTGCAGATGACACCAAGCTGAGTGGTGAAGTTGATATAGAAGTAATGGGTTACTATCCAGAGGGATGCTGATAAACTCAAAAAGTGGGCTCTTGTGAACCTAACGAGGTGCAACAAAGCAAAGTGCAAGGTTTAGAACTGGGGTCAGGGTAATCCCAGATATGTATACAGATTGGAAGAGTAACTCTTTGAGAGTAGCCCTGAGGAGGACTTAGGTGTCCTAGTTGATAAAAACTATGTGTGGAAACCACCTGTGACATTCCAATATTTAAAGGGAGTTTATAAAAAGGAGGGATATCAAGTTTTTAGAAGGGTAGACAGTGATTGGATGAGGGGAAATGGTTTTAAACGATAGGGGGGGAAATTTGGGTTAGATATAAGTGGTGAGGTGCTGTCACAGGCTGTCCAGAGAGGCTGTGGATGCCCCATCCATGGAGATGTTAAAGGCCAGGTTAGATGGGGCCTCAGGCAATGTGATCTAGTTCTTGATCAAGTGGCTGGCAACTCTGCCTGTGGCAGAGGGGTTGGAATTTGATGATCCTTGAGGTCCCTTCCAATCCAAGCCATTCTATGATTCAGTGATTTCATGATATTAATTTTTCCTGTAATTATTATTAGTTTGGGGTACTTGTAAGTTATTTAATGTGGAAAATACTTTCCAAGAATATATCTCTCATTAAAAAATCCAACTACATGGAAGAAATTAATAGTTCCCTGAGTCATACGGAGTTGAGACTTCTTTTTTGAGAATCTCAAGCTTTTGAAAAGAATATAATGCATGCTTGAAAGGACCTTTCAGTAAATATCTATAAAAAATGAGTTTGAGAGAAGTTTCTCTAGAAACTACTTTTGTCAAATCAAAGACTAGAAATAGAACTTATACAGAAATTATATAAAATCAGGAAATTAGAAATTTAAGGATTAAATCTAGAATTTTGAAGAAAGTTAAAAAGTAACATATTCATTTTAAATTAAAAGTTTCATTGTTCCTAAAATTATTTTTTGTTCTAAAGCAGAATTGAATTTCACATTTTAATTTTAACATTAATAAAGTGTTAATACAAATGAATATGGTTGAAAAAATCAGAACAAAATTCTTAAGGAGTCGATTGCAGAAATAATTTAGTTCACATGAAATTAACTTAAAAATTGGTTGAAGTAAGAAAAAATTTCAGTTTAATCTGAAATGAATTTTTAATTATCTTTTAGTTATGGTCAAGTGTGAAAAAATTATTGACTTGTTCCTGTTAATAAAAATAAAGTTGAAGACTTTTGTTAGTAGAAATATGTATTCTTAATCTGATGGAGAAATTAAATAATGTACAGCTAGATTTCATTAATATTTAGAACAAGCCAGTTAAATCAACTGCTTCTGCTACGTATAACATTTTACAGGAAGTGCTTTTTTCTCCCATGTCAGCGCAAAACAACAGATGTTCTGGCTAGACACACTTGATGATTCATCTGAGACAAATAATGAAATCTCCAGCCTTTTGTGATGAGATATCACTTGCTAGTGATGCAATTATTTAAAAAGAATTATAGTGAGAAAAGAAATATCATGCCACTTGATAGCATATACTGGCATGTGGAATTATGGAACAGAATACCTTCTCTTACTCTGGTCTTAATATTCTTCTTGCATAGATAGAAATGTTAGTGTGCCAAGCAATTACTGCAATTACATGAAGAATTGCTACATCCTTGGCAAGTGCCAGGTGGAGCTCTGTAAAACTGATGTTTCTTTGAAGACAAAATGCATTTGGTGTCTTTTAATTTGTATTTGGATATCTTGAGGAAGGCTACTAGTGGCATGGGCCTGAAAGGAGCAGTCTGCCTCACTTTGGTTTGTTGTGATCATAGAGGATCTGATCACATTATTCCTTTTATTTCAGCCTTTTATAGATTCACTGGATTGAGCAGCTCTGACTGTACAAAATTTCATCTCGTATATTTTCAGAGTATGCTGTTAGGTAAATGCCCATAATATACTCTCACTCTCTCTCAAAAACAAGCAAACAACCAACAAAAAGAAAAAAAACACACTTTAAAAAATCCCATAAACAATGAAAAACCAACCGCCTTCCCCCCGGAAAACAAGTAAAAACAATCCAGAACCTGTTATTGTGAATGAAGTTATGGATAGAAGCAAATGAAGTTTTAATAATGTTCAGTGCTCTTGAAGGCAGGAATGATACCACACGTAAAAACTTGATGTGTTTGTGTGCAAATATCTACTATGTTATAAGGAAAACAAAGTTCATTGCTCTTGTTTACCCAAGCCTTAGCTGATGAAATATTATATGCCAGTTCTGTTTGGCAGGTGAAGTTAATGATGGAGGATTCCTTGTTTTGTTTTGCAAACTTTATATTTTATATTTATATTTAATGCTGATCTATACATTTAAAAACAAACAAACAAACAAATATTTTTTAATCCTTGTGCACAAGTAAGAAAATAATTTCCTGAGGTCTTTCAGCGAAGGCTCTGCTCAAGAAGCCTTTTGTCTTGACTTTCCCTCATGGGCACCCATGTCTCAGGTGGTGCATATCCCTGTATTTCTTCATCCTTCCCCAGCTGCAGCTACCCCCAAGCCCTGCTGCCCCCATACACTCACAGCCCTCAGGCTGCTCACAGCCCTGGTACATAACTCACTGCTTATTGCCATGTCTCTGACCCGTGGCGTTGGCAGTTGTCTATTTGTTGTTTGTAAGAAGGGCTCAGGAGACCAACTGACCCAGCTTAATTAGTTTATTGATTAGTACTATAAAGTCCATAACCAATTAGTGAGAGTAAAGATATTAATGTCCAATTCTGCAATAGTCTGTTGCAGGGATGCAGAACAAAGGAAACGCAATATACTTGTTCATCATGCCCCACTTGTTCGTTGCACCACATAAGAAAAACTTCCCCTGTGTACAGTTGTCTCCCTGTTTTCCCTACAGTGGGTAGGAGGATACAGCTTTCTTATTTTATTCCCCCTTGCAACTATTACACAAATAATAAGTGACCCAGATGCTGGCAGATAGACTTTACTACTTTAACTGTTAATAAAATGTCTGCTGTGGCATGAATGGCTGTATTTACCAGCCATTTGGTGAATACACAACATAGAATAAGTAGCAAGGCTTTGGGTAAGAGGGCAATAGATCATATTCAGTACCTTTCTCAATGCGTTTTTGTTATATTCAGCACAAAAATGTGTTTGGCATAGTTATGCTGTGAAATTCATATTTAAGTGCAATTGTGGGGACTCTTTCAGAATTAGAAGGAGAAATTGAGGGAGGAATTGCAGAATACAGCTAGGACACAGTGATCCATACCTGTGCTCTGGTAGCAAAGTCCGTGCCTTAGTAGATGTATTGAAAACATGTTTTGAAGTGTTTTGTTTGGATTATAAGGCACATATTCAAAGGGACTATTACTTTGACTGCAATGTCTGGAGGTATCAATATTCTGTTTAGTAGAAGGGCTTGATGAAGTGGGAGGAACAAGGTGGCTGCTTCTAACAAAACCCAACAGACAGAAGAGAACATTATCTGCACTGAAACATTTGAAACCATCCATGACCAATTCTGGTCGGCACCTTTAAAATACATCCTTAAATATAATCCTTAATTTACAACAGTGAAGTTTTCCTTCTCTTTTTTGGGGAACTCAAAAATGTATTATTTCTCTTCACTATAGTGCTGTCAAGATTATTTTACATACTAGCTTTTGTAATGCTTACTCTGTGACATGTATTTGAAGGAGATACAGCACTTTCTTTTAAGTCCATTTTTAAAAATTTAATAAAGATTTTATTATGAATGTTTTGATAGCACTATCATATTTTACAACGTACCTTGCTCTTACGGGAACAGCAAATGTACCATGGCATGATATTAGCAAGGACTTTGTTCTTATCACAGAAAAGGAAGATGGGATATGGTATTTGACATGGTTACTACAACCTTCTTAGAGCTGAAAATGGGCATTGAAATTAGTTGTGTTTTTAAAAATACATAAGTTAATTACCAAGTTTTATCCTGTAAATCTGTTTCAAACAGGAAAGGCAGCATGATGTTCCGTCACTCCAGTATTTCTTGAACGATTCTGTTGGTGCCTTGCTCCCATTCTGTGATCTGGGTCTTCGGGCTGAGACTCTCATTCTTGGCAGTGCTTCAGTACAGTTCGTTTCTGAACGTGCGTTGTAATACCATGCTAATGGTTGTTCTTTTTCATGAGAGAGCGCTCTGGAGCTCTCCTACAAAAATGGAGCGTAAGTGGCCTATGTTGTTTCTAGCCTGAATGCATGGAAAATCTGACGCATTTTTCTGTGTTAAAAGGGATTTGCATCTCATGCAAAATGCAGAGAATGTGAAAAACTTTGTTAAAGGAATAAATAGCCAAAACATTTCTGGGAACCAAATATTTGACCCTTTGCAAACAGAAGAACCAACACCATTCTTCAGTCTGAGCAATTGCTTGTTGGAAAGGGAATCTGCTACAATAGTGAGAGAACGGCTTTTTTTTCTTCTTTTCTGAGGTCTTCCTAGAAATTTGCAGGTGATGAGAGAAACCTTCGTTCTAATAAAAGAATAGGGCAGCTTACTGATTGGAGAAAATTACATGAAGTTTTTTAATCAAAGTCTCTGTGGTCTGCTGTCTGATTTTCTAGGCCAGATGTCAAATGTTTTTCACTGATGTCGATGCTGAAGTAATCACTAAGCCAATTCCAGGAATGAGTAAGTGAGACTGTAATAACATTTCATTTCAGTATTACATAAGCTTTTTTTCCCCAGCTATGAACAAAGTAACAGGACCCTTCTGATTCAATATAATTGCACAAACTATTACTTTGAAATTTGTGAGACAGTTTTATGTGTGGTCAATTGCTCTATACATATATATGGGAGTTTTCAGTATAAAATGCAAAAACACATTTACAAAGTTTTATATTTTTAAACATTTACATTTAATTTAAAACATAATTACATTTTTAGTATTTAATCTATTTTATGAAGTTTATCTTTGCTACTACAGTATTAACCAGTAATTTGAAAAGGCAAGAATTTGTTAGAAAATGAGACTTTGGTTTGCAGTTCAAAAACGGGGAGAGGAAATGCTCTCTGGCTCAATGGGTGAAGGGCAGCAGTGAGTGAATCAGAGCTGATTATTGCAAGGTGGGAGTGTGGCATCAGATCAACTACTGTGCAGTTTTTATGTGGAATACAATCAAAATTGCCTGTAGTCATGGAGAGAATTAGTCAAGTAGAACTAACGCAAACTGGAAGAAGTGTGTTTTCTATTGCTGTCTCAAGAGGAAAGTGGTGATCAAATGGAGTGAATAGGTCTTTGTTTCACAGGTAAATACAGAACCAAGCAGATCTAATATGAAACTATAGTCAGCACACAGAGTAATCTTGCTCTGTGGGTAAATTACATGTGAATGCTAATACAAATGTATTCAAGCGGCAGACTCACGCCCTTCACAATCAGCAACTGCCAGGATGTTAACATTGCCTCTTTCACCACAATCCAGGTCTTAAGAGATACTTTGATTACACATCTTCTGCTTTACCACTACGTTTGGTGATCAGCTCTCTGGTCTGTTGTTCCGGCCCTGGTCCGGTTTTTAGGAAGAATTATGCTTTTCTTCATCAGCTTTGCTTTGCTAACAGTCCTACAGTTTCATAGTCAGAAATGACACTGATGTTTTCACACTGCTCTTCTAAGAAGAATTAGGCATGCTCATTTCATAGAGAGAGAATTGAGGTATGTGAATATGTGTTACTATTTTCTGGTAATCATAGAGATTGTTTTCTACCATTTCTCACCTCAGAGCTCACTGACCATCCAAAGCCCAGCTCGCTCTGATGTTGCCTCCAGTAACTGGACAGAATGTGAACAACTGGAGAATGACTTCTGTAGCATCAGCCTTCAGAAAGTTCAAAAGATTTCAGCTTACTCAGTTCCCAGGGACAATTCTGTTCTACTGCAGTCCTCACTCAGTTCATCGGGAACTTCAGAAGACTGGGAATGTAGAATTGAATATACTGTATATAAAAGTAAATTAGAAAAGTTGACATTTAATTTATAAACCAAGCTCAAACAGTACACTGCCAATTTGATAATGTAATGCTGAATTAAATGTAAAACTTGTAAAGACCCTGTTTCAGTTATTATGTAAAACAACAGTTCCCCAGAACTGCTTCACATAAGCAATTCATGCACACACTGCAGTCTTTGCATTCACCGCGTTGGGATGCAGATGTCATATCTGCTTGTTTACAGGTTGGGCCCTAAATGAAAAGTACAGTAGCTGAGATTGCTCTTTCAGGCTGAAACAAATAGGAAAATGGGCATCACAAATGCTGTGACAGTTGAGGATCCTAAGGAATCAAAGTCCAGGAGAAATCCATTGTGTTATGTGCATAAATACCTTCAAGGGTCTGGATCGGAGTCTGCTTACATGAACTTCCTGATGAAGAGTCTGATTCCATTAAAGTTAATACAAAATGACATATTAAATTGTTTAGCCCTAACAAGTGCAAGCACTCTAAGCGAAAAACTGTTGAAAAGTTAAGTCAAATCTATTATTTATTTTCCAACTGTGAAAAAAAAAAAAAAGAACCTTCTCAATAAATAATCAATGCTTTTCAGAGAAAATATTGCCTCTTTATCTGCTCATTGAAAATACCTTAATTTTTCTTAAATCTATTTGTGTTTGAAATTGCTCGTTCTGTGAATTTTTGTTTCTCCACTATTTGTTACTTCAGTTGTATTGCTTAGCTACTATAGGTCACGGGTGGCTCATATAATTGTTTCTTACTCTCTGGTTGGATGTGTGAGGTTGTAGATACAGAGCTTCAGCTGTGAAAGCTCCTAGAAAATAAATACCTGCAATTGTTGAGCGTGCGACCTTAAAATATGGTTTATGAGATGTTCATGGTAATAAAAAGATACTTCAAAAAAGTATACGGGAAGAAAAACACAGGCATGAAAACATCTCCAAATCATTTTTTATTTTGTGTAAGTATTTACAGGAGTGGTATTTGCTGTAGTGGGCTAGAACTTACACAAACAATATTTTGTCTTACTCTTCAGGGAACCTGAGAAATAACATAAGTAAATCCTTCCATAGATGATTTTTTTTTTTTTTTTTTTTTTTTTTTTTTTTTTTTTTGTGAAAATATTGCTATTTCAATACTTTGAAAATAGGAATTGGTCAAAACCTGATTATAATGACATAATCAATAAAGCATACTTAGGTGAAAGCAAGCTGAAAACGTAAAACAGCTCCAATAAAAATACATTCTTTTATTTAACACCTCCAAAATGTGCTTTTCAAAGTCATGCATGCACTTATGGAAGCAAAAACTTTTCTGACCAATTCTTTGTAAGACTGTAAATATATTTCCTGAACATATGCTTAATAAGACTTCCCACACCCAGCAGGATTAAGCACCTGAAGGAGGAGGATAACAGGACAGACTCCTCACTCTTTGCGTGCTGGCTCACACCACTGAGATTCTTGTCCCATTTACTCTTCTTTCTCCATTCTCCTTTCCGTAGCAGCAACAAAGAAAGCAGGACTGTGGCTTTTCTAAGTGTTGGCTATGGCAACTTACTCAAGTGAGGCTACATTCAGAGCTTTCTGTGAGCAGTGCAAGAGCAGGAGGTCAGCGATTCTTTGCTGCTGGAAGGAGAAGGAAACTATGATGGAAGACAAGAAAGAATTTTCCTTGGGAAAGCACAGTTGACCGCTACATCAGGATTTGGGTTATCTGATACAAACCAAATCCAGTCTGCCAGCTAGCAAAGCTGCAGTGCCTCAAGGATAGAAAATAAGATCTGGGTTTAAACAATTAAGGATTGTTTTTCTCTTGATTTTTGCTCTCTCCATGATAAATTAATTTGTCAAAAATGTGTTCAGGGAACCTTGAATATCAGAAAAGAAGGGAATTTTTTGCTGAGCACTTTCCTCATCACAGTTAAGCAAAAGGTGACTGTGGTTACCTTCTCCACTGCATAAGGCCAGAAGTTGAGCTCTAAGGCAGAGTAAAAAATCAAATTCCTTCTGAATCCCAGTTCTCTGCCTTTACTTAGAGGCATGAAGAGCTGTCTGACTTCTCTAAGGGGACTTGGGTTTAAAATAAAAAGATGTCTGGACATCAAGATGTCAGTGGTGGGGAAAACAGTGCTCATCCCAACTCTTGTCAGAATGTAGATGAGAGAAGGGAAACTTTAAATAAAGTTTCTGCTTTTGTGAAAAAGCAAAATAAGGTTGATCACAGTGATATATAAAAACAAGTGAGCAGTGATTAGAAGTGATGACCAACATCAGGTTGTTTGAACAAATGAAGCAAATGACCTTTTGTAGCATACTGGAACTCAGCTTAAGGGAAGAGGTCAAAATGGAAAGTAAACACTCACAAATGTATATTCTATGTAGTTGAAGCCTGTCAGCGTGATTTGAAAACACAGCAACAATCACAAAGAGGACTGAAGGAGAAATAACATCCTACAGAAACAAATATGTCTTATCAATTTGAAAGGAAAGAGCTACCAAGTCCTTGCTAATGAAATAAGGTGGAACAATGGAGATTTTAGCTTTTGCAAAGAGCTCCAGGGATCCATGTAGGAACAGTAACTGTCTGTTCTTTAGGTAAAGAAATGATGTCTATCTGCTACACTGACTCACATACGGAGCTGGAGGTTTTCTGTTTCCTTTTACTTGGACCAATGGTCTCCTGAATCTTCCCTGTGGGTGTGTTTTCCGCAGTGACTCCTCTCCAGCTCCTGAAGCATACCATTGCCAGCAGTGAGGTTGTGACTTACTGCAGGTTGCATTCTGGACAACGCGCTCTTACTGTAACTGCCAGAAAGCCATTCTACCATTGCCCTACAGGCAACTAGGGTGACTCTTTTAACCATGCCTATACCATCTGCACAGCTGTGAGATGTTTACTGCTGCTTTTGTGAGCTCTTTACTTGTCGTCATGTTACAGGGGGTTCATCTCACAGAACACGTATCTCATCAAAAAAGAACCTTTACTCATACTGGCTGCAAAAGTCATTTTACAAAGGCTATTTTAGCCCATCATAGCAGTACTGTGTACTTTGCATTTATTAAGAGACATGCTATTCAAATTTCTTTGAAGGTGTTGTGGAAGGTGGACTTGCAGTGCAGTCCTGATCATGGTTCCTCCTTTTCCTCAGTCTGAGTAATCAAAGCAATTCCACTAATCCCTTCACAGAGATGAGAGAGGCTTAGCTGTGTTCAGCACAATGGGTTGCTGTTTTTCAACTAGAGCCTTATTCATAAAATGGTCTCAGGCAAGAGGACACTTTGGGAACACAGTCTTGAAAATTTGGGACAGCAGTGAATTTGTTATCTTTGCAGTGTCCAGTGACATGGTTTCATTAACAACTGAATCTTTGAAAGTAACCAAGAACCACTTAAGTTCTGCAGGTGTCTGACAGTCATGAATTTGGTGCCTTGTGCTTTAAAGTGGACTCAGTTAGAATTTGGATTGTCTTTTGTGTTTTCCTATGACTGTTTGAAAAGGTGGCTGAAAACCACAAACAAGATCTTGCTCTTAAGAATGTTACAGGGCAGATATTTTGCTCCCATCGTATCTTCTTGATTCTTGGGATAAAAATTAGCTAGATTGCCAACATCAATGAAATATTTCATATTAAATGCTAAAATGATATCTTTGAAACTATCTACCAGGATGTTAAAATTTAAATAGTCACTCCTTCAAACTACCAAAATACTATGCAATCAGTATATCACGGATACGAGTGATATCTTTGTGGTTCTCAGACTTGTTTAAACAATACTTTGAAAACTGGTTTGTTTTGTATTTAAGTACTGAGAAGTGCAGCAGGATTCATTTTCTCCCATTACATTCCCTGAACCATCATCCAGGGTATGTTCCAGTTTTGAAAACTGCAAGCAGCAAATGATGGTCTTCACAAGAGCAGAGCAGGATAAACAGCCTCACAGCCACTTGCTCCTAACTTTCAGACAAGTAGGAGAATAGAGAAGATGGCTTCACTCCAAAATTATCACAACAGAGATAGATAAGGAGATAAGCGTCTTCTCAGTGAGCCCCTAACAATGCACGCTATTTTACTCTAAAGCACTGGGATTCAGAGGTAAGCCACCTGTGTTCTCATGACATCACCAAACTAAAGGCCGGGGTTGATTGCTTGATGGGTGCTCTTTTATTATCACATATCAGGTGTCACCTGCAATTCCATGTCTCAGGCAGTGTGAGAGAATCCATCTGTCATCTACCAGTGAATCTCAGAGAAATTTCTTTTGAAACTGAGGCTATTAGAATGCTGAAACAGATATAAAACAGCCCAGAAGTTAAAAAAATGATTCAAAAAATATTTAAGGGATAAAATAGGGTGTTATTAGAAATAAATTGATTTAAAATTTTTAGTACATTTACCTTTATACCACATGACCTGTATTTCACAAAATATATTGCAACTGAACAGAAGTTATGTCTACATGTGTTCTTATAATTTTTTTCCATGAGTCTAAATCATTTGTAACAGTTTTAACATCAATAACTGCATGTGCCAATGTAAAACTGGCATGTAAAGATAAAAAAAACCTAACTAAGCATAGTATGTTTTCAAATTTCAGCATTTTTTTCCTGTGTTGAAAGATTGGAATCCCAGTATAGTTTTGTGGATACCACTGGTTCCCAGCTTCATTGCCAATCCTGTCCTATCTGCACCTCCCAATCCTCCTAATTTGCACCCCTTACCACCCCTTGGTAGCATACCCAAGAAATCAGAAGGAAAAGTGTGCCTTATCTGTGCAATATCATGCCACACAAGTCAGGGAGAAGCTATGGTCAGCCTTTATCCCGCTTCAGAATATATCTGTGGCTGAGAGGAGTTTACCCCAGACACATTAGAAGCCCTTTATGCCTAATTTTCTTCTACTGTGTATTGGCAGAAGCAGTATTAAGAGAAGTAACGATACTTCATATTCTATGAATGCTTTTGGTATGATACATTGGATGATACTTGATGCAGATAAGAACAACTGTTGTATTGTTGGGTTGTTTACATTTTCTGCATTATAGTGCACCTGTGCATTTCCTGGTACAATTACATATTATAAATCATAAAGATCAAAAGTTGTTTAGAAAATGTATGATGTTACCCATGGTGCTGGTTTGCTTATACTAATAGAAGACAGGAAAATAATTTTGGCTTCTCTGCCAGGAATATGGCTATTCAGCTTTGCAATTTGTTTTTTTTTCCCAAAGGACACTATGGCTCTGAAAGTAATGCCTGCTAGTTTATGATGTTGGCTCACAGTGCCCTAGGTAGACGTTGGTGGTTGAACCTTCCTGGCAATATTCCATTATACTTTGTTGCTCTGTGACAGAGGGGCAATCTGACAAGACGGTGTCTGAAATGGAAGTGTGTATCGACCAAAGGTGTGTAACTGAACTCCCCCATGTGGAAAAAATGGCACCCACTGACTTTGTCGATGCTTGCTGAATGTTTCTGAAGACCAAGCAGTGGACATGAGCATAGGAAGGTGGTGGGTGATGCATTTCAGCAGTGGCAACAGTGAAATGATGGACAAATCATGTTCCAGAGGACCATGTAGATTTTCATGAGTGCAGCATGCAGACTCCTGTTTATTACTGTCAAAATTGCGTAGCTAACAGTGGTGACCATGTTGAAAAATAATGTTTTGTAGCTGAAAGTGCAAATTTTATTGTGCTCTTTGTATTTGTTATAGTTTCCACGGAGATAAATAGGAAGCTTTACTTTCAGAGTTACCTATGTACACATGCAGCTGAAAGTGCAAATTTTATTGTGCTCTTTGTATTTGTTATAGTTTCCACGGAGATAAATAGGAAGCTTTACTTTCAGAGTTACCTATGTACACATGCACAGAGTAATATAAGATAGGATTAATGATAGAATTAAAATAGAATAGGGTACAAACCTCCCACCACGCATTTATGGAATGTTTTATTTGAGTCTCAGGAGGCAAAGAAGAAGAACTGAGGATAGCTAATTGGGGCATTATCCAGCTGCTTCACCCAGAAGAAAAAAACAGTTTACATGAGATAATATTACTCACAGAAATAAACAATGAAGGAATAAGGAGTAACATTTTTCCACTATTCATTTTCCACTCTTTTTCATTTCAACTTTTCCTGCCTCTAAACTTAAATATCATTGCATATGTTACGTTCATTATGTATATTATGTACATTTTTTCTACCTGATAAACACTTCCAGGCTGGGATCTCACTGTCCTTATGATTTGTAATAAGTCAATGTGCCAGCCCAACTCATATACAACAAGTGTGCACGGTACCATGCATGTTGTAGCATTTATCCCAGTTCTTTCAGGGGAAATGCTACTTACAACCTGAACTTTTTATTGAACCAAACAAGTCAGGAGTATCTCCTAATGCCCTAGGAAGGCGGCTTGTTTTTTGAATAACTCAAATCCTTCATCAATTGGGCAGGAAAAAGCTCAGGTTACTTAGCTTTTCTTCATAAAATCTCTGTCTGATTCAAGTGTGAAATTTACTAGTATTATCATGTTATCATGATTGGTTATTGCGTAGAGCCCATTGCTTACATCAGAGGAAAAAAACTGTTCGGTACAATGCTCATTTAAATGTAAGGCTTTGAAGAATCTAGTAGATAGCAATCTAGTTGCCGTCATTCATACCGAGCAATCTGATGGAAAGCGTAGAAAAGAATGGACTATAAAAAAATTTTATAATTAACAAATTCTTAAGACACCTCTGTATTCTTAAGATGCCATTAAGATAATCTATTGCTATTAGATAAAATGTAGAAATTGTAAGATGAAATGTGCAGAGACAAGTGATGCCTCACTAAACTGTAGGAGTTCTTTAATGGAGTCAGTGAGCAAGTACATAAAAGCAAGTTCATTTACCATATGGGGGACTCCACAAAGTTTAAAAAAACAAGCAAACAAAAAAATTCGATAAAGGATTTTAAAAATGTAGGATCTCACATGTTCCAATACATGAAAAAAGTAGCAAAATTACAGTGCAAAGGAGTTCCACAAGAACCTATGCAGAGACTGCTATTATTTAACATATTTATCAATGAAATGGAAACGGGTTTGGTATTGAATGGATGGTATAAAATCATTCAGTTTCATTGAAATGTAAAATGAGAAGACTTGTAGCAAACGTCATGATGCTACTGGAAAATAAAATGGCAGATGGAATTCATCCTGACAAACACAAGGTTATGTAAATGAGAAAAACTCTGTAAACTCTCTGTATGTAGGAAGTGATAGGCTATAAATAAGCCATTAGCATTCAGGAAAGAGATCTTGGAGTTATAACAAGTATATGAAAACATCAATCAATAAGGAAAATAAATGCTAAAAATTATTAGGAAAGGAATAAAGAGCAAATCAGAAAATATCATACAGCTACAAGAACACATAGCACCCTCACATCTTAAAACATGTGTGCAGTTCTAGTAGTCCAAACTGAGAAATGGTGAAGTAGAAAACGTAGAGAGAGGGGGAAAAATATGAACCAAATATGGATCAAAAGAAGCAATCAGACAGACAGACACATGAGCAGAAAAGAACATTCTCCTAAAATTAATAATCCCAAGGAAGGAGATTCAACTTCTAACTCAGAAAGTCTTTAAGCCTTACATTGCTGGATGCAGAACTTTATAGCTAGGGAAGGTTTGCCTTGTTTTCATAATCCCTTTTCAAGTATTTGCTGTCCACAATGTTAACCAAACCAGTATTGATCTAAATATTTAATGTTTGTGATTCTTGTTTTGTTTTGTTTTTCCTGAGGAAAATATTGCTACTATCCTGAATTTATAAGGCTATGTTTTTCCCCATAGAATTGTCTGGGTCATCATGTTTGTGAAAAGAAATCAAAATATGGTTAATTTTTATCTCTGTAAAAACGGTGAATTTAGAGCACAATTTCATTTTCTTCATGGCTATGAATCCTAATTCTCTTCAGTTCTGTTCTGACCAATGCCATTTTTACATGCAAGCATTTTAACAGCCTTATTTTTAATTGTCCTGCTTAGAATTAGTGTGACACAGACCAGCTTTATCAGCTCATCAGCTCCCTGATGAGCAGAAAAGTCAATGGAAGATGTAGTTTGGATGTGGCCTCCCTTTCAGCTGTGCATCTAACAAGGCAAAAGCAACTGATCTTTCCTCTTGGCAGTGGGCTAACAACAGATGTGGCAGAGCCCAATCCCTCTGTCTAACAGCATCAGGTCCTACCAACGGGAAACTATGCTGGATCCAACCTCTTTACATTAGACAAGCAAAACAGAAGCATACACAAACGTGCTCAGTTGGAGGGAGTTTGTTAACGAAGTGAAGGATGTTGTTTTCAAGGACATTTTCAAGTTCATAGCACTGAAGTGTATATGATAGCATATGATTTAAGGCCATGTGTCTTCATCAAGCACTAAGTTAAAAAACCAGGCTAGAAAGCCACCTTTTGTCCCCCAGCTTTGAAGCCTACTGCGCTACCCTCAGTAGATTTCTTCACTTTCCCGTGTTTCTATTGCACCCTTTGACTTGGGACCTCTCTGCCTTTCGGAGCCTTCAAAATGCTGGCTGTGTCAGAGCAAAAAGCTCATTTGTTCATATTTTTATTCACCTGTAATCTTAGAATTAGGCAACCTGGAAAAGGAGTTAATAATGTCTTTCTGAGCTCAAAGAAAAGTGCTGGGCATTAGCTGTGCAAATGAAAATCGGTGCTGCGTACCTCTGAGAAGTTCTTCCATTTCATAACACAGGTAAAACTGTTCGGCAAGATATTTTTTTTCTTACCAAGTCTGATAGCAAGAGAAACTTTAAAACTTTGTTGATCAGAAATGCAAATTCTTATCCATCCTGCTTTTTTAATTAACTTTTTAATTTTCAAACACAAAGATAGTGTTGATGATGACTGGTAAGCTCGGGCTGAGAGATGTACTGATCTAGCGCTGTTCTTTGGAAATCTGCAGAGAAACGAATCTCAAGGAACAAATGAAATGATAATGGGATTTCAGTTCATCAGGGTTCAATTCCACAAAATAAATGTTCAGTTTCACAGATTGTTTCTTAAAGGTCTTCTGTAACATGCGGAATTATTCAAGACTCAAATTGCGGTTAAAATTATCTTTTTTTTTCTTACTATTCTCATTGTCTCATGCCCAGAAAGGCACCATCAGGATCAGAACCTCTTTGTGTCCATCACCAGGAGTGAGAGGGAGGAATATTCACTCTTTGTGACTTCGCACAGCTGCTTTTAGTGCTTTAAATCACCTTCTAAAGGCTCCTAACTTTTTCCTTTTTTCATATATAGGAAAGCTGGAATCCTAAATATAGGTATCTGTAACTTTGTAAATGGCTACCTAAAGTAGACTACGTTATATGTAATACTTGAACCTATGTTCCCCAAAGCAAGGATATTCAAAGTTTTTTTTTGTTTCTGAAGGAGCATAAAAGCTGATAACTTACTCAATATAGGGTGTCTGGACAGAGAAAGCAAAATGTGTCTTAAGATCCAGCAGGCCATCAGCTGATAGTGCCTACTTGTTTAATAGCTACAGACTGAAAGCACCTTGCCCTAAAACACAGTATAGTTTCTGGAGACCTGTAACATAGGACTTCTGTTTATTGCATGTATTAACACTTTTTTAAATATTAGGAAAATCCACATTTTTATTGTCTCCATTCCATTTCCATTTACAGTTAAACAATTCATTTCTTACCGGTGTCCAAACATGCTGACACTGAAGGTGGAGTTTAAAAGAAAATGGAGTTGGAAGGACTCAATGGATGAATCTGGAAAATTGTCATGTTGAATTAGATGGGGAGTCTTTTTTGAGCAATGGTGACAGACGGATGGATAAAAGCAGTCTTCCTGGCTACCCTGTGAGACTTGCCTGAGCCAGAGAGGTAATGGGGATGGCTGCCCCTCCAGCTCTACAACCAGAGAGGACTGCAGGGTGATGGGCACTGGCTGGTGTGTGCAGCAAAGCTGGGAAGAATGAGGTAAATCTCCAGAGGAAGAACAGAGAGCCTGATTGTGTTGTGGTCAAACAAAGGGATTTGGTAAAAGAGCTCAAGCTGATGACTCAACTAAGTAGTTTCAGTGTCAGAATTCTGAACTGACTGATCAGGAGGAATATACAAGTGAGAAGGTAAGATAGAGATGGCAGAAGAGTTGCATGATGAATATCAATTACAGGTTTGACTGTTGATTTTAGTTATGTAAGACTAATCAAAACTTTATTTTTCTCATCAGGAAAAAGCAGTATGTGTATATGGCCAAATTCCCATGAAACATAACAAGTGAATTCCAATGCTTTTACGCATTAAGCTGCCAAAGGGCTATGAAAGGGTCTGATTGCTGAATTTGCCCCATGATGACTGCAGTACTTAGAGTCCTATTAGTCCTTTTCTTCCTAATTCTTACAACAAGAGCAAAGAACAAATACAGATCCCAAAAATGAGAATTCTAATCACCTAATTTTTTTATGTGTGCAGCACAGTATCAAAAAGGTAGATCTGGGAAGGCACCTCAGCAAATCTCAAAAAAGGTTTGTCAGGAACTGTCCCTGAGACACAGCGAGCCGTGAGCATACCAGAGGGCTGTGTACTGGCCCTCTGCTGCATGCTGCCAGGGCTTGGATTGCTGCAGTAACAAGGATCCTCTGCACACCAGGTAGCTCACTGAGGCTGCCTTGCAAAAGCATCCTTTTTTTGATGAACAAAATAGCACAGTAAGTTAGCATAGAAAGGAGAATAAAAATTAATGGATCCATGTAAGTATTCCACGTAACATTTAAAATAAGATTTAGTTGCACAGAATGGTTGATTTTCTATTTGTTCTTGCGTCCTTATGCAGCAGCCACACCTTTTATTTTGAGATAAAATAAAAACAGAAGAAAGAAATAACCATAAAATATTTTGCTTGAGCAATTCCTGTCTGGCAGAAGACAGCACAAAGGGATACTGTGTGTGTACTTGTATACCTGAGCCATCAATCAATAATACAGAGGCTCAAGGAATCATAATTAAATTTAAGCAAGTTGTAGATTTGATATATTTTCATCCATAGAAACAAAAGAGCAGGATGTCTGCAGCTCACCATCACCCTTTCAGTGACACGTGGCCTCCACCACACCTGACGTTCCAGAAGGACTGCACTGCTTCTGATCTGTGTTCATGCAGGGGGGGGGGGAAAAAGAAAAAGAAGGTTCCTGTTTTAATGCTGACAATATATTAAATGAAGAAATTAAATGAAACAATTCTGGAAGTGTATACATAATGATAAGAAAGTAAACTAGCAGTGGTTACATTTTCTGTGGTAGACATAATTGATATGTTTGTTGTCTGTGATTCACACATTATTTTAAGTTTCTGAGGGGGATTTTTATTGCAAAATATTCTGCATTTTAAATACTATTTAATTATGGTTTGTTTCCTTAGGGATTATATCACCATGTGATTTTAATTTGGTATATACCCTAAGGGGCAGCATATTTTCAATTATGAAATATTTCCTCCAGAAACAATAATGGTTCAATGATTTATTGCAGGATCCTATTATAAGGTGCCTCACACAAGTGAAATCTGAAATGCAATTGGCTTAACAATATAACATAGGTAGGACTAAAATGCATGCGAACTGAGCGTATGGGCCTTTTTCACAAAAATCATATTTATATACTTTCATCCTTTGCATAATACTTCAATTATTATATCTTGAAAAAAGAACTTGGAAAGCTGAGAGCTATGAAACATTTACATTATTATCTCTTCAAAAAGTTCATTTTTGGACAAGTATCATTTGGATAGGGATTAACTTAATCAGAGATTTTGAATCTTCTTTACTTTAATTTTTAATCTCTTTTTAAAAATATGTCTGAATCTTAAAAAGGCCTAAACCTGTAGTCACAAAGCACTGCTTCAAAAAAGGGGAAAAAAAAGAAAAAAGAAAAAAGAAAGTTTTTAAAGCAGCCACCAGCTGTAAGAGAGATAGTGCAAGCAGCAGATTTGTGACAGAGTGGAGCATGAAACCCATCAGCTGATGAGTGAAAATCCCTGGTTTCTAATTAATCGAGGTACACAGGCCAAGGGATGAAGAGGATCAGGGAAATGAAATCAGGAAAAAGATACCATCAGTCATTTCTGCGGCCCATTGTCATACTTCAGAATCTGCTGTAATGAATCACTCAGGCATTCCACAGATACATTCAAATGGTGAAGAAAATTCATTGTCCAGTGAAGAGTGTTTGATAAAAATCTTTCTTTTCCCCCCTCTTTGTCAGAAGCCTATGATCAGTAAAGGAAATCCAGACAGCACAACAGGTGTGCTTCTGCAAGCCTGGTGAAATCTGCAAATGAACAGAGGTCCTAAAGAATTTTTGTGCTAAAATTTCACCAAAATGAAAAAAGTATCTCGTAAGAGCAGACATTGAGGAAATGTACTGAAAACAGCAGAAGATTAAGGGGATAAAAGGTATAAACGCTCTTCTGGTTGAGAAGCTCCTGTCCCTCTGAAATCTTCTTATATGGAGACGGCGAACAAATATTTTTGTAAAATATTTTTGCCGAGTTTAGCATTTCCAGATATTGGTATCTGCTTGGAAGAACTCCTAATCCACAGGCTGCCCCCAGTTTAAAGCAGCACTAAAGTTAGTGGAGGTGGAGGTGTTCGGGGGAGCAGGGGGAGGTCTTCCTTTTTAGAGAAGGGAACAGTTTCGTTTTTAGTTCTCACAATTACCTGAGAGATAGAAATGACAAAATAAAAGGCAAATGACTTCCTTTTCCTGTGTGCATACAATCAGGCATATACTAGCACTGAGGAGAAGCCTGTATTTTGGGCGGGTGCTTGTTCTCTCCTGTAAGACATCTGTACAGGTTTTAGTATTCATGAAAATGTTAGGCTGAAATTCTTTGTGAAGCTCTCTTTATTTAAAAGTAGGGACAGTCCTTCGCTCTGTATTTCTTTAGAGGTGCCAATATCTGCTTTTTCTTCCCTTTCAGTTTGGTTCAACTTTTTGACCCCGAGCAGTTCTTACACCACTGCCTTCCGTAAAGTAGTGTGTCCCATTACGTGACACCAGAATATAATTGTTTTTAAATAATCAGGTGCTCTCCTAAGACATATAGCGATGGCTGATTCATTTTAGATTTAATTACCATAATATAGGGTTTTGCTGTCTATAGTATCAATCACTGAGACACTTTATAGTTGATAATATTAAAATGGCAACAATAATGAGAATTCTGCTTCATGATGAAAATAATTTTAATCATGGGTAGATTACAAATCCATTTACTGTTACGCTTACTGAGAATTCTATTATCTACCTCCTATTGTGAAAGATGTTAAAACTTGTTTTCAGGAAATGTGAAAGATTATAGAAGTACGCTCTCTTTGCAAAGTTTCTATCATAGCCAAGCAACAAAAACCTGCTTAATGCTGGGGACCACTGAAGATGAAGCTCGCAACATTAACCAGTAACTGGAGCTTGACACGAGCCCATGCCTGGAGGTGTAGATCTGTTTATAGGCTCCAGGTCTGTATTGGCTGCTAGTTTAGATCCAGACCATGATTTCTTCTGGTGCCCAGCCTGGTGACCAATTGCAGCCTCTGCAGTGCAGGCAGTACTGACTGCCAGCTTCTATCTATTGTGCTGAATACACGTTCTGAATATGGAGAGTACTTTCTTCTGGTGGCCACACCTCTGGTATCTCTTTGTGGCTATGAACATAGCATCTCACTTCTTTTTTTTTTTTATATTCCCTTTGTTGGCAATTACAGTCTCACATTTGCTCCATCAGGTTGGAGTCCTCTGTGCTTCCTCTACTGCAAGTCTAAGA
The DNA here is from genome assembly GCF_019238085.1 of Lagopus leucura. Classification (NCBI taxonomy): domain Eukaryota; kingdom Metazoa; phylum Chordata; class Aves; order Galliformes; family Phasianidae; genus Lagopus; species Lagopus leucura. The sequence goes on from NW_024962263.1 coordinate 72,542,225, forward strand.
CTAAAAATGGAATATGGGATTGAATCCCAGAGTCAGTCAGTTCTCAAAATGATGCTGTGATGGGAATGACTGTAGTCTCAGTCCATTCCCTATTTACAGAGTGCCTAGATGGGATCACAAAGCTCTTCATGGCCGTCGCTGCCATCTTCACTGGGAGAAGTGGATGACAGCTGTGAGATTCAGGCCAGGGAATTGCCCAGGCTGGAGGTAACTATTGCAGGGGAACTGGCTCTTCAGCTGCACCCCTAGAAGAGCTGCTCTGCTCCAATTTCTAACAAAGAAACCTCGTTGAGCTAATTTTAATACAGGATTTTAGACAAAGTCTTGTTCAACTGTAGCAAATAGCATAAATCTCACCCTCTCGATACTTTTCCTGAAACCGTGTGTGACTGTGTGTGCATGTATACATTAGCACTGCTTTGATTATATAATGTAATGAGCTCGATGGATTTATTCTGGATTTATACTATGGAGCCTCAGAGCACAGTTTGGAACAGTATCTCGTCTTTAAGATGCCAGTTTTGTAAATGCTTTTCTTTTCTTAAGGATACTGATGAAAATTTATTACTGATTTATCATGCGTAACTCTGCAATGGAATCAGATTTTTCTTTTCCAGCTTCATTGCTGTTTCCAAATGGGGATTAAAAATTTTTTACAAACTTAGTAGAGAATCAGTTATCATCAAAGTCCCCAGGAGCTCATTTACTGGTGTGCAAACTGCGCCCCACACTGGTCCCTTGCTTTGGAGGAACTCAATGAATAAATTAAATTTCCAGGGACAGCCAGCTTTATAATCCTGGCCTACTGCTCGCCCTTCCTACTAGCATAATTGCCGCTGTTCTGGCCCTCATTCTCTGTTCCGTTTCCCTTCCTGACCAATGGGTCCAGAGAGAGAGACACGGGCCCATGGGGTCTGAGAACATCACTTGCACGGAGAAATGGGCAAAAATTGGAGGGGTATAAAAGCTGCAAAACTTGTTTGTGAAGCAGTCTGCTCATGGAACAAAACTGTAAAATACACTGTCTGCATCTTCATTTGCAGTCATGAGATATACCATTAGTAAAATGAACAATAACAAATGCAGAATCAATCTATTTTTTTTACATGAAACAGAGTTCTTTTTATTGCATAGTTCTCCTCAAATATATGGCTACTGAACCTTGTTAAACAACCATAATTTCATCTAACCAATAAATCCGTTTCATTTCTTTGTTTTTTTACCTTGTATTTAAAAAAAGCATGAGATGAATAAGAAAAAAAACCCACAGTTTATAGGTAACATAATCTTCCCTGAGCAAAAGTGAAATAGGAACGGCAACAAAACCCCCTTCTGATCAGTCTATTTTGTAACTCAAAAAGACTGTTTGGAAAGGTTTTCATCAAAATGATTTTCAGTAGATAGCTCATAGGTGATCAGGATAAAACCCCACAGCTTCAGCACTTCAAATATTTATCATATACATGTTTGCTTGAATCTTGATAAGAGTGAGGTTTGGGACTTATGGACACCGAGATAGGATGTCACCTGAGACACGCATCTGATTCAGAATGCAGACAGAAAGAAAGTGCCTAGGAGAGGCCGGAGGAGAGAGGGAGGGAGAGGGTAAGGGATAGTAGGAATGGACAGCCCTTGTTCCCAGCTCTAATATCCCAGTGCAATTATTTTGTGGACATCCACTCCTTGCCTGCACAGGAGATAGGGCTATAAGTGTATGTTATTTTTTAATTACAAGGGGGTAGAAAAAATCCTGATGATGGGCTGGAAGGTGCCATTGCATTGTTATTTTTTTCTCTCCCTTCGTTTGCTGATTATGTGAGCTGGGCTCCTTTGCTAGCCGATGATAAGCAGAATTTCCATGTTCTCTGCATAATTAATCCATCTCTGCCTCTCTTCATGCCAACTCGCCCGTTATCGCCGGCACATGCCTGAATTGCAAAAGAATCCGCTCTTCAATTGGAACTTATTGATATTCTAAGAAAAAAAAAGAGAGAGGGAAAAAAACTGAAAATCCTTAAGTTTAAGCCGCAGATTTTTAAATGGATTAATTTCGCTGCAATCGCAGCCATCTAAGGCGGGAAGGCAGGCAGAGCAAATTGAAAGCATCTCCATGTTTGCAGAATTGGGTCCAGAATGCTGAAATGTACTGGCACAGTTCTCTTTTAAAGTCAGAAAATTACCATTCATTTACATCACATGAAATACTTTTTTATGCTAGAAATATTCAAGAGACGTTCCTTAAATGCCTGCTAATGCTAGATAACATTTCTAACTTTCAACATTTTGCTAGACTTTGATATGACATGATAGGAATGCCTGCCAGTGAGGAATATTATATGTACCAGTAATCTCTTTTTATCACATATTTAGATTATATCATCCTCTTCTTAACCATCCTGAAGTAGTCTTTAAACAATGTACTCGGTATCGTAGGCTCCTATTTAGTATGGTTATACAATCCCAACTTAGTAGGGCACATTTAGACTTAGTCTAGGATGAAGGGTTTTTAAAGTGCTGATATTCCTTCTCCGAAAACACTTTATCTTCTTCTATCTTTCACAGAGTTACATTTCCTCACACCCCCTTCACAGGCACCATGTTCACCTCCTTTACAGCACGTAACGTGGTTTGTTATTTCGATGCAGCGCCTGTGGACTGTACTTACGTTTTGACAGGGCTCAGCTGTGCTCCATGGCAGCGTGGTATTGCAGAGAGCTGGTGGGGAGCTAGGACTTCACCTCTTCTCCCTTTTTATCCTCAGATATTACTGAAATCCCAATACTCTTTTCCTTTTGTTTCTCTACGGCAAAATTCACGTCCTTCATTTCCTTGACCCTAGAAAGCAGCTGCACTCAGCAACAGTGAGAGATTTCCTTAATGCCTCAGCTAAGCCACAACATATCTGGCATTCCATGTCCATATGCTGGAAATCAGCAATTTATGCTGTTGTAGAAGGTAATGTTGACACTTGCAGTTAACAGAGGGGGAAAAGTTGCTACACTGACTGTAAATGGAGATTTAGCTGTTAGCAAATCTTTGCCATTATAAGACTGATCTCTTTCATTTTAAAAATAGATGGGAAAGAAAATAAAGAATAACCATAGAGCTGGCAGGCACATAGTAGAGCTAAAAAAAAGGAGAAAGACATACAGGAAAACAATGATATTTGTAGCAACATCTGCTTCGGGAACAAAACAATAAGCCTAATACATGGTGGGGCCATCTTACCATACAAAATTAGCACCTGTTACGATATGCATGTCACTAGTAAGTAAATAAACAGTCAGTGTTCCAGTTCAGATATCCAGACAATAAAAAGCACCATGCCAGAATGACTAGTGATCATATTAGGATATGTTTTTATAAAGCAGAAAGAGAACAAAGAAGGTTTTTCCAGTTCCTTCAGAATGATTGACAGTTTTAAGGCAGAACTGGACTTAAGGATATTTGTGGTATATTACAGTTTACAGTTTTTCCAAAATCAAAACATGTAAAGATGTTTTTTAGAAGAAACAGTTATGTTCACATTCAACTCTATTAGTTCATAGTTAAACTGTTGAAATGATATTTAAAAGAAAAAAACTAAAAATCACTTCTGAAATTTTCTACTTAACAGATAAACACTATCTCTAAAGAAAGAAATGTCTGTGCCCTTTCTGCATACATCTATAGCCTAAATAAGTAAGTTAATAGCCAATATTCAAAGTGCTTGAGATATAAATGTCCAACTGTATGACATTTCTATTAAAAATAACTGATTTCTACCCAATTTGGGTAGAAAAAAAACCCACAAATTACATGAACTGCACATTATCACAGAACTTTCTCATCTGTTACAGTGAAATCCCTGTCTTTTGATGTCATTCACAAAATCCTTATTGTCTTTAGCAACTTCCACATTTTACTGCAATTTTATTAGTGAAATAACATTTAATTAAGCTTGCACTGCAGTCAGTGTTGATCTTCTGTAACAAAAAGATTCATCTCATAAGACTGTAGACTTCAAGCTTAAAGGATTTTCATCATTGGTCACATATACAAAATATTTAAAACATTATAAACATGGAAGTAAATAATAACATTAAATTAAAAAATATCTACCTTATATGCAGCTCTACAGTGAAACCTGATTTTTATATTCTCATCCTATTGTAAATAACCTACAATAATAATTTAAGTAACTACAAGTGGGTAGTTTTTACTCCGCTATTTTATATGTATATTTACACTGTACTGAAGATTGCATTATTGTAAACACATTTTTACACATTAAGTCAAAATATTTTTCTTTTCTGACTGGTAAAGGAACCAAAATTTCTGCACTTATACTTTGTAGGATTTCTTGGCTTGGCAGTGCGGGGCAAATACATCTGACAAGAATGCCAGCAGCCCCAGCATGGGGGACAAGGTCTGTTCACAGCACACAATTGTTCGCCATATCAGCATTTTTTTTCAAACGATAAATACAAGATTTCTCAGGTTCCTTCTCATCAATCACTGCATTGATTCAGCTTTATTGAAGATCAACACATTACCAAGAAACTGAGATCAGCAGACACTACATATTTTACCCTAGTTTAGAAGCCTAGACTCAGTGAAAAAGGAAATGATTATAATTTATCCATGCATAGCTCTGTCTGGCATTAATCTATCCTCAATTTTATAACTGGAAACAGCTCTGAATGAATTACCGATTGATCTGTGAATTTTATTTAGACTAATTTCCTTTCTCTTTCAAAAAAAAAAAAAAAAATTATATTCTGTTTAATTTAGAAATTCTGATTTTGCATGGTATATGAATTCTGTTGAATGTGCTGAGGACTGAACACCTGGGCACCTACATGACACAAGGCAGTGAGACCTATACTGAGATCTATACCAAGGAAGCTGGGAAAGCTTCTAGGAAAAACTTCTAAAGCCACCATACTGGGTGCATTTCTATACTGTGCCCTCTCTGCATGGGGGCCAAGTGATAGAAGCTATAGCAGAATCTGAGGAACTGAACATACACCTGAATTGGTCAAGAGACCAGGCTACAGTAGAATGCCATAGGAATTAGTTGGATTGCTTTCTGACTACAAGACTATTAATGTTTGTCCAGATTTATATGCAACACTTACAATGTAAAGGCTGATGGATATTTAGAAACATTGACAAGCCTTTACGCCTACCCACTTCCAACTTCCTGAGGACACAAAAAGTAAACTCAAAGTTCTCAGTATGCTGGAAATCTGGCAGTGAATGTGGTTGTATTACCAGGTCTTTGGTGTATAAATCCTAGCTTGGACACCTAGGAAACTGATTGCAGTAAGTAGCTCATGAAGAAAGACCCTAGGTAAGCAAGGAGACAAAACACTGTAGACAAACTCTCAAAGAATCAGTGAGTCTGGTGGTTTGCCCATAAACATCCTTGCATAAGTTCTATCAAGATTGCTTAGTAACTGTTTTGTTACTACATTAGCAATGTAACACAGCATATAGAAAATATGCGAAGGTAAAGAATAATACCAAATCTTAACTCAGTCCCCACAGTTAATCAAACAGCAAACATAACCTTTGATGTATGTCCTCAAATGACTTTTGGCCTAAGAGATTATCATCTAGACTACATGGATGTATAGTATGTTCAATAGATATGTGGCAGTTCTAAGGAGTTATAAGGGAAGAAATAATTTAAGTGTCATGAAACAAGCTGGATAGACATCAACTCCATTTTAATTTAATTTGCATTCTCATTTTATATTCTACTCAAAAATGTACCCTTAACTTCAACTCTATTCTTCAGGATGTACTAATAGAAGTAGTAGTAAAGTCAGATGTTGTTATGCGCTGTTTTAGACATTCAGATACTACAATACATTCAACAAGGTATTGATGAAATTTATGGCTGTAGATGCTGGAAGGTTTCTCCCATTTCTTTCCTTCTCCCATTTGTTTTCATCTGTGTCTGGGGAGAGGACTAATGCATATGTGATAATGAACTTTTTAATCCTATGAAATCAAAGTGAATGGACTGCACACAGTTTTCAGTGAATGACAAAATCTTTCTTGAAGTGTGGGAAATAATGGGTAAAATGCTGAACTTGGAGTATACAACTCTTTTTTTTTTTTTTTTTTTTTTTCCAGAGATCATGGGCAAGAGCCACAAAGGAGTTGTCCATATTAGAGAGATATCTAAACTCAAATTTTAAAGGGCAGCAGTTACAGTGTAGGCACAGTATGAGATTTTTTTACTCAGGAAAAAGTACATGAAAATATATTATATTATATTATATTATAAATATAGTATATTCACAAAGGGATATTTGCATGAAAAACCCACACTCAACTTTTGGCTAATGTTGCCAACAGAGAAAAAAATATGTATAATTTCCTGGAACCACAAATGCCATTGTGTCCTTTATGTACTCACCTTGATATTTTGTTGTTTGTTGAGAGCTGTACAGAATCAGAATCAGAATCAGATTCAGCCATCCTCTCTGGCTCTGGTGCAGTTTGATTCAGACATGGGAATGGAGTAAGCCCAATGCAGAAATTCAGCACTCAGTGACACACAGATGAAGTGGTGCAAAATTCCTAGTTCATTCAGACAGGCTTTCAAGAACAGGACTTGATGATAGGATTTGGAGATGGAAGATTGCCTTTGGCAAATCAAACAGGGGCAACTGTTCCAAAACTAGGAGAATGGATGTGGGCACTAAAATGGTAAATCCAGAAATAACGGATGAAAGTTTCCAGTCTACTGGAAAATAAGGTCAATGGCTCTTCTTGGTGTAACTGGTCTTTGTGCTTGCAAGAAACTCAAGAAAATTTCCCCTCTGATGCCACATCTGCATGACTTTGCCCTTGCATGTTTACATAAATGCCTCAACAATGAAGTGCAAATCACTAGAGGAAAAACTTTCTACTGCAGATTTGTTCTGAGGCAGATTGTAGCCTGGGAATAGAAAAGGCAAAGCTGTAGAGTTGCCAACATTTGACAAATCACAGTGAGTATCTTTGCCTCACTGAGAGAGAGCAAGGGGAGTCCAACTGTCTGAATCTGTGGCATCTAATGAGCAGGAACGAAATGACTTCAAACTGTTAACAAAGAAAAATTCATTTTTTCCAAAGATACATGTCCTATGGTCCATTACAGCTAAAAACAAAAGTATAATGAAAACCTACTCAGAACTGAGCATATTTTTTATTTTTCCATTTGAAACCTGGGATTATTTCCTCCAGGCATTTGGAAGGACAATGCTAGCAGGACCCTGTTTGCCAGTAAAACTCAGTTTTGGAAACCATCATCAGTCAGCATGAAAATGGGTCCAATGCTATGGAAATGAGCTCATTACTATTATTTTTTTGCTGGCACTCACACAATTTGTGCTTTTAGAATTTTGAAAAGCAGGACATGAATTGAAAAGAAAAAATGGGTTAACAATATTAAACAGCCAGTTGCTAATTACTGAGCAATCCAAACCTGCGTCTGGAATGACATACTCAGACATCCAGCTGGACCTCAGGCCATATGCTATCCTAGATCCTTGTGCATAGCCTCCATTACTGTCAAATGCTGAAGTACTGGGTAAAAAGTTCAGGGTGCAGATTAAAATATGATCAGAGCTCTGTACTCATAGATGCTTTAAGGCGAATAATGAATATGCAATATATCACTAAAGGTAAAGGATGACAGCTGTAGACAACAAGATAGGAAATCACTCTGAATCACTGTATTTGTTTCACTCTCGTAACTTCACTTGGAATAGAAGTAGTTGTTTTTTTTTCCTTGAGGATGTTACTTACAGAGATTTAGAAGGCTCCTTCATCCTACTAACACATTTTCAGCTTCCATAGATCAATTTTGTAATTGTTCGATGAAATAAATGGAGTTTATGATCTACTTATTGATCCTGAGGTATGATACTTGGAAGAATGAAGCATAAAGAAAATTCAAATACAGTGTAGTAAGTTTTAATGATGCAATTCCAGGGATAATAATAATGCTAAAAATATTATTCCCTTAACTACAAAAAGCCATTTACCCTTAGCTCCAGGCTTCTGCTTGGTCCTAGAGAAAATATTAACATTTTATTTGAACTGCATTCTCTTCTATGTATTTTTCAGATAAAGACCATCTACAATAAAAAAGTGTACGTTCATTTAACAAAAACAAATATTCCACAGTATCTTCTTATAGCATCCAAAATTTCATTGGGTACAATTTCCTACATGTATGTAATACTCTCTTGCATGTATCAAAAATATCCTCTCATAAATAAAAAAGTTAAAACATGTCTTTAAAACATATTGGCATCCGATTTACATTTGCACATGCACATTTGTTTACATGTGTTGCCATTACAAATGATTTCAGCCTGGATAGGTCATTAAGTGCAGACCAAATAAATCCAGTGTTGTAAATTAGGTAGTGACCTCCATCTTACAGTCCTTTCCAAAAAGGCAGAGGAATTTGCAGGTTTAAAACAATTATAAGGAATTGAGCATAAAGAGCACAGTACTTTTGAATGAGAGTTATAATCTTGACTTCTTTAAAGCTTTTGAGGCCAGTAAAAGAAGGTAATTGGGAATTTTGAATGAGAAAAGAATTACTGTGGCAAGACCCCCCAAATACTCCGTACTTCCTATAAAGCATTGTTTGCATGATGTTTTCTTTCATCTGTGATTCTTCTTTGTGAAAACAAGTAACATGTATGTTCACGTAAAGTGATTAAACTAAGAGTCATACATGTAACTAAGATTTAAATTAACTAGTCAAAGCAGAAATCATAAAGTAGAAAATAACATAGTAGACACATTTGTTTTGAATTCTTCCACCACATTGGAAAATAAAATTTCCATTGTATACAAGTTCATTAAGCACTCAATAGTATTTAAGTAATTTAAGAACAAATCCTTGATGATTTGGAATATTCTTTATGAACTACTCAACTTTTTATTTTTGAAATGTGAATTTGGGTAAAAGATTATTGTACAAGCTTAGAATTGGATGTTTACACATTCACATCCCAAATTTACCAAATATTTTCATGTAGAAAACAGTAAAGAAAAATCCTGTGAAAAGCTCAAATCGTAAGCAATTCATTTTCCACTTTAGGAGAAGAGTCTCAGTGATTGGTATGAGCTTTATTATTGTTTTATTTGCAGGAATTATTAGCTCTTCCTTAAATTGTTCTGTTGCAAATCTGAAACACACGGATTTTACATTACAGTAATATTTAATGGAGAACTGAGAACTGCAAGATAGTTTACAAGTGGAGCTGATATTACACTTCTTGTAACATCTTTCCATTAAAAAGTTAACAGGCTGAATTAATTGCTTAATGATAAATGTTTCTTTTAAAAACCTGTTGCTTTCCATACAGCAAAATGTAAATAACATATAGTGTGGTAGTCTGTTTTGAAATACTGCTTTTCTCTTAAAGAAGTTTATGGTGTAAATATACAGTCTGCATTCTCATGTTCTAATTCATGCTGTTGTAGCTTAACAAAACAGGACACTCTAAAGAGACACAAATATGAATTTGTGTGGAAAAAAAGCTTCTAGACAGATTCCTAAAACTCAAAATGCCACAATAAATTTCTAGATTGTAAAACACAACATATGACGGATAGTATTGATTTGAAAGGGAAAATAATGTCACATTTTTAAACTGAACATGCATTTACTTACAAATTACAATATAATAATATCATGTTGTCCCCCAAGTTAGTAATGTATTCCAATACAGAAAGCTTGGAAGAAATCTGTAAAATACCTGATGAATATATAAATAATGTGCAGCATTGCTCAAAGTAATTTAAAGTGATTATAAAACTTGCAGTTGCTAAAAGGTATCGATTTTAAAAATAAATTTATATTGTAAAGGTGACAACATGTAGTATTGCATAGATGGACATTCAAATTATCTATTGCTTTTCTATTAGTGACTAAGAGCAATTATTAATTATGGTATTCATCTGTTTTACAGCCATCTACACATATCAGAAAGAAGTACATTAGTATCTGAGAATGAAAATCACAGATAGAAATTATCCACTATGGTTTTGAAATATACATTTTTAATAGATTACTTTTGTAATTCAGTGCATGCAAGAAATGACTTATTTTTGTAATAAAAATTGTTAAGAATTAGCTCAGAAAAATATCAACTATTTAAGAAATATGATTTTTGGTACTATGAAGTGCTTGGTAGATGCTGTTGTTTAGGACTTAGGCACACTGGCTTAGAAGAGAAAATTCTATTTTCTTTGATATGGACAATTAAATTCCCTTTTCTGTCCTATTCAAAACCCATGTTGAATATCTAGACCTTTTGATTCAAAACGCCAGCCCTCAATTGCATGTAAATGAAATGCAACACATTCTGCACAACCTTCAAGCACGGGAACTTTACTGAAAAGGACTGAGTTCAGTTTTCCTCTTCCAAGACTTGAAAAACTACAAGTGCATCATATGATTGATGGCGCTCAATTGGGGCTCAAATACAGCCCAAAGTCCCAACAATTCATAGATGATAGATGAACATTTCCAAAAATGTAATTCTTATGGAAAACATGTTTTGGTCCACTTCAGGCTTCCCAGTAGTGGTCCATTAGGCAGAAGGAAAATATTTTTTTTTTCCACTTCTCAAACTGGCATAACCAAGGTGTTCACTGACTCCAAATCAGGTCAGGATATAAAGGTAAAGATGCTGAAACACTGCAGATGGAAAGTCTCCTTCTTTTGAGAAAAACAGAATTCAAGGTATTCTACAGGCTAACCACCGTTCTTTGGAAGGCATTGTCCTTACAGAGAATGAATATATATTCTTCTGTGTGCAAGTGAGCTGTATGTGTAAATGGAGCAGAGGTTAGAAGTAGCTGACAATACCCCACTTCAGGGTGGAATTCATGCAGATCCAGTACTAGAATTCATTTTAGACTAGTTACTCTTGATAATTCCAACATGTGGGTAATTAAAGGAGATTTTGAGTATCTTTTATGTCTTGCATACCGTTGCTGAGCTCACCATGCATACTGAGGCACAGGAGTTCCTCCAAACAGGGAGGCAAGCTCCAACCACCTGAACTTGTACTTGCAGTTTCAGTGGGTGGACAGGGAATAAGTAGTTCAGCTACTATCTCACATGGTTAGTGGTTTAAGAAAGCAGTACTAAATCTACATCAGAAGGAAAAACTCTGCATTCTGTGGACTGGAGGTTTGCTAAAGTGGCCCCTATCACCAACAGCTAGGTTTTCATGGCAGTTGCTCACACTACCCCTCGATTTTTTTTTGTAGCAGTGTGAAAAGCTCTTAACATTTAACAACTATGCTCTACCAAACAATTTTGACAAATGTACAGCAAAGATGGTAACTTTAGGTGGTCAGATAGAAGCACACTTCTACAATTCTGTTCAGAAACCAGTTTCTAGAAGACATGCTTTATTATCAATGAGAGTTTTAGAAGTATGCTATTTTTTAAACCATTTCCCTAAATAGAGGTGGTGCACAGAATATAACGTTGACCTTCTCATCGCAAGGGCAAGAAAAAAATATTCCTAATGCCCTATTTATAATATTTTCTGCAGGAAGTATCAGATATGCATCAGATATGCAGTTTCTAAAGTGTACTTTGGTTTATTTGTGATCATTACTGTTTGTATAAGGCCTTTAAAAAACGTAAAGCTAACAGGATCAGTTTGAAATATATAGTAGTTCAAAGAGTATGGATTTCATAAAAACATCTAATTTTTAAAAAATATCTCTTAAGTTTTGAAACATTGCATAATTTTCACCTGGGATAATGTACTTCTCATTAATAAATATATAAATCATAAATCATTTATTCATACGATGTAATGTAGCAGTTTATTACATACTGTGTGAATTTTGCAATCAGGGAATCCCCTGATGAAATAATAGCACAATATTAATTACCAGCACCATCTGTGCTAAACAATAGGAAAAACAATATTTTAATACAATGACTTCATGCATGTCAGTTATCTTCAACATTAAACACTGCAGTTTTGTTGATGTGGTTTACCTTCTACTCATTTAAATAACTGATGTTCTTACAAAGGTTATAACTGTGAATAAATGAATTAAAATTAAAAATACAGAAAAGTACCAATAAATACAGCTTGGATCAATCTATTTCATCAAATCAGTGTTTGTACAGAAATAGATACACATATATTAAACATAAATTTTCAAGTTTACCTACATATATTTCCCTAAAATTGATAATTTGCATGCTTGTTATCTGCAAAAGACTCATGTTCAACTTCTAATAACATAAATATGAAATCTACTAAGCAGACACTGTGTGTGTAAGCTATTTTGATGTACTCCAAACTCTTTAAAGCACATTTAGCATTCTGAAAACTTGTTAAATTTTCCAATATATCATGTCATGATCAATAAAAAGGAAATGTGAGTATAGCAGAGTTGTATTCTCTCAAAATGATGGGAAAAAAGTCACTGTTACACATCTTGATGCTTATTTTATTTAAAGATTTATTCAGTTTAAAATATGTTAGCTGAATAGAAATTATCCCTATCAACTAAATGCCTCCTTGAAAAGTATTGCCAACGATGCCAGCCAGGGGTACTATAAGGAGGACTAAATTAAAATTCTTTGATGGAATTTCTCATGGGACATGGGGCTTCTTTATTTCCAAAGTCCCTCACCTATATTTGTGCCCACATTGCAGATGTGCAGCATCCTGTTGGCTGCATATTGTCCTTACAGTTTCGTTACTTCTGACATGAAATGATCTGGTCATTTGCACATACACTGTCATCATGTTCTGGTTATGTTTAAACACATGTCCACTACCAGAATTTATTCACATCCATATCATATACTGTAGCTATCAATTGGTTTGCAACTTTCCACATAAAGCCCATATGAATTTTTCAATACCTTCAGCTCACTTTGGCATTCCAATGTACACACACCATAGCAGGCTGTATCCCAGAATGTTGTTTTCATTTTTGCATGCATATGCTTTTGGTGGTAATAAAAACTTATTTCATATTTTATTTTTATTTTATTTTATTTTATTTTATTTAGAATTTTAACTTGCTGATATCCTTTTTTTGGATATCATGGATAGCACTGCAAGAATTTATAGATGAGGAGACAGTAATGAGATTCTCAGAGCTTTAGAAGATGCCCTAAGCATACACTCACTGCAGTAAAAAACAGTTCCTTGTTTACAGCCCTCAGCTCACCTCCTGAAGGCAGTGTGAATTCGCCCAGCTCTGGGCAGGCTGTCCTAAGGCCTCCAGTGAGCCATAGGTAGTTCTGCAGCAGCATGGGCTGGACATGCTGCTCCTTGTTCTCTACTGTCCCTTACACTTACTTCAAGTCGCTGATTTTTGCACGTTTCCTATCAGACATGGAGTGCCCAGCTCTGCTGTGCTGGAGAAGGCTATGGCTCTGTACTCTTCGCACTTGCCTTTTCCTGGAGCTGGGTCATTAGCCAAAGAGACCCCTCAGGCAGAACTGCAATTCTCGTTAATGCTCAGCATCCGAAACAAATACATCAAGTATGACTTTGCTGTTTGAAAAGTGACAGTGGTACTCAGCAAATATTGTGACATTCCCAGTACTGGCTCGGGGTTTCTGTTGCCTCTTGCTGTCAGTGGATATCTGCACAAACTGAATCCATTCAGGTATTCATCTCCTTGCCAGGGCTATCTCAGTCTGTTAAGAGAGTTGTAAATCTCATCAGATACTCCATAGGGATGCCTAACCATTGCAAATTCAGTCTAATTTCTTTTTCTTCCTCATTTTGATGTATGCTTGTGGCCACTGCTCCATTTCCATATCAATAACTCTCTTCTCTAACCAGCCTGGCTATTCTTCCCTCCCAGTGTTTTCTGGGGGTAGTTGAAAAGATTTATTTCTCCCTTGCAATCTCACAGTTTTCTCAGTTGCGAACATGACTCCAGGCTGATATCCACTTCCATACCTACATCTTTTATATCATTTCTCTTTTCAAGCTTCTGTGATCTCCCTAAATTTGTTAATTAAAGGGAACCTCTTCAGAAATATTGCACAGACTTTTACCTTTTTCTCCTTAAAGAAAAACTCCTCAGATTTTCCCAAGCTTGTATTATTCAATGCTGCCTTTACCCAATGTTAGTCTAGACTGCAATCTGGCCATTATGTAGAATCACTTCTTGCTTTTAGAGACTAAGTGACTCCTTTTTGCTGCCTGTACTTCATTATTTCTTCTTACTCCCTTTGACCTAAGCAGTTCTTCTGACAGCTGTAGATTTCTCACATATGTGAAACCTTTCTATGGCTCTATATATTTAATTTCTTCTTATCTCATTCCAATATATTATTATAGGCAGCTTTACTCCTACCTATATAACATGCTTTTACACTTCTAAGTGGTGACTTCTGCTGTGCAACAGGGCTTCTCTACAATGTTTTATCAGGTATCCTCAGTTCTCTTTATATGTTTTTCTACCCTCAAGTAAGTTCTCCCCTTGCTCTTTCCTTCCTGTTTGTTCCTTTGGTCCTAATTGATCAGTAATTATTTTCAAACATTGATGTCTAATTGTTTCTACTCTGCAATGATTTTTCATAATGATCTTTTCCATATTTCTTGACGAGGCAAATACAAAATCTTAGGCCCTCTGCTGAAACAGTGATGGAATAATAAATTATGTTTTTAACAAGACAAGCCTTCAATACTGTTCCAGCTTTTCTGCCCTTACAGAACATCAGAATGAAAGATTCCATTTTGTATAGAACAGGTCTTGATTGCCTTGATCATTCAAATAATTCAACTGAAAATAGCTGAGCAGAATTCAGCCATAGAGTTCTATTACACTGCACTTATCAAAAAGAGCTATTTTTGAAACACAAATGTTATATTCAAATGTTATTAAAGTCCAACATTTAATATCTCTCAAAATGAAAAACAATAACAAATAGTATAGCATTCTAAATAGAAAATTGAAGATACACAAATTCTACTCATGCTCTAGCTTGTCAACCTGAAATATTAAGTACTCTGATTCTAACATCTGAAATCTTTAGAAAATGAACAGCTGAAGAAAATACCTACTTTTTGAATTATTGCTACACTGCCAAATGGCTGAGTTTTAAAATACCAAGCACTACATTGACAATATGTCAGTACAGGAGTGTAGTATTTAATTTGCATTATAAATGACAAAATGCTGTAAATACAGCAGCATCAAATCCTAAAAGCTGAACCCTCAGAGATGAGTACAACTCAAAGTAAATTTGAACTTAGTAAAGATTTGCAGCTGATACCTACCTTTGCAGTTAGGCAAAGGAGGCTTTTCATGATGAGCCCAATTCTGAGCTGCTGCTCAGTGACACTACTTTTGTAAATGGAAGGAGAAATCACAGGATCACAGAATGGCTGAGGCTGGAAGGAACCTCTGGAGGTCACCTGGTCCAACACTCCTGCTCAAGCAGGGATGCTCAGAGAGACAGTGCAGGAGTGCGCTTCAAACACTGTCTGACTCTGGAGTACTTTGAACATCATTGAGCTTCATCTGAGCAAACTTCAAGAAAATCACAGAAAAGTCAGTTACGCTCTTCAGAGAGAGCAATAGGCATTAAGGCCCCAGTACTGCAACACAGTGTTCTGAGGCCCTGGCTATTATAGCTCCTTAATGTTTGTTGAGCGTCATTATACGCTTAGAGTACCCTGAATATTGATGGAATATATACATCAATATATCCCTAAACCATATATGGTGCATATAGAAATGTATAATGTGTGCAGGTTTATTTAAGATTATGAAGGCGAGGCTTAAATTAATCCTGTTCTCCAACTGCCCAGCATATAACCAGATAAAAACCAAAACTGTCGCATTTTAAATTCTGTAGTTGATATTGAAATTTATGCCTTATTAAATAGTTTGCCACCCCATTTATATCAATACTGATCTTCACCTGCTTTTTAGTGGTTCTTCAAAGACTCCTGACAGAAGACTTCTACTAGTATCACAGAATCACAGAATCGTAGGGGTTGGAAGGGACCTCCAGAGATCATCGAGTCCAACCCCCCTGCCAAAGCAGGTTCCCTACAGCAGGTCGCACAGGTAGGCATCCAGGCAGGTCTTGAACATCTCCAGAGAAGGAGACTCCACCACCTCCCTGGGCAGCCTGTTCCAGTGCTCCGTCGCCTCACTGTAAAGAAGTTCTTGCGCATGTTTGTGCGGAGCTTCCTACGCTGCAGTTTCCAGCCGTTTCCCCTTGTCCTGTTTCCACTCACCACTGAAAAGAGTCCGGCCTCGCCATTCTGCCCCCCACACCTTAGATATTTATAGACCTGGATCAGGTCCCCTCTCAGTCTTCTTTTCTCAAGGCTAAATAGCCCCAGTTCACTCAGCCTTTCCTCACAGGGGTGATGCTCCAGGCCCTTCACCATCTTTGTGGCCCTCTGCTGGACTCTTTCCAAGAGATCCCTGTCTTTTTTGTACTGGGGAGCCCAGAACTGGACGCAGTACTCCAGATGAGGCCTCACCAGGGCAGAGTAGAGGGGGAGGATCACCTTTCTCAACCTGCTGGCCACGCTCTTTTTAATGCACCCCAGGATGCCATTGGCCCTCTTGGCCACAAGGGCACACTGCTGGCTCATGGCCAACCTGTCGTCCACCAGGACAACCAGGTCCCTCTCTGCAGAGCTCCTCTCCAGCAGGTCATTCCCCAACCTGTACCAGTGCATGCAATTATTCCTCCCTAGATGCAAGACTCTACACTTGCTTTTGTTAAATCTCATCTGGTTTCTTACTGCTCAGCTCTCCAACCTGTCCAGGTCTTGCTGAATGGCAGCACAGCCCTCAGGTATGTCAGCCAATCCTCCCAACATCCCCTCAGAGTATATGAAATACAGATACAATGTATATGAAATATACATGCCTTTATTCCCAAGGATGTGGGACTGTTTTCAACCCACACCTTTTTGAAAAGGGAATATTTTTATGAAGAATGCATGTTTTGTTTAAACATTATAAGCTACTTATTACCTATCCCAAACATTCAAGAATCATGAACTAGAGTATGTTGTTTTGTAAACTGGACTCCACTTACATAAATACATCATTTAAGAGTGCAGGTTCTTAAAAACTTACGTTACCTCCCAGCACACATTTTTAGCTAATAGTCTTTGTACAGCTGAGACGTACAGGTAAAGTATTTATACACTTGTGGGCTGGTAAATAAATCACTTCTAATGAGGCTTTCTAAATAACTCCTCTGCATTTTTTTCCCTTAAATAAAACACACATTAGAAATGGGACATTACTGCATTTAGCTACCAAGCAAAGGTTAAGATTGTTTTCTATTTCATTTATTCTATAAAGTATAAATAAGTAAAGGCAAATGGAATGGAACAAGCAAAACAAAATCTTCACTTTAAATGCACCAAATTCTCTTTCATTCAATGTTTTCAGAATTGTCTACATATTCACCATTATGTCTGGATGAATTATTCTGTTGGGTAAATGAGCAAAGTAGTACAGAAATTGAGGAAATCTGCTATGTTGCATTTATTTCACGGTACTATTCCACTTAGAACTGAAAAAAAAAAAAAGAAAAACAGGAAAAAAGGTATTGTGATAATATAGATTATAGTATGGTGTTTTAAAATTGAATCTGTGATTAGTACAGTTATAGTATAATATTGCACAACTGTGCACATAATGCAAACTGTTTGTTATTTGATTTTTCTTAATGTGTCCGTAAAGAGACCAAAGAATGAGCAAACAAGGAAACTTAGGTCTCTCTTCTCACTGAAGTCAATCCTCTGACCTCACAACTTACATATATTATACTACCAACAGATTTTTCATAAATAGAAAGTCTAAAATTTTCAATTCAGATAGAAACAAAAGACTGATTATCTGTAGAAAGCAAATGAAAGAGAGGTGGAGGAAGAGACTTTTGGATGTATTCTTCTAGTACTGATAGCTTCCAAAGCATGTATTTTATGTTCAGGAATGTTTAGTAACAAACACTTATCCTATCTGAGTGGATTTACTCACTGTTTGAAAAGATTAAATTGGAGATAATGCCTGCTACTTCTCATCCATGCTGCAAATCCTGTGCTTAAGATGCTCGTGAAATACAGTGAAGAGTTAATTCTATTCTTGTATCCAAATTTAATTGTTTCTTCAGAAGATAATAAGCTTTGGAATCAATGGATCCTTTTCTCCTCTATCCTGTTTGTGCAAGGGTGGTGTTTACCCTAGAGGTACTTTCCAAATTACTGTACCCTGAATTTGTTTAAGCAAGGCTTAAGTATCAAGTGAGGAATTAGTTTCATCTTAGTCAAGTCAGCAGAAGTTGTATGAGCACTTAGAAATATATTTAAAGTTCTGGAGTCTAGACTGATCTCTGTATTTTCAATTCTGTGTATAACCAAAGCTTCCAAAACATGCAGCGAAATCTGATACTTCTAGTCGATATTTAGATGACAGATACATAGATTTAAGGCATAAATCAGTGAATCTTAAAGTTGGACACAGTTGCTTTACTGGTATAAAGTTCTTCAAATCATTGTCCTTAGTGGCAGGTATTCGTCTTCCTTATGTTCTACCATTATGCATGCAATTTATCAAGTATTACAGTAATACTGTAAATATTATCTTGTTGCATGCTCATCTTGTTTGCAGCTTTGTTAATTCTATGAATTAACTTTTTCATCATTTATTTAATCTTTATTTAAGAAATACATATATAATAAAGCCATATAAAAAGCAATGCTGTCACAGAACCTCTCTGAGGTTATTTTTCATTTTATCCTGGTAATAGTTGTGATCATATAGGACATTTTAGAAATGAGGATAGTAAATTTATTGAAATTAATAAATTATTAATTTTTATAATTTAAAAAAAATTAAATTTAAAAATTTATAATTTTTATTATTATTAACAAATAGCAAGTAAAATTATTGCAATTAATAATAAAAACAGTTTGTGTTTTGAGGTGTTGTTCTATCATAAGTGAAACTCAAATGAAATTCATGTCCTAAAATGCCAGCAAAAGAAGCAGATAGTAAAAAGTATATATTTTAAGAGTTCATAGGTTTCATCCTCTAAATTATAAGTGTAAGTTTACACATACAAGAACAAATTAATGCTATAAATACTGTTCTGATACATTTTACACATGAATGTGGAATGTGGACTCGATGATCTCTGGAGGTCCCTTCCAACCCCTACAATTCTGAGATTCTGTGATTCCGTGGAAACATGGAGACAAGTCAGATTAGTCACACATTTTACTTAGCATGTCAGCATTTCTTTAATATTGAATTTAAAATGGAATTACAACAAGTTGTTTACCAGGTAGTGAGACTAAGGGAATCAAGTCCCTCTAGACTTGCTTGGAAAATCTTGAAACTTCAAGGCAGTGCCAAATAGGCTTGAGATGAAATAGGACCTGGAAGCTGCTCAGATTTAAACATCACTTCCAGTTGAGAGGCAGATCAGTCAAAAAAACAAAACAAAACAAAAAGAGGAAAGAGCATGAACACAGAAGCAAGTAGTATCACCGCCAAGCGTTGTACTGCTGTGCATACTCTACCCGTCTTGTACTAACAAGCAGGGACATCAATTAGAAAAGATTTTTTTGTGCTGGATGATTTGTCAAGACACATCATGTGTAAGAAAATGGAGAGAGATATAGTTACCTCTTGTGAACTGACTTAATACCTGCTAAATGAGTTATAGTTATGACCCTTCTCAACTGTGTTCACCGTAAAGAACAAACAGCAAAAAAGAGAAACGTTTTTCCCTGATCTCTGAAAGGACACCAGCAAAATTTCTGGAGAACAAAATTACAAATGAATAAAGCCAAATGCAGTGGAACAAGCAAAACAAAAGAAAAACAGAAAAACAGATAAGCAAACAACAAAACAAAATTACACAAAACAAGACAAGAACACCTGAGGGATGCCAGGGGAAGAAGCAAATAGAATCAACTTATACCAAAAAAAATCCCAGCATTGTTATTTCCCACTTGAGATAATAGCTGTGGGGCACTGGGAAGGACCATTTACAGTTCATGAGCAGATCACTCATGTTTCCAAGTTTTAGACCTGTGGAAATTTACAGTTGTAGTTTTCTCAAAATCCACCTAAATATCAGTCTAGGAGAAAGAGATAAAAAAGGTAAGAAAGGGAGATATATTTCTATGAATGTTATAATTACCATCATGAACAAACCTGCTGAATCATAGGAGGAAAAATCATAGGAGCAAAAAGTAGAATTCAAAAGAAGTCAAATTTGTCTCCATATTTTCTTTGTTTTAAGCATTTTTTCACCACCTATATTTGCACTGTATGAAGACTAGGTAGTATTAGAATGCGTGTAAAGAAAAGCGTCAGAGGCTATGGTTAGGTGGATTTTCTAACATAGTCTATTTAAATTCAGATTTACAAATTTACTTCAAATTTTTTACTCGAGTCATGTATAGAATCAAAGGCTCTTTCAGAAGTATTGTAATTTCAAGATTATTTAATATTAATTTAATTTTACTATCAATCAAAGACTGTACTATGTGGCATGCTATTGAGTGTCAGAGAAAATAATCCTTTATTACTGTTGTTGTTTCATCAACAAGAGGGTCACACAGATCAAGCCTACAGAGCACCCTGTTGTGCTTTTGTTCTCTAAGTGCACTGGTTATAAACTTCCCCATTCTTCTGTATTCTGCAAATCCTTTGCAACTCCTTTAGCCCCTTACTTCCTTGTAGAGTTTCTAGATATATCCACTTTCTCTTCCCCCAAACTAGGACACTTTCTTTTACCTTCATGTGAGAAGTTTTGTGTGCATCTTTTCCCCTTCCTATATTTTTCCTGTTCACCACTCTGACACACATTTTCTGTCTTGGAAATATTATATTCAGGACTTTCTGTACTTTAAAATATAGAAAGAGATGCGTGTCAATTGCTGGAAAGACTATAAGCTCTTTATGCTAGAAAGTCTATAGGCTGCAGCAAAGGTTCTTTTAGGTTCAGAAGAGTCATGAGAGTTTCCTGTATTTCTGATTTTCCCTGCCTAGTCATGGAGAAAATTAATTGGGCTTGATCCATTGATTCACAGAAACTGACTGAACACAAAATTCTAGGTACTGGTTTTATTAGTAGAACTAGACAGAAATGTCATTAATCTGGGTATTAATCTGAGTACTGAATTCAATTTGGCAGTTGTGCTGTCTGTTACTCCCTTCTACAACCATGCTTCCAACCTACGGGTGCAACGCTGGTTTTCTTAGAATAATTTAAATACACAGTTAAACTTCAAAATCTACTTATAGATCCACATCACTGGATCCCTGGTGGTGACTGTCCCTTCTTTGTAAACCATTTGCTAGGATCATCTCTCTTTACTATTGCTATCTTCCCCATCTTCTCCACATTCCTTAGTAGCTTAGAATTTGTAATAAATCACTGGACAACATTTGGCCTCATTTGCTGCCTGAATCTTTCTCTGGGTACATATATGTAGAACTGTTTCCTCCTATAATTGTATCAAGATATAATGGAATTCCCTTATTACAAGCACCACTGCAAGAATCACTTGTAAATAACGCCATTAATATGAATACAGAGTTAACTGAATAGTAATGCTTTTTTCTTTTCTTAAATACGCTCTTGTTAGTTTAAATAAGTAAAATTCTCCACAGTAATTTTCTCCAACATTTTATTTCTGCAATACTACGTCAAAGCTGACTGATGGGAAGTAATTTCTACACAAGCACTACTTATGGTCATTCAATATTTTATAATTATCGATACATACAGAGTAGTAAAATCAAACTATATGTTTTAAAGGGAGATGGTTTGAATTGGAAGGGAACTCAAGCATCATCAAGTTCCAAACCCCCCACCACAGGCAGGGTTGCCAGCTGCTAGATCAAGTACTAGATCAGACTGCCTAGGGCCCCATCCAACCTGCCCTTAAACACCTTCCAGGAATGGGGCATCCACAACCTCTTTGGTCAGCCTTTGCCAGCACTTCACTACTCTCTCAATGAAAAATTTTTCCCTGATATCTGACCTAAATTTCCCCTCCTTTACTTTAAAACCATTTCCCTTTGTTCTATCGCTGTCTATCCTTCTAAAAAGTTGATTTCCCTACTGTTTATAAACTTCCTTTAAATATTAGAAAGCTGCAATATGATATCCCAGCGGCTTCTCTTTTCCAGGCTGAACAAGCCCAGTTCCTTCAGCCTGTCTACTGGAGAGGTACTCCAGTCCTTAGATCATCTCCTCATTCAGACTCTATCCAAAAGTTCCACATCTTTTTGGCACTGTGGACCCCCGACTTGAACACAGCACTCCAGCTGAGGCCACACAAGAGCAGAGTAGAGGGGGACAGTCACCACTCCTCTTCTGATGGAACCCAGGATATCATTGGTATTCCAGGCTGCAAGTGCACGCTGCGGGCTCATGTTAAGGTTTTCATCAACTAGCACCTTTAAGTCCTTCTCAGCAGGGCTACTCTCAGGGAGTTCTTTGTATACGTATCTGGGATTACCTTGACCTTGTATATACAAGATAGAAAAAAAATACATACTCTAATCTGTAAATTGAAAAACAAATATTCCATAAATGTAAAACACAACTAAAAATAATGATTGTATTAGATGTTTTCAAAGGCTTTCTATCAAGTCAAGTCAAAGGCTACCTTGAAAGACATGCACATCTGTAGTGCTTACACATCTGGACAGCTCGTAGATGATGAAAACCACCAGATTTAATATATGGATTTTGTAGAAGAAAGGCATTACAGCTTTGATTTGCACATTATATAGCTTTCATATGCACACAGTTTTTGGTGCACACAATTATGCTTTTCTATACTTCTGACAGTCTCTTCGAAACCAGCTAACTGGAAGACCAGCTGGAGATCTTTACAAAATATACTCCATAATCTTGAAGAGAGGATGTTTTTATTTTTCTGTCCAGCAGTAAATTTTCTACCTCGGTAGCATGGCTTATGGTACAGTATTAAAGATCCAAGCTTTCACAGCAGGTTTTATTGGCTATGTAGGCTTACATTGATTAAACTTCTTTTCTAGGAAGAAAAGATCAAAAACAAATACACAAAGCAACAACATGAATTCTCAATTCAATTTAACTAAATGAAATGTGAATTGTGAATTTAACTCACTTTAATATACATTATTTATGCAACTAAAGCCAATTTAATAAATGCTCAAATCCATTGCCCATAGATTAATCCACACTGACATTTCCTTTTTAGTATTATTTCACTTTCCATTACAGGACATCCAGTATCAATATTGTGTCAGTTGACAGTCACATTTTATTCTTTTAATAAAATCCTGTATTGCATTACTGCTAGGCTGAACAAGAAGTAAATTTCCACATGAGATATTTTGGAAGAAAATTTTAGAAGAAAAGAAGCACTTTTTATTATTATTATAACAAGAAACAATAATATATACTTTATTTTGACATACTGAGTCTATTGCTGCATACTATTAAAAAAAAAAAAAAAAGGCAAAAATTTCCTCTAATTACTAAAGAATTTCTCTTGGAAAATAAAGCCAAACCAGGCTGTAACCTGGATGCTACCTCACCTGTGCAACTGTAAGTTCCCCTCTAGTGGTTGCTTTGAGCATACAGATTTTTCTGGTATCAGTTCCTTCCTAGTTGAGGTGAATTGACAGAATTTTACTGATTTAAAAATACCTATAAATAATAATTACCTGAACAATATGAGAACTCTCCAGCACTTTTGAGCTCCTCCTGCTCCCTAGCTAGGCATTGAAACACTGCACATGCATACACAAAGTGAAGTTGAAGATATATTTCAAAATCTATCCTTTTCACTTCTTTTCTCTTACGCCTTTTGGAGATGCTTAAGATTCTTTCAAAGTGGTAGGTTTTATTTGCAAATAAGAGTAACTTCAGAAAACTGAAATATTTCTGATGACCTCTCAATTTTGCCAAATTTCCAATGAAAGCTGGGAAGAGATTTGTGGCAGCACATGGGGCATCTTATTTGCCTGTCTGCTGCTGGGCCCCAGCTCCTCATTCCTTGTTTACCCTTTCTGTGAAAATTTTCCTAAACTAGGAACAGCTGGACTTTTCTTAGTGTCCTTAACCTTGAGATCTAGAAAGACCCCACCATGTACGATCATGAGGCCCTGAGATTATTTCAGTATAGCCTGAATCAGAGTTAGACTCTGGTCTCTGCTACGTTGCTAACTGGAAAGTCTAGCACAGGCTGTGACACCAGGAAATTCAGCCTCTCTGCTGTAGAGCACAGAGGGCATAGTGGCTGGTGATTCACTTTCCATTTCAGCTTTGGAGCGCTTAGAAGAAAAAGAAGGCATAAAAAGCTGAAAGCCTTAGAACTTAGTTTGTCATTCAGTTTCATACAGCATTTTCCATATTCTTTTGAAAAAATTAAAAATAAAAATCTTCTACTTTGATTTTGAATTTCTGAAATTTCAGAATTCAGCTGAAACTGAGAGGAAATGGAAAAAAAAAATGCAGAGAAAATCAGACTTTAAATCAGCTATTGGGGATCGAATGACCTAAGAGAAGTATTATTTTTAATTTTCCTTCCACACTCAGCTGTGGTATCCTCAGTGTCGAGGATGTGATGAAATATGTCATAATCACAGCTTTTTGCTTTCTAATTGTAAACACACACATGAACATATCAATCTCTGAGAATGACACTATCACTCTATATTTTCTTGAAGAAAATAAAGCTCATTTTCTCCGAAAAATTAAAAAACGACTACAGACCTTGTTTATTATAGGCACAGAATAAATTACCAAAGAGAAACAAGCATTTTTATTTGTTTTCTAATCTCATTCAGTTATAGTTATTTTAAAGGTTAGTTGCAATTTCAGGGTGGAGATGTGTTTTTGAAATTGTTTTAGTTTTTCAACACTGTATACCAGTGCCTGCCTTTTCACCTTTTCCTTTGTGGAGGATATGAAAAAGAAAGATACAGAGGAGTAAATAATCTGACTAAAACTCAATCTCCAAAAGAGATTATATATTTTTTAATTTGATATAAATATTTGGTTAGAAGACAACACATTCACTTTAAAAGTGAGATTTATCTTTCCTTCTTCACACTGAAATAGAACTTTAACTCTTGAGAAATTCCACTGAAATAATTTTACATTGTTAATGTTTAAGACGAGTCCCTGATCCCACTGAATTATATTGCAGCGATGCCTGTAACTTCAGAAAAAGCAGATTTAATTTCTGGTTTTCTTTTCTGTCTGTCTTGACATCTAACTAACAGCATAAAAAAAGGGAAGTACCAACAAGGAAAGGGATAGTAGATTCTTCATCATTATCGTGTATTAGATTCATGTTTTTGTACTCACATTATAGTCCTTGTGATGTGTGATTTCTCTTTATAATTTCCATGCAGTTCACCCCTGC
The DNA here is from genome assembly GCF_019238085.1 of Lagopus leucura. NCBI lineage: Eukaryota > Metazoa > Chordata > Aves > Galliformes > Phasianidae > Lagopus > Lagopus leucura. The sequence continues at coordinate 72,567,664 of NW_024962263.1, forward strand.
AGCCATTTATCTTGTTTGCGGCTGAGGTGTTGTATAATGCTGGGGTCGGCATTGCAGGAGAGGATTTGATTAGGGATATATGTGTTTTTGAAAGGAACTGATGAACTAATTATTTGGAAGGGAATGCTCCTCTTCAGGAATTGTTTACCAGTCTCTTTTATGAAGGGTACTTTCTATTGGAGTGGAAACGATGGATTAGTTTTGTTTGCGGAAACTTCTGAACTTCCATTGTTTGAGGGCCTGGAGTGCAGGACGCACTTGTAGGCATTGCTGACAATTGGCTGGAGGCCAAATGAAAGTTTTGTGTGAAGCCTTGCTTGGAAACGATGACTCCAGGAAGTGAAAGCTTGATTCGGTTCAAGTTGTGATGAACATGCAAAATAAATTCATGCATCATTTGCAAGTTATGTCTACACAAGAGAAATTTAATTGCTGGCATATTCCACGCTGATTTTCAGCAAATCCCAAACAGTCAATATGGCTTCTTCCTTGGTGGCAAAAATACAGCATACAGGAAGTAATTAAATAAACTTTGTTTATGGTTGATGCAGTATAGACTTAAGCATGATCCAATATAATGTGCTTACCTCATCGTTCTCCATTTTATTTTACTCTTATGAGAGAAGATGAAACAGTATCTGGATTACAACCTTTTTAGGGGAGGGGATATGTCTCTTTGTGATTAGTCTGAAGTGCTTCCATTACCCTGGGGTTCTTTATAAGCAGTAATAACAATAATAATTTATTGCTGCGCAGTGTGGTCTCATCTCCCATTTACACTCAGAAAGATTGGCTGTGCTGTGTCGCTGTCCTGTTCATCACTTCTCACCTTGCACTTACATGCAACTTCTATTATGGTTATTTTTAGAACATATAAGACACTCAAATAACATGATTACAAGTGTGGAATAACAGCTTAGGAAACAGATAGGAAGACAGTTCACAGAAAGAAACAGCATACTGCACCTAAACTTTCCAACATCAAATCTGACATTGTAAAATCAAAAAGAGAGATTCAATATGAAAATAATACAATAATATTTTAATGAGTACTTCTTTTTCTTTATGGTTTAATCAACAACATTAAATATTCTCTGGACTTCTTTTTAAAATTATATATTTGCATATGCGTATCTGTGGGCATATGTGTGTGCAAATATATAAATGTACACATAGTCACACTTGGTTTGTTTTTGTGCATATGTGTGCGTTTACTAAAACAGAAAATTCTGCACAGTAGGAAACAAAATGGGCAACTTTTAAGGTCCTGTAATGTCATTTTCCTTTACTAGAGGGAAGTAAAATGGCCATAAGGTTCCTTTTCACAGATCTGAGCAATCTTTATAGAAAGCTTCATTTTGTGTTAACTTCTGGGATAGGATACATTTACATACATGCAGACAGTCTGTGATGCCCAGAGGCAATGAGTAGCAGGGAAGGGTGAAGCAAGGAATGCTCTTTCAGTGCTGTCTGACAGAGGGTACTGAGTGTTTTGTTCTGCTTGTCAGGAGCTGGAGCACCCCTGTGATTTCTCCAGCTTTGTGTTGAAGGCTGGCTTGGGTTCTTATCTCCAGGATGGTGCTGAACTGGTGGAGGCATAAAAGACTCTTTATCTCCCCTCTTTACTTCAGTGCAGCAGGGGAACAAACCCAATATAATATAATCATTTCAGGTAAAGTTTATAAGTTTGTATCCTTCAGGATATTGGCATTTTATGACATCTAATATACCAAATAATGGAGACGTTTTGCATCAGATGAAACTTGTTTCATTTGGTTTTGATGTTGAATTAAATATTACAAATTAGTCTGCCACAAATGCTACAGTAATCTTTTGAAACATGCAAGAACATACATTTCGCATATAACCAAAGCAAATACAAGTTATCATGCCCTATCCCCTGCAGGGTCTATCCAATGTGATCCTGTTCTGAAACCATTTGTTTCATCTGAACTTCACTTAGTTTACCTGTAGACACTTCCCTTGCTGGAAGTCCTTCCAAAACCTTATGGTCTTATGGCTGTTATGACTAGTAAGTTCATTTTAGTATTTCCAGTCAGTTTTACTCCTTTTTTTTCTTTTTTTCTTTTTTTTTTTTTTCTTTTTTTCTTTTTTTTTTTTTTTTTAATTGTTTAAACATGACAACTGTTTTGGACTTCCTTCACTTGTCTTGCCCTTCTCAGACCATATGAACTGGCACATATACGCCTCAATAATGTATAAAAGAACCCTTGAATGAAACAATAATTTATGGAACATAAATGCACTGAGGTTATTAAATTTTTAACAGTTTTCACTTATTTGCATGATACAATTCCTTGTTGAAGTTGCAATTCTTTACCTCTCTGAGATGTCTGAAAATGCAGTTAAACTATGGTCTAAATGAAGAAACAGTATTCCTGTAGATTCCCAATTGTTATTGAAGCTCACAGTTGGAGATGACCTACTGTAAAGGAGTGGGATTATGGATTGTCTTGGATGAAATTAAAGAACATTAAGTTTCTAAAGGCAGGGAAGTTTCTAAATTACCTTGAAAAGTGACACTATATGAAAAAGGCACTTTTAAAAAAACATTTGCTTAGTTACTGATAAATTGTATCTAAAATAAGAATGTTAACATTTTGAGGCAATGTAATTTTTCCCTGGAACTATTTTTAATTTGTTTTATTTGTAGAAAGGCTAGTATAGATTCTGAATAGTAGTCTTAGAGATACGCATGGCAAGGTAACGTCTGGATGAGATATAATGAAAACGGGAATTCATTGTAAGTAATACAACTTAGACTGAAAGGAATGAAGTTCCATCCTTCTAAATCATTTTTAATTTTAATAATAATTTGGGAAAAGATGTAGTTATTGAGGGCAGAGAACATAGGATAGGATATAAATATTACTGTTCCACTGCTTAGAAACCCATGGAAACTGGTAGTCAGTAAAGAGGTGTCTGGGGACTTCAGCTGACAAGGTCAAGTGGTTGGATTTAATCAAATTCATTTTGTAGCTGGAAATTTAGTCATGGTTATAAGATAGAGAAGTCATCTTAAGTAAGGAAAGTTAGCAAGAAAGCAATACATCATATGCATAAAGTGAAATATATTGCTTACAGTCATTTAGCTTTATGTCAGAATTAAAGGAGATTTTGGAAATAATGTTAAAGCATGAGCCATTTAAACATCAGTAAGTGATAACGTAAAGCAGTTGTGCTTTGCTTCAGTGATATTGTGAATCTCTGGTAACAGTTTACCATTATTGCTACGGGGATATGCTGATGTCATGACCTGATTTGAGATGAAGATCTGTATTTGATTACCACTTTGAAAGTTTGCATAGTTTTAACATAAGGGACTGATTTTCAACACTTTCTAATGCTGCCACTGAAGTTAAAGGGAGATACATCATTAGTTTCAAGGAGGAGAACTAAATTCTTTGATTTTCTTAAGCAGTTTGAAAATGGAAGACCCTGCAGGAGGTCAGCTGGTGAAACAGAAACAGAATCATACTGTTGGAGGCCATTGCTTATAACCTCAGTCTAAGATTCAGATAATATAAAATAGAGTTGAAAATGAGATGTATTTTAGAACAGATGGTATGTGGTTGTGATGATTTCAGGAACTACAATACTCTTAGAAAACAAGGAGATTCATTCTGAACAGATAGTCAATATATAAATATATATATTCAATTAGTGCATTGATCGTGTGAATGCTTGCTTATTCTAAGATAAAGTCACTATAAATACACTGTTCTGAAATTTAAAAAACAGAAACTGGGTGAAATTAAGTCTTTGGTCAAAATGTTTTCTTTTGTACAGTTCAATATATTATTTTCAATACAAAGTTATATTTAATAAAATGTATACACTTGTATACACTTCAAAATGAAAAAAACTAAAAGTAAAAAACGAAACAGATTATAGCTGTTTACATTTATATAAATGAAATCTCTTGAATTCAAAGATTCTTACTTTTATATAAATGAAATCTCTTGAATTCAAGTACTTCAGAAGTAGGATTTTCCAACAATACCGTGTAGGTCAAATACAGAAAATCTAAAATAAACTTTCATTTCTTTTCCTATTAAGAGTTTGATTATATTAATTAATATGTTTCACCATTTTTTTAAGCTTCCATCACAAAAAAACCTCATCATGGCAAGTATTTTTTGCATTAGAAACTTAAACTTTCCTTTCTATGAGGCTATGCCATTAATTCTTATATATTATCTTTTACTGAATAATTGTGTTCTTTCTTATGTATATCTTTATACTACAACATGCTTGGTTCTCACCAGTCTTATCCACAAATCATTACTCAGATTACCTTTTATTTACAGAAATTTCTTTATTTTCATACTGCTGTGCACAAGACCAAGGTCAACACTTTAGAACAAGAAATTCAGAAGAGTTTAACAGAGAGATCAAGTGTGATACATTAACAAATGCTGACGAGAATATGAAAGGTAGGTGAGAGAACCATAGAAGTAAGAGAATTGAAACTAATACATGAAGTGATGACTAATAAATAAAATAAAGCATAGCCATCCACGTACATATTTTTCTACCCCCTAAATCAAAAGCTTTGTTCACTTTGTTCTAGATGAGGTAGAAACCGACCAATCTTCATATAAATCTTGTATCTTGTATCCAGAGGACTTTATTCCAAACCCTAGAAAAAATGATGGGGAAGGAAGCCAAACTTCTACACTGCTATACGGGCTGTTGAATTGGATGCTGCAGGCCCAGATTTTTTCTGAAAGAATGCATTGAAGTTAAAAAATGTTGAAAGTCATACAATTTTATGTCATGTGAGAATACAAGAAATGATAGTTTCATATAAACATTGGCTGTCAATCTTTGATAGAGTAAATGTACACAGAAAAATGTTCACAATACAGATTTTGGGTAAGATAATCAGAAGTTGTTTTCTGATCTCAGCTGTATCTGATTTAAACTAAGGAGTTATCTGGTAGCACTTCCATTTTTAAACCAGTTCATAGTTACTCCAGTTTTTCAACCATATGCTACTAAGTATTTTCTACTTTTAGAGACATGTCAGCAGTAAAAAATCTGAGCTGTATCCTCCAAATACCTAACAGCAAATATCTAGTTTTAATTTCACTTTTACAATTATGGAGACACTCACTAGTGAAAATGCAGTCCCCAGGAGTACAGAATACATCACGGAAGTATAATAACAAAGAAGAAAAAGTAGAAACATGAATTGATTAATTCATTAACTTCAGAGAAATAAAATTTCCATTCTGATATCCTAAAATTCATAGAATCATAGAACGGTTTGGGTTGGAAGGGACATTTAAGATTATCTAGTGCCAATCCCTCTGCTATAGACAGCGACACCTCCCTGTTGATCAGGTTGCTCAAAGCCCCATCTGGCCTGTCCTTGAGTGCTTCCAGGGAGGAGGCATCCATAGCCTCTCTGGATAACCTGTTCCAATGTCTTACCACCCACACAGTAAAGAATTTCTTCCTAATACCTAGTCTGAATCTACCCTCTTCCAGTTTAAAGCCATTTCCCCTCACCCTGTCACTATACTCCCTTATAAAATGTCTCTCCCCAGCTTTCCTGTAGGCCCTCTTCAGGTACTGGAAAGCCGCTATAAGATCGTTCCCAGAGCCTTCTCTTCTTCAGGCTGAAGAGACATAAACCTCTCAGCCTGTTCCCATAGCAGAGGTGCTCCAGCCCTCTGATCATCAATTCTCAGTCCAGAAACAACATGGAATCTTATACAGTTGACATACAGGCTAAAATGATGGATTAAGGATTGGTGCAAAGTGGTGGCAAAGCAAAGGAAACAGCACTGATTTAACAAATATAAATGATTTAACAAAAACAATAATGCGACATATAACATTAAAATAAGATAATAACTCTTCATTAATATTTCCAGTGAGTAACTCAGGGAATCAAGTACCAGGAAGCAACAATTTCACTTACACAATTTTTACTTTTTTATTTGAACCAGTCGTACAGGGTAAGTGAAAGCAAATTAAAAACAAGTGCAAAAGCTCATTGAACAAATATACTAGTCTGTGACTGCTTGAGTCATGAGATCTACCATTTCATGACCAGAGAGCGACCATGGCAACAACCTCTAGGGAACAGATCACATTTCAGAAGTCTCTAGGATTTTGTTGGTTGGGGGCCAAAAAGTGGGAAAATAGGAATAGGGATATGGGTTCCATAAATTTGACTGCTTGGTGTTTATTATTCATATATTTATATATCACCACATAAAGAGTGAAAATTTGTCTGAAAGAAGCTAATTTATTGACTATGTACACAAATAAACTCAGCATTATCAAGTGGAAAATAAAGTCTATGGAGTCACCATTGGAGCTCTCGCTGTTGTAGGTTTACCCCAGTTAATTATTGAAATAATTTGCAATATATGAAAGCAAAATAGCTATCCACATTTTTTAATCACTGAAAATGAATTTACCTTTCAGAAGACCACCTCCCAGAAAGATATCTTCTGTTTACCAGTGGCAGTACTGAAATCAGTGATCTGGATTTGGAAGTGGATAAATCTAATGCAAGAGAAATTTAAAAGAACAAATACAGTAAACTCCATGTTTTTGTTACACTCAGCAAGTAACTGAGGTCTGCAAAGTTTAAAGAGAACAAATTTGGTCTGATATTTTTGATCGACAGTACTAGAAATACGGCTAACGGATTAGATTACATTTGTCACAGAAAAACTGAAGGTAAATTAATTAGAGCAAGAGACGAGTACTGTGATCCAGGACTTAAAGAGTCTCTAACATTTACTGAATATATAGACCAGAGCAAACATATTGCAGTGGCCCATTTGCTGGTTTGTCAGAGCTCCCTGAAGTAAGCAACAGTGGGATGAGACCGATGTGTGCATTGTTCTGAGTACTGTCCTAGCAGCATGTTGTGTGGCCAGTAAAACTGCCTTACAGCAGTGATTTCTCCTTGTTGTGTCATGAGACTGCATCTTATCACTCTGATTGCTCTCTCATAAATGCAGCTCTGCTCATTTTTTACTGCTCATTGTCACAGGTTTTTGAATTGCATACACTTCTGGTCTGATTCCGAAAAAATTTCAGTTTCTTACACTGAAGTGTAAAACAGTGAACCTATATAGTCTTCAAAACTATAGTGGGATCAATACAAGTTAACCTTAGTTATCTGATACTTGGGTAACTTTAATTTACATAAGTATGAATGACTGTTTGTTATGTAATAGAGAGAACCTAGAACACAGGATAGATCATTTTAGATTCTGTTCCTAATAAGATACTTTATTACTTAAAGACATTTCATTAATTACTATTAATTAATCAGTATTTTATATGAATGAGGCTAGCCAACATTTTTTCTTTAAGAATAACAGACAGAAAATAAAGGTTAGATTATTTACGTTATTCAGTTGCTTACACCATAGTGAAACAAATGCTAAGTAATTTATGACTGGAGAACACTACAAAATTGCTCTAAACTCACTTGTACTGATGAAAATGATCTTCTGAAATTTAGGGCAACTCAGTCCCTTGGGTGCCTGATGGGAAATGGTGAGGGAGTGGTTCTTCAGATTTTTATTTGGAGAGCTTCCATCTAAGTTCTTTCAAAATCAGTGAGACTGCAAAACAATCATGAAATTAATTCCTTGTTCCTTATACGCTATTTTATTTCTCAACTGTCAGTGTTATTCAAAAGTTTGTCTCTAGTTTAACACTGTTGAAATCAGATTGTTTGCATAAGTTGAAATTTCATTTTCAAGAGGGATTGAAAAGGAAAATAAGAAAGGACTCTATGTAATTGAGACAATAAAATTGTAAACAATAGGAAAAAAGATAAAAATCAAAGTTTTCCTTTGAAAGTGTACAAATGTTTGGATGTCACTAGTGGACTGAAGGAGAGGACAATTTAAGTTAAATTTTGTTCTGAGCAGATGCAGTATGAAAGAGATTAAGTTGTTAATAGCAGCAAAGTCAGTGATGTATTTAAGTCAACCAACTTTCAGTATCATTTACATTTTGTCTTTGTTCTTTGATCACTGTACTGTTGTGCAAAGCATCTGATTCTGAGGGTAGAAAACCTCTGCAAGTCCAAGTCTTGAAAGACTACTTCAGTAGCAAGATTTCCTTTCTAATGTGGTTCATTTTAATTATAAAAACATAAATTGAAGAGTTGCATAGTTTTTGAGCACCGTCTTAATAAACAAATTATATCCATGTTAAGACTATATCTGAAAAGAAGATGCTATGATGGCACAGACTGTGGGAATTTTATAATAATAGATTCTATTATTTATTGCTATTAATGATGCTGATGATGCAGTCATATGTTTCTTCAGCTGGTAAACAGTAACAATTCTGATAAACAGAAAGAGAATATTGTTACTGCTCTGAGCTAAGGGATAATCATTTGCACGATGTGATGGAGAAGATAAGTCATAAGTACAGATTATGCCATAGAAGCTACCAGCAACTGTTGCACATTTGTGCAAGACCATCCATTAGACAGAAAATGGCAGAACAAAAATTGAGCTTAAAAAGCTAAAGAATGTGATTAAAAAGTCGTAATGGTAAACCAGTAAACCACTGTAAGTACTGTTGTACATATAGGGAGGATCTTCATTTTGGTTTCCAGGCTTCTAATATTTTTAAATTCTTGAGAATTTTACAGTGTATGTTACAGAGATGCTACCGTGCATGTATAATATTCCTTACCAAAACTAGGCAGAGATGCCCATTATATCTAATTTGTTTATTTGCAGTGATGCAGACACTGATTATTGCTCCCCAAAGGAATGAAATACAACAGTTACAGTGGACTGGAAGGCCAAGGAAAAGAGAAAATGTTATTCTAGTTCAAGCTCTGATTATAGTTGTACTTTATACTCATGTCACTTCTTGCACTCAAAAGCCACAAACAGTAATTTGACAATGTTTATGTTATCTTTTCTATGTTATCCTATGTCTACATGAAATACTGCTATTGGCTTATTTAAAATCTAAGAAAGATAGAAATAAAGATTTTACGACACTGCAACCATCTGTTCATCTTTTTTTTCCCCATCTGTTTCTCCTGTTCAGCTATTCTTTGTCTTTTTCTTCCTTTTTATTTTATTTTCTTCTGAACTCCTCCCTTTCTGTGCTTAGAAGCAGAAAGAAAACCCATGCTACATTATTGTTTGCATCTCTGAGAAAGGTGCCTCTCAGAGGCCCAGACTGTACAGCGTTAAGCCTGTGTGAAGGGCAGCATGCTCCTGGGGAGAATAGGGTCACAGAATGCAGAGTCCTGTGACTTGTAACAAAACTGGCCTCTGAAGCCCATGCACGTGCCAAAACAGTAAGTTACTGCTGCTCTGGGCTGTGCAGTCTTGCTACTGGCAGAAGTTCACAATGCAGTGTGGGATTATAGATATTTCAGTAGATTTTTAAGTTTTCAGTGGCCATCTGTAAGCAGTGGGGGTGAATGGGCTGCATTTCATTAAACTGGGGAATCCAGAACTGTTTCTTCATAGGACAACGTTCTCTCCACTCCCCACTGCAGATGCTGCCATACAAGTTGATACAGTATCTCGTTCTGAACATGCACTGGTGCGTTTTAGCTTTCTTCAACTGCAAAGCTTTCTCTAGCTATGCCACAGCCAGTGAATTTTCATTTGCAAATGAAGGCATGTTATCTTGTGCAAATCATCTTTGCAGTGGAATTTTGTAGATCTTAAGATATATTTTTTTCTGTAAAGGAGAATAGAGAAGTCAAAATCAGGAACTGTTGTATAATTTTTCAGAAGTAAATGCGATTTTTTTTTCAAGGTATTAATGCAATCCTGTGCAGCAAAAAAGGACATTTGATATTATATGATGAAAATTACAGCAGCTTTTCTATGATTCTAAGTTGCCCCAAAAGTCTAAGTAGTTTGGTAGGCTAACAGTTTGTTCACCCATGAGATTACCTGAGCAATATCAAAGAGCACCCAGTCAGGAAATGAAGAATAATCTTTGCCACTATTTCTGGATAATAAATAAGATATAAATTTTAATGTGAGATGAGAAGTATCTTGCATAACCGAACTATTGAAAGAGTGAAACAATTGCTGCTCTAAACAAATACGTAAGAAGATACAGAAAACTGACACCAAGAAAACAGTAAGCCGTGCACCAACCAAAAAATGAACTCAAATCCACAAGGTACCCTCTTTAGGAAAAGTCTGCTTATGAATCCAGAATCCAGGTCTCCATTTATTTCTACAGTACTCTTCCTTCTCCAGATGGAATGGTCATGGGATTTGGCCTCTAACCACTGGCAGACCTCCCAGAATGGATGCAAAGGTCTGGACTATCAACATGAAGTCTGACTCAGCACTGATTCCAGCACTCTATGTGTCTGGCTTCCCACACTGCTGTATCCATTGAAATCTTGTGGCCAGGAATTTCACTGTAAGGTTGTGATCAGTACAGGGGAGTAAAACATTCACAAAAAAATGTAATATTCTAACTTGTTTACAGGACTAGTTGAGAGGACAATATAAACCCACCAGTCTCACCCATTCTCTTTGGATATCCTCAGATCTTCTGTAGGTTCCTGCACATAGTAGGGAATCTGCCTTGAAGCATTTTCTTTGTGCTTCTAGATTCGAACTGGCAGATGTTTTTCTTCTTCATTTCAAAAAACCAGAGGAAACTTGACTTCTGAATTCAAGGCTCAATATGATCAGTCAGCTGCTTGGTGATGTTTTTAAGCCTATTTTCTTGTTGCCATCTAAGTTTCTTTACTTTTTCTTTTCAGCATGTGTCATGACAGCATAGAAAATTTCCAAATTATGAAATAAGAGTTAAATTGTTTGTAGATTTTTTTTTAAGAACAGCTGGAAAAAGGTGTGAGCTGTTTCCATATTTATGCTGCAAGGATGTTTATTCTAAGCTTTAATGATCATCATTTCATTGTCAGCCTAGACAACTGCTTTCCTATTGAAGGGAAAAGAGTTTAAAATACTACGCTACATACAGCTTCTAACACTGTAAGCACATAATATGTGGGAAAGTACTATCATTTATTCTTTTTCAGCTAGAGAAAATCAAACGCAATGATTGAAGTCATCAAAGAATCCAAGTCCTTAAAAGAAAATAAAAATCTAAGAACCCAACAGAGCATACACTTTTAATATCACATAATCTTCCCAGTTTCATTACTGTTTAGTCCTTGGGAAATCTTCATTATAAATCAGTGCTTTTCTATAAAATAGCTTGTATCCAGATTTATTTGAGAAGTCTGGAATAATTTTGCTAGCTGTACACTCCTTTTTTTTTTTTTAAAAAAAAAAAAAAAAAAAAAGGAAATCCATACTTTCTGGTCAGAAGGTTAAATCTGCTGCCAAGAGAAAATTTTAGTATTCCTGTATTTCCCTTTTTCAGTGATAGTGGGCATTGTTTTAAAAACCATACTTGTTATCTACGTGTAAGGTTAGTAACACTTGAAGATCATGGAAATTTAAGCTGCAGTTTTCCTAGTTTCTTTGTCAGAGAACTGGCCTTTCAGGAATTTAAATTTTAAATTGTGAAATCCATTAAGTTAAGAGGCTTTTTATAAATCTTAGCAGAATCTTCATAAGGTATTTTTAGACAATTGGAAGTAATGATGCTAGAGATGATTAAGAAGCAGGCTCTATGGAGGTTTTCTTCTTGAGTTATTGCAATTGGCATGTCTTCTGAAATGGGCAAATGCCACCAGTGCTCACACTAAATTATCATTTTGGATAAAACAGCACAACATTTTTAATCTGTTCTTACTCCACTCCTTCTAGTAATCAGTCTGTACTGTTGTTTATGGGCAGATGAGCACTAGAGATATTATGTCCCCAGTTTCCACACTGCATGCTGCACCTGGCCCTGCTGAGTAGGCAAACAACACTGTGAGCACTTTATAGCTGAAACAGGCAGCATCAAGCAGGTGAATTTCAAGAGCCACAAAAGCACAGGTACTGCAGCCCTGGTGTGGACTTCATCAAAGCTATAGCAGTACAGTGAAAATGACATTGTTCTTTTTGGAGGATGTGTGTGTGCAGAGGTTAACTCTTAAGATACAAATCTAGGTTGAATGACCGCTTCTAAGGGGCCTATTTCTCTGAGAGAAAGCTACACCACATGACGTGTCAGTATGATAGTATGTCAGTCTCATCTACTATACACATTAAAACTTTATTTTCATCTGGAGTACATTATTTGCTACTCATTCTACTAAAAAAAAAAAAAAAAGGTAATTTTCACACAGCACTTTAATGTACTTACTGCAAGTTTCTCTGTTAAATTTGGGAAAACTGTTCATTAATTTACACTCTTAATTACATTTTAAAACAGCAAGCATATGTACATTTCTTTCAAGAATTTTGTAAACAGCTTCTTAACCTTTAGCTAAACAAGTCCAAAACTCACTGAAATGACTAAGAATAATAATCCTTTAAGTGATCAAATACATCTCTCTGAATAGTCAAAGAAATAATACATCTTTATATGTCCTCTTTTGAGCTGACAAAGTAGAATATGGCTTTAATATCTCAGAACACACAAAGTGTATAACTTACATTGCTGTTTAAATATTTACGAAAGCAAGAGTCAGCACAATAATGATGCTCTTATGTAATTTACTCTAAACAGTATACAAGAATAAACAGTTATTTGTGATACAGACTCTAGCACTGCCCCATTTTGCATTGCATTTATCACTTATTTATAACTGTTCTATACCATGCAAAGTGTATTATTTTTTAAGCTACAGCAGCCAAATTGTTTTACAACTTGCAGATAGTCCAAATGTTGGAAACAGGTTACCCAACTCCATTCCTTTGCATTTAACTAGCAGTAGGCTCAAAGTTGATAGATGTCAAATTATCTGTTTGATCCGAAAACACTCTATGGAAGGCAGGCAAAAAACAGAAACAGAAGCAAGCAACCTACCTGAAGGAGAGGACAGCTAATTCTGATTAGGAAAATGAGCTGAGATTCAAGGAAATAATCAAAATGGATAAAGAATCTTTCACCTGTAAATAACGCTAACTCTAATTTGAAAGATAGGTATCCCAGGCTCCTGTTCTAGCCAAATTCTGCAGCAAAGCTGTATGAGAGTATTTCATTTGGTGGATTGGTATGTTTGTCTAATCGCCATAGAATACCTTCTTGAAAACACTACCACTGCTTCACTGGTGTCTGAATATGAGCTTACACCTCTGGAGAATAAATTGAAATACAAATGTAGCACACTGTATTCATTTCAGCTAATAAAAGGCCATGCATTATTCACTCAAGAGTCCTTAAAATACCTGAAAAACAAGTACCTACTACATTTTGCAGTTTCTATCATGTTTTCTTCTTTAATAAAAAAGTGCCTTGGCAGAATCCTTTGTGATTTACAAACATTATTTTCTAAAAAACGGTATACTAAAAATCCTTAGTATGTTGCTGTATTATAATTTCTATTGCTTACGTGAAGACTTTTGCAATATTGGTCATAAAGTCACTGAAAGTTCTGAAAGATCAAGCTGTTTCTGTTCAAGCATTCGGATCACAGATGCATGAGTTAAATAAATGTTTTAACAGTTTAGCTGCAGGGAAAGCGTTTCCAGCCAGTGAAGTTGTGAGGCACATAACACCACAGTACACCCAGGTGTCAGACCTGAAATTTGGGGAAACACGGTATTAAAGATGGTTCAATATCAAGCATCCTTTTCCCAGAAGTGAAATCAGGTTGATTTTTTCCCGAGATTTTTGCGAAGTTCATTTTTGACAACACCAAGAATCTGGTAATGTGTGCAGTGCTGAGCGGAACAGTGAGGTAAGGAAAGCATGGGCTGTTTGTACACATGTGTGTTGGAATTGGGTGAACTAGGTCACTAAAACAGCATGGTCAAGAGAAAGTTCGTCCTAAAAACACAGTCAGGACACCTAATAAGTGATAGAAGTGTCAGACGTTAGTTTTTACTACTTCTGTTCACAAGGGCAAAACAAATCGAAGACCAGGTCGACAGCTGTTTTATCTCCATTCTTCACCCGAAAGTCAAAAAGTGAACCACCATAGAGGAAACCCAACGCTCGGCGCCACGAGGCTCTACAGCAAGCACCCGCGGTGAGCGGGCAGGTCACGGAGCTGACCTCCCACCGGGGGACACCGCCGTAGGCGCCCCGCGCACTGCGCTGGCGGCGGCCCCGCACCCGGTGCTGAGGCGCAGCCCGCCCTGCCCACAGTAGCGCTCCCCTCAGCGCTGCCGACACCTGCGAGGCGGCGGCGGGACTCGCGCCCTGTGGTAGAGCCGCGGGATGGCGGAGAACTCAGCTCTCTCCGCCCTGCCTCGTACCCTGCGAGCCTCCGCAGCGCCGGCCCGGGGGATGGAGGAAGCATCTGCCCTTCCGACGGGCAGCGCTGCGGAGCGCGAAGCACCCGGCTCTGCGGACGCCCCGTGAAGGCTGCGCGGCTGTGACGGAGTTTCTTCCGTCGTTCCCTCTCCGGAAAGTTACAGCCCACAGTCTCGACAGCGCCGGGACATCCGAAGCCTCCCGCGCCCGGAGGCTTGAGACGAACCGCACGCGGACCAGTCTCCGGGAGCAGCCGCTGCCCGTCAGGGCTGACGGACAAACCCCCTCATTCCGCCCCCCCCCGTCCCGGAAAGCCCCTCCCTCGCCCCCTCCCTCGCCGCCACCTCCCGCCGCCCGTCAGTCGGAGCGGAGCGCGGCGTGGGGAGCGGAGGCGGCGCGGCAACGGCAGAGAGCGGGCGAGAGAGGGAGAGAGAGAGCGAGGAGCCGGCTCTCCCCTCCCTCCCTCTCTCCCTCCTTCCTTCCTTCCTCCT